>NC_062560.1:122367222-122679572 GCF_016906955.1 Phacochoerus africanus | reverse complement strand
ATTTCCTCCACATGCCTGACTCTGGATGGCAGCATCTCTGTAAGTCTCTGCATATGTGAAAATGAAAGCCAGTGGCATTAGCCTAATCTTCACCCCCTTTATCTCTTCCAGTGCTGTGTTGTTGCTTGCTTGCTTATTGATGTTTCAACAATTCTATTGAGCTATGATTGATATAATTAACCCCCTTACTCCCTTTTGTCTCCTACCCCCAGGGGAGCTGATGATCTGCTCTCTGTCCTTATAGATTAGTTTACATTTTAAAGTTTTAGACAAATGGAATCTTACATTATGTACTTTTTTTAAAAATCTGGCTTAACTCACTGTAATGTTTTTTTGAGATTCATCAATGTTGTGGCTGGTACCAGATTTCATTACTTTGTATTACTGTGTAGCATTCCATTATATGGATATACCTTGCTCCTTCACACACCTACTGATGGATATCTGCACTGTTTCCAGTTGTGTGGTTATTACAAATAAAGCTATAATGAATATTCCTATAAGTCTTTGTATAGATGTTTTCATTGCCCTTGAATAACACCTAAGTAAACAATGGCTGGATGCTATGAAGGTTCATTCAACATTTAAATAAACTACCAGATTTCCAAAGTGATTGTTCCATTTTATATTGATTGTGCCATTGTATATGGTTTCCAGTTGCTCTGCATCTTTGTCAACATGAAATCATCTTTTAAATTTTATTCTAATAAGAGAAAAGTTGGATGATCCATATCTCCACCAAGACTTAAATAGAGTCACATTATCTTAGAGAGCAAGATATAAAAAATACTAGGTAATGGAAAAGGGTGAGAGAATGAACCATGGAATAGGGGTGGCCATGGGGTATGACTTGGAGAAAATATCTCTCCCTGCTATATTAGCCTCTCAAATTGAACATGGTGCAATGGGGAAAGTCAACAGGTCAGTTTGGGAATGCTGTCGAGAGGGTACTCAAAAAGCTCTTTTTGTCCAACCAGAGACTTTGACCTCCCATAACCATCCCCACAGAGGTATTAGGAGAGGTACTTTGGTGTGACAGCCATATTATAGTCTCCCCAGCAACCACTGCCCCAGGTTGATGGCCAAAGTGGTGCATTGTGATGTCTTAGGCCTCGCAAGTCACCATTGGCTAGGTTAGTGCCTAGCTGACCAATCAGACTGAAGGGTGTGGCTCCTCATTGTCCTGGGAGGGTATAAATAGGGAGGTGAGAGGCAGAGTTTCTGGGTTTGGCCGGTTCTTGGTATCATCATGTCTAAGGTAAGCAGAAAACCACGAGAGCCAAGAACAGCTGTAACACAATCCACTCGAAGGATCAAAAGGAAGAAGACTCTCTCTAAACCAAGGTTTAGAGGTGGTGTTAAGGTGAGATGACTCTAACCAAGCTCTTCCCCGTTTCCACTGATTTTGCCATCCAAGCCCTTTACCCTGTCTTCTCCTGACACAAAATTCCTCATCAGCCCACATCCCTTTTTCATGAAGCCCCCACCCCCCACCCCTTCCCATTCCCCAAACTAATACCCTATCCTCTTTCCCCAAACTTATACCATTCTGCCCTCTCTTATCTTTCCAGGCACCAAAGACAACTATGAAGATTAAAAGAGCCCTTCAGAGGAATTTGAGAAGAAAAATTCAAACATCTGCCGGTCAGCCAAAAAAGGCTAAAAAGGCAAGAAAACACTTTGTCTCTTATTATGTACTTAAGAAATCTGGTCAAAACAAGAAAAAAAATCAAAATAAGAGGCAGAATCAAAAAAAGAGGCAGAATCAAAATAAAAGACGAGGGCAACCAGTCCCAGAGCAAGAGATCATGGAGAAACCCACCACTTCATGTAAGTGGTGCAGCCAAGGTGTGACTAGAAGAGGCCGCAGATATTAGAACTGGGTCTCCAGAGGCCTTGTTTCTGAGAAGTGGCCAATCAAGAAGACATGACTCTCACACCAACACAGTAAACCAATGGCTATGATGAAAATAAAAGTCACGTTGTGACAAGGTGATATTTGTGTGTCTCTGTGAATTTTCTGATGATGGGGGAGGGAGGGAAGGAATACAAGAGGCAGGTACATGAGAAGGGGGAGGATACAGGGTCCTGGGTGGTTGGGGACCAGACCCTCAGGTCCACAGTTAGCTAGACCAATAGGGGTCAGGCCTGGGTCAGGACTAGGCACTGAAGATAAATTTCTCTCAACACTTTTATCTCAGGGGCAAGGAATGAAATGGTTTGTTTGGGGTGGGGGATGACATTAGAGTCTAGATTGCCAGAACCCAGGTGGGAAGAGGGCTTGATCTGTGAACATTGACTGTTATTCCTCCTGAACAAGGCAGGCAGAGGAATCTCCTTCTGGCCAACTACCTCACAGTGGGGTTTGTTACACCCCCTACTGTGTGATGTCACCTAAAGGTGCTCAGAAGGCACAAGACACTCACCCTACTAAAAGTCACCAGTAGCATTCCCAAGGACTAAAATAATGTTTGGAGGGAATAAACCCAATAGTGATTAGGCTACTTTCTTGCCAAGAAACTGGGAGAGGGGAGCAGTGGCCTCCCAAGTTTGGGGTAGTGGGAGGGGTCTAAACCTGATGCAGGTGAGGAACAGGATCACTGCCCAGAGAATTTTTTTTAATGAATACTTTTATTATAGGTAAATGTACAAAGAGAGTTTCTTTCCTTTTTTTTAATTTATTTTTTCCCACTGTACAGCAAAGGGATCAAGTTATCCTTACATGTATACATTTCTTTCCCCACCCTTTGTTCTGTTGCAATATGAGTATCTAGACATAGTTCTCAATGCTACTCAGCAGGATCTCCTTGTAAATCTATTCTAAGTTGTATCTGATAACCCCAAGCTCCCAATCCCTCCCACTCCCTCCCTCTCCCATCAGGCAGCCACAAGTCTATTCTCCAAGTCCATGATTTTCTTTTCTGAGGAGATGTTCATTTCTGCTGGATATTAGATTCCATTTATAAGTGATATCATATGGTATTTATCTTTGTCTTTCTGACACATTTCACTCAAGATGAGATTCTCTAGTTCCATCCATGTTGCTGCAAATGGCATTATGTCATTTTGCTAATGGCTGAGTAGTATTCCATTGTGTATATATACCACCTCTTCCGAATCCAATCATCTGTTGATGGACATCTGGGTTGTTTCCATGTCCTGGCTATTGTGAATAGTGCTGCAATGAACATGCGGGTGCATGTGTCTCTTTTAAGGAGAGTTTTGTCCGGATAGATGCCCAAGAGTGGGATTGCGGGGTCATATGGTAGTTCTATGGATAGATTTCTAAGGTATCTCCAAACTGTTCTCCACAGCGGCTGTACCAGTTTACATCCCCACCAACAGTGCAGGAGGGTTCCCTTTTCTCCACACCCCCTCCAGCTCTTGTTATGTGTGGACTTATTAATGATGGCCATGCTGACTGGTGTGAGGTGGTATCTCCTGGTAGTTTTGATTTGCATTTCTCTTATAATCAGTGATGTTGAGCATTTTTTCATGTGTTTGTTGGCCATCTGTATATCTTCCTTGGAGAAATGTCTGTTCAGGTCTTTGGCCTATTTTTCAATTGGGTTGTTGGCTTTTTTGCTGTTGAGTTGTATAAGTTGCTTGTATATTTGAGAGATTAAGCCCTTGCCAGTTGCATCATTGGAAAGTATTTTCTCCCATTCTGTAAGTTGTCTTTTTGTTTTCTTTTTGTTTTCCTTTGCTGTGCAAAAGCTTTTCAGTTTGATGAGGTCCCATGGGTTTGTTTTTGCTCTAATTTCTGTTTCTTGGGAGACTGACCTGAGAAAATATTCATGATGTTGATGTCAGAGAGTGTTTTGCCTATGTTTTCCTCTAGGAGTTGGATGGTGTCCTGTCGTATATTTAAGTCTTTCAGCCATTTGGAGTTTATTTTTGTGCATGGTGTGAGGGTGTGTTCTAGTTTCATTGCTTTGCATGCAGCTGTCCAGGTTTCCCAGCAATGCTTGCTGAGTAGACTTTCTTTTTCCCATTTGATGGTCTTGCCTCCCTTGTCAAAGATTAATTGACCATAGGTGTCAGGGTTTATTTCTGGGTTCTCTATTCTGTTCCATTGGTCTGTCTGTCTGTTTTGATACCAGTACCACACTGCTTTGATGACTGTGGCTTTGTAGTATTTCTTGAAGTCTGGGAGAGTTATGCCTCCTGCTTGGTTTTTGTTTCTCAGGATTGCTTTGGCGATTCTGGGTCTTTTGTGGTTCCATATAACGTTTTGGATTGTTTGTTCTCGTTCTGTGAAAAATGTCCCGGGTAATTTGATAGGGATTGCATTGAATCTGTAGATTGCTTTGGGTAGTATGGCCATTTTTACAATCTTGATTTTCCCAATCCAGGAACATGGAATATCTTTCCATTTCTTTACATCTTCTTTGATTTCTTTGATTATAGTTTTATAGTTCTCAGCATATAAGTCCTTTACCTCCTTGGTCAGGTGTATTCCGAGGTATTTGATTTTGTGAGGTGCAATTTTAAAAGGTATTATATCTTTGTATTCCTTTTCTAATATTGCGTTGTTAGTATACAGAAACGCAACTGATTTCTGAATGTTAATCTTATATCCTGCTACTTTGCTGAATTTGTTGATGAAGTAGTTTTTGGGTTGAGTCCTTGGGGTTTTCTATATATAGTATCATATCATTTGCATACAGTGACAGTTTTACCTCTTCTCTTCCTATATGGATGCCTTTTATTTCTTTTGTTTGTCTAATTGCTGTGGCTAGGACTTCCAAATCTTGTTGAAGAGCAGTGGTGAGAGTGGGCATCCCTGTCTTGTTCCAGATTGGAGTGAGAAGGCTTTCAGTTTTTCCCCATTGAGGATTATATTTGCTGTGGGTTTATCATAAATGGGTTTGATTATGTTCAGGAATGTTCCCTCTATACCCACTTTGGCGAGGGTCTTGATCATGAATGGATGTTGGACTTTGTCAAATGCTTTTTCTGCGTCTATTGAGATGATCATATGATTTTTGAATTTTCTTTTGTTAATGTGGTGTATGATGTTGATTGATTTGCATATGTTGAGCCATCCTTGTGAACCTGGGATGAACCCAACCTGGTCATGGTGTATAATTTTTTTGGTATGTTGGATTCGGTTGGCTAAGATTTTGTTGGGAATTTCCGCATCCATAGTCATCAAAGATATTGGGCGATAGTTTTCTTTTTTGGTGGTATCTCTGTCTGGTTTTGGAATGAGGGTGATGGTGGCATCATAGAATGTCTTTGGGAGTATTCCTTCTTCTTCAACCTTTTGAAAGAGTTTAAGGAGGATGGGCACCAATTCCTCTTTATATGTTTGATAAAATTCACCTGTGAAGCCATGTGGTCCTGGACTTTTATTTGTAGGGAGTGATTTTATGACCTCTTCAATTTCATTTCTAGTGATCGGTCTGTTCAGTTGGTCTGTTTCTACTTGATTCAGTTTTGGCAGGCTGTAAGATTCTAGAAAATTGTCCATTTCTTCCAGATTGTCAAACTTGTTGCCGTATAGCTGTTCATAGTATTCTCTTATGGTTTTTTTGTATTTCTGCTGTATCCGTTGTGATTTCTCCTTTTTCATTTATAATTTTGGTTATTTGGGTTCCTTCTCTCCTCTTCTTAGTGAGTCTGGCCAGGGGTTTGTCAATTTTGTTCACCTTTTCAAAGAACCAGCTCTTGGTTTTATTAATTTTCTCTGTTGTTTTTTGAGTCTCTATTTTATTGATTTCTTCTTTGATCTTTATAATTTCCTTCCTTCTGCTGACTTTAGGACTTTTTTGTTCTTCTTTTTCTAATTCATTTAGGTGGAGGGTTAAGTTGTCCATTTGGGATCTTTCTTCTTTTTTGAGAAAGGCCTGTATTGCTATACATTTCCCTCTGAGCACTGCTTTCGCAGCATCCCATAGATTCTGAGAGGTTGTGTCTTCATTATCATTTGTTTCAAGGTATTTTTTAATTTCCTTCTTTTGTTTTTATGTTGTACTTTTTAAAAAAAATTTTTCCCACTGTACAGCAAGGGGATCAAGTTATCCTTACATGTATACATTACATTTACTTTTTTTTTGTCTTTTTGCTATTTCTTGGGCGGCTCCCGCGGCATATGGAGGTTCCCAGGCTAGGGGTCTAATTGGAGCTGTAGTCTCCGGCCTACGCCAGAGCCACAGCAACGCGGGATCCGAGCCGCGTCTGCAACCTACACCACAGCTCAGGGCAACGCTGGATAGTTAACCCACTGAGCAAGGGCAGGGACCGAACCCGCAACCTCATCGTTCCTAGTCGGATTCGTTAACGACTGCGCCACGATGGGAACTCCACATTTACTTTTTTTTCCCCACCCTTTGTTCTGTTGCAACGTGAGTATCTATACAAAGTTCTAATTTCCTTCTTGATTTCCTCATTGACCCATTGGTTTTTTAGTAGCATGTTGTTTAGTCTCCATGTAGTAGGTTTTTTTTTTCATTTCTTTTCCCATGGTTGATTTCTAATTTCATGGCATTGTGGTCAGAGAAGATACCTGAAATAATTTCTATGCTCCTAAATTTGTTGAGGTAAGCTTTGTGTCCCAATATGTGGTCGATTCTTGAGAATGTTCCATGTGCATTTGAGAAGAATGTGTATTCTGACTTTTTTGGATGTAGTGTCCTGAAGATATCAATGAAGTCTAACTTTTCTATTGTTTCCTTTAGGATCTCTGTTGCTTTATTGGTTTTCTGTCTAGAGGATCTGTCCATTGATGTGAGGGGGGTATTAAGGTCTCCTACTATGATTGTATTCCCATCAATTTCCCCCTTTATGTCTGTTAATATTTGTCGTATGTATCTGGGTGCTCCTGTATTTGGGGCATATATGTCGACAATAGTAACATCCTCTCCTTGGATGGATCCCTTAATGATTAAATAGTGTCCTTCTTTGTCTTTTTTTATGTCTTTTTTTTTTTTTTTTGTCTGTTTGCTATTTCTTGGGCCGCTCCAGCGGCATATGGAGGTTCCCAGGCTAGGGGTCCAATCAGAGCTGTAGCCACCGGCCTACGCCAGAGCCACAACAACGCGGGATCTGAGCCGCGTCTGCAACCTACACCACAGCTCACGGCAACGCCGGATGGTCAACCCACTGAGGAAGGCCAGGGATCAAACCCACAACCTTATGGTTCCTAGTCGGATTCGTTAACCACTGCGCCACAAAGGGAACTCCTATGTCTTTTGTTTTAAAGTCGTTTTTGTCTGATATGAGTATTGCAACTCCTGCTTTCCTGTTATGTCTATTGGCATGAAATATTTTTTCCCACCCCTTCACTTTCAATCTATATGTATCCTTTGTCCTAAGGTGAGTTTCTTGTAGGCAGCAGATTGAAGTTTTTTGCCTTTTTATCCATTCAGCCACTCTGTGTGTTTTGATTGGAGCATTCAGTCCATTGACATTTAAGGTGATAACTGATAGATGATTATTCATTGCCATTTTGAACCTCATGTTCCAGTTGATTCTATGGTTCTCCATGCCTTTCTTTTTTTGGTTGGATGGTTTCCGGTTATTATCTGCGTCAGTGTTTTGTTTGTTTGTTTGTTTTTCATTTTTTGCAAATGCAATGTTTGGTTTTGGCTTGTGGTTGCCCTGTTTTTTTAAGTATGCTAACCCCTTCCTATAATTGCGTGTTTTAGCCTGATGGTCCTGTAGGTTCAAACACTTCATTACTATATTAAAATTAAGAGGAGAAACAAACAAACAAAAAGGGTCTATTTTATTTCCTAACATCCCTTGCCCACATTTTATGATTTTGATGACTCTTTTTTTTTCTTTTTAATTTTATTTTGTTTGAAGCATGTTCATGATTAAATCTGTATGCTGGCTTATTTGAGTGACTGCTCTCTGATTGTGGTTTCCTCAATCCTAGTTCTTCCTCTTCTCTTTTTTTTTCTTTTTCCTCCCTTTCTTTCCTTCCTTTCTTTTTGGTTTAGAGAAGTCCTTTCAGTATTTCTTTTAGCCTGGGTTTTGTATTGCTGTATTCTTTTAGCTTTTGTTTGTTAGAAAAAATTTTTATTTCTCCTTCTATTTTAAATGATATTCTTGCTGGATAGAGTATTCTAGGTTGCATATTTTTTCCTTTTAGCACTTTAAATATCTCTTGCCATTCCCTCCTGGCCTGTAGTGTTTCTGTAGAGAAATCAGCTGATAATCTTATGGGGGTTCCCTTGCAGGTAACATTCTGCTTTTCCCACAGAGAATTTTAATACAAGTTATCAAACCGAGTAAAAGCTGGTCTTTTCATTATCACCATCCTCTTAGCATTTCTAAATAACTACAGTAGTAAAACATTCTGCCTCAATAAAGATTTTGTTAGTCCAAGTTCTAAAAATTTATTATGGTTGAAGTTTTAAAAGTATAAGGTTCATTCTACAACTAAACAAAAAACTGAATTCAATTGAAAAGTGGACAAATGACTTAAGTATTTATTTCCCCAAAGAAGATCTATAAGAGGCCACTGGGTACATGAAAAGATGCTAAATATCATTAGTCATCAGAGAAGTGTAAGTCAAAATCGTGAGATTCTACTTTACACACATGAGGATAGCTACCGTGAAAAGTTCAACATTAAGTGTTGGTGAGGATGTAGAGAAATTGGAGCCTTCATACATTGTTGATGGAAAGGTAAAATGGTACAGCTGCTATTGAAAGCAGCTTGGCAGTTTCCCAAAATATTAAACATAAATTATCATATGATCCAGCAATTCCACTCCTAATTAGATACTAAAAAAGAAAAGAAAAGAAAAAGCCTGTGCTCACACAGATACTTGTACACCAGTGTTCACAGCAGCATTATTCACAATAGCTAAAAGGTGAAACAACACATGTCTACCAGTAGATGAACAGATATACAGAATGTGGTGTATGTGTACAATGGGGTATTATTCAGCCATAAAAAGGAAAGGAATTCTAACACAGGCTGCAACATGGATGAGCCTTGAAAACATTATGTTATGCCAAGTGAAATAAGGCAGACACAAAAGGACAAATAGTGTATGGTTTCCTTTACACGAGGTACCTAGAACAGGCAAATTCACAGATACAGAAAGTAGAATAGAGGTTACCAAGGGCTTGGGAGAGGGAGGGGTGGGGAGTTATTATTTAATGGTGACAAACCTTCCATTTGGAAGGATGAAAATTTCTGGAAATGAATAATGGTAATAGTTGCATTGTGAATGAAATTTATGCCACTAAATTGTACACTTAAAAATGGTCAAGAGGGAGACTTTTATGCACATTCCATCATAATAAAAACGCAAAAAGTTTATGCAATATTCAAAATAGCACATTTTTAGTACTTATCCTTAAAAATCACTGTCATCTATGAGGCAGTTAATTTGGAGAAGACCCCATAATACTCGCGTCCCCAACACTGGCTGCCCAATCACCGTGGCTCTTTTCCATGGAACGTTCTTAACAGTCTGGAGTGCTCTGAGACCACTTCCTGTGCATCCTGCAATCCCTGAGGTAAGGCAGTGATACACCCTCCCTACGGTTGAACACTAGATGCTAAATACATAGCAACACCACCAAGATTGTCAAGGTAAAGACACACTGCAGTCACCTGTCAATAAGCTGCTGGGTGAGGGTTTGATACTCTTGGGTGTTGTTTAAGCTTTGGTGGGTGAGACCCGAGTAGCTAATATTCTCCCCCTGCATGTGCTACCTTGTGTACTATACATTTTGCATATGCTATTCCCGGTCCTGTCTGAGCCCTGGAGACTGTTCCTCTCAGTCCTCTGAAGGTAGCTCTTAACTTGGAAGTCTTATCCTTCCCAGTGACTCTGAAGAGAACTAATTTACTGTAACTTATCCTTTATGTCTGAAAAACTTAGACTTGCTCCTGTTTTACCAATAGAACACTGATTATAAATATACCTAAAGTTTGGAATAAATGAGATAATAACAGAAATGGAAACTAACATTTATTTAGTACTTTTAATGTTTGCTGGGCAAATTGCACACTTAGGAAAATCACTCAGTGAATATTAGCTGACTCTGAATATTACTGATTTTATTTAATATTTTAGCACATATGTATATATAATTAAATTGCATTCATTTGTAACTATACTGTGTGGGTATATAAGGAGGGGATGCAGGGAGTAGTGTTGGTGCTAAAACAGGAGCCAAACAAATTCTAAATGTCAGCAAATTTGAGCAACTGACCTTTGACCACAAGTGACTAAATAATTATAATTTCAGTGACTATTTACATAGACCGACTCCCTACATTACTTTGGCTTGCCTTATTTTTAGAGTACCTTAAAAACAGGGTATACAAGGACTACAGAATCTGATCATAAAACTGGAATTTTCTTTTTAAACCTGAATTGTAAATTATAAATATAACAGTGGGAAAATAAAATAAAATAAAATAAATATAATAGAAAATTGTAAAACTTTTTGAAAACACAGAAGTGTAAAGAAGAAAATTCAAATAACCAATAATCCCATTGCTTATGATAAGTATTCTCATAAGCAACTTTGTATCTGGCCAATATTTACCTAATGCATGTGTGGGTCTTTATCTAAATGTATGCACTTGTTATTCATAAAATTATGTTGCTAAGTGTATTTATAATGTGCTTTTATGAACATAGGGTTTTATATTTTAATTTTATTATACCATTTTATAAAAATCATTTTTAGAAAAATGTAATCTTATTATTCATGCACTTGCTTTGATTTTCAAATAGAAATTCTCTTTTATTATTCAACACCATAGTCATTTTGGTCCATCTTAAGATGATAACCCTGTATTTTTTTAGAACTTGCTTATAAAAACATCACTGGGAAAAAAAAAAAAAAGGGTCCCAGCAGTGGTGTGCTAGAGTCCTGTCACATTGCCTTGCAAGACCTGATCATGAGCATTTCTTCCTAATACTGCATTCAGTGATGTTGCATTTTTGCTTGGATTTAGCCATGGGAGTATTTATAATATAGAAAAAAGAAAATAGTCCAAATTAAGGCCATTTTATCTGGAGAACCAGTTGCTAGATTTACTAGTTCAACTCTGGGTATAGCCACACCACAGAATACTATGCTATTAAATTAAGATGTAAAAAGATAGACAAGGAAAGGGTCAAATCATAGAACACATGAGTATTATATTGCCACTTGTTAATATGAAATCTATATGCATATTCAAAGAAAGATGTCTTTAAGGATTAGGGTTACCTGTAAGAAATATGACTGGGGAGTGATCTGATTTTTTTATTTTTGTCTTTTTAGGGCTGCACCTGTGGCATTGTGGAAGTTCCTAGGCTAGGGGTCGAATTGGAGCTGCAGCCACCAGCCTACACCACAGCCACAGCAACGCCAGATCCAAGCTCTGCCTGTGACCTACACCACAGCTCATGGCAATGCCGGACCCTTAAACCGAGCAAGGCCAGGGATTGAATGTTCTCATGGATGCTAGTCAGATTCATTTCCCCTGAGCCACGATGGGAACTGATTTTTTAAAAATTTTGTACACATTTGTATTCCTTTAGACCTTTGTAATGAATACATTTTACTCTTAACATATATATCAAAAATTAATGCATATTTCTTCAGGAAAATAAATTCATTGTGCCTCTTGAAGGTATTAAGGTAACAACCACCACAATGAAAACCACTTACTATTCATGATATGTCAGAGGTGCACTGTGTTAGGTATTTTTGTATGTTTACCCATCTTATCCCCACAAATTCTGTATGACATGGATTTTACTGCCCTCATTTTGCAGAAGCATCAGTTGAGGTATACAAAAGTTATGTTGTCTTGCTCATAATCAAAGTGCCAATATTTATGTGAATGTTTGGCTTTAAAGCTATCTGGGGCGGGGGAGGGGGGGGGGTTCCCCTCTCTGCTGAATGGAGAGCTCCACTTGGTTGTTTCGGAATTACTAATTTACAAGTTCCATCTCAGGATGAATGAGAACGTCTTAAACACATTAGAAGAATGATGAGTGTTGTCATGTGTGGTATGGCTAAGCCACAGGAGGGGTGGGGATTGAGATGGTGTTGTCATGCTAAATATGAGAGAAATTTGAAGGGCAGAGGAAAAGAGGGTTGAGATAGAGGAGATTAAGGGAAAACAGGTATCATGTCCACAATTCCTGATTAGAAAAGAGTAAAGTTGAAAAAGGACTAGAAACAAAATTACATGATAAACAATAATAGAACTGACGTGGCAGATGGGTGAAATTTAGGACAATAGGGAGTTTCAGAGGTGATAACAGAGATTGCGATGGTGAGGAGAATCCTATGCCAGTAGGCGAAGAGCTCTCAGTAGAAGCTGATTGGTAATGAGATGAACAATTTCATTCCAGAGTGTGTTTCTCACATTTATAGGCTATCGGATGTGGGAAATGAGGTAAAACGTTTGTTCTTATATACTTATACCCAATTAGATTATGTTGATTTGTCAAAGTTCAAGAATCAAGTTGTAACTTGGGCAAATGGCTTCATCTCACTGTGCCTCAGCTTTCTCATGTGTAAACCAGAGCATCTAAAATACTTTAATAAATTGATGTGAAGATGAAATACTGATGCGCTTATTATTTGACTGGCAAAAACTAGAAAGCTGGATAATGCAAAGTCCTGGTTGAGATGTTGGGACATTGCACAGTTGATAGCAATATGGACTAGAACAGCCATTCTGGAGAGTGACCTGGCACAAATTAGTCAGTTAAATATATGCATACCTTACAACCTAACAGTTCTGTTTGTGGGGACTTATCTGAAATAAGTTTTCACAGAGGTCCATAAATTCTCACTTAATGTACACATTACATGTGAAGAATATTACAGGAGTTCCCACTGTGGCACAGCAGGTTAAAGATCTGGTATTGCCATAGCTATGGTGTAGAGTGTAGATCACAGCAGCCTGGATTCAATCTCTGGCCAGGAAACTTCCATATGCTGTGGGTGTGACTAAAAAAAAAAAAAGAAAGAAAAATATTACAATGTGGCAAGAACCATAAATATCTCTGGTGATATCAGAAATCTCTAGTCTCACATTCTAAATGCTTAACATAAAAGATACTTACTGTTCTTATTAAGTCCCCAAACAAGATATTTATATCCATTTGGAACCAGACTTTTTTTCTTTTTCTATTTATGGCTGCAGCTGCAGCATATGGAGGTTCCCAGACTAGGGGTGAAATCAAAGCTGCAGCCGCCAGCCTACACCACAGCCACAGTAATGCCAGATCCAAGCTGCATCTGTGACCTACACTACAGCTTATGGCAATGCTGGTTCCTTAACCACTGAGCGAGGCCACGGATCAAATCCATATCTTCATGGACACTATGTCAGGTTCTTAACCGACTGAGCCACAACAGGAACTCCTAGAACCAGATATTTTATAATCATTTTAGAGTGTGGAATATTTAATTTGATGTTAACTTTCATTTTGAAATGACTTTAAAAGGTTCAAGAATTAGTAAATCAAATATGGAGATATATAAGGCAGTCTCTAACCTCAAGAATCCTGCATGACCTCAGAAAACATTTTAGAAAAAAACTAAAACACAGAGTTTTCCACTCATCAGCATCAAAAGAGAAGTTCAGTTCAGATTTTAAGTCAATGATATGGTATCTTTTATCTGGACTGCAGCTCTATAATTAAATCTTTCTGGCACTTTAACTCCAAGGAGACCCAGTTGATGATTCAAAGTCAGTCATTGAATGTGATTTAAAATCAATAAGAGTGAAAGACACCCTGGGTGTGCTGTCCTTTCAAAGGAAGTGGGAGCACTTTCATGCCTTGTTTGCAGAAAATCAATTATCTAAAGCCGCTACCAGCATGATATGGACAGAGAGAGCTTATGTCTATAGATTGGCCAGTCTGTTATTCCTGATCTGCATATATTATTGCCATTTAACATTATTGCACCTTAATGCCCTATTGTAGGACCCGCTGAATGCTTGCTGTTACAGCGAAAGGTAACAGATTTCTATGCCTGGAGAGCTGAGGCTGACCAAAAGCAAATGTTAGAGGGCCTCGTTTCCCAGAAGTAACACTGGTATATATTTAAATATGCAAGGATATACTGCCACATTCCACAAGGAACAGAGGATACACAGAATTTAAAAGGAACCCAAGGACCTCTAGGATTAAAAGAGAAATAAGAAATCGTGAACAGAGAAAATGTATATCCAAACAGAAAACAAATAAAAGATTATTATCAGGCTGATATGTTTCCCTTTGAAAAGGATGGCACATTATGCTTCAGATGTGCCAAATCCTATTGCACAAGGTGGATAGGATTTTTTTCTCCATTAGCACTTACAAAGAATGGTATAAACTCTTCAGACTTACACTAAATGTCATCTATGAACAGCCTCCATTTTACCTCTCTAGCCATGTCCATAACAACCTCTACTCAAGCAACTATGCTCCAGAAAAACTAATGCAATGATTTACAACCTGTTTTCCTCTGTGCCTGTATACATACTAAACCTAACACCCTTCAGAGCCCAGCTTAACAGCCACTTCCCAAAGTCGTTTTTTTCAATCATCCCATTAAGTATTAATTTTTCTATGTTCTCTATTCATTTATCTTACTGTTTACTACATGCTGCTGCCTTTATGATAGTTATTGGAGTATGTATCTTATCAGAAACTCATGCCAGAGGGGTAAATTTATTAGAAATAAACAGTGTGATGATGGAAAATATTATCAGAAGTAGAGTTATCTAGGACTCTAAGGGGGAGAATCACTCTATTATGCAAATTACATCTAAGAATCTGTTTGAAAATACAATAAAAACCACAAACTGAAGAATGGCTCAGAAGTCAAAGGAATTTAAACCAAAGGCTTCTTTCATGAGAGGTCAAGGCAAACTCCATGTCCTTGTATTGAGACCACCCAATTGCAGGACACCAAAAGCAGAAGCCAAAAGAGTACCCATGAGCTCAGGATAAGAACACAGTATTGCTGGCCCAGAGGGGTCTCTTGGCAAAGGTCAAGAGGAAATTTATGTGCTCAGAGTGAGAACACCTTTGCGCAGGACTCCATACATTCATCATCGGGGATCAAGTGGGAGTTTCTGAACTCTACATGCTCTTGGCAAGGCCCCTCATCCCAGCCTTCCCTTTCTGCCTTGAGATTATCATGATTAAATTTCACTCTGCCTTCTCTTCAACTAATTGCACTGGGAAAACTGGTTATCTGAATGCAAAGGAATGAAATTGACCCTTACCTTACACCACGCACAAAAATAAACTCAAAATTGATTAAAGATTTAAATGTGATATCTGAAACTATAAAACTACTAGGAGAAAACATACTGGGAAAGTTTTATAACACTGGCCTAGGCAATGATTTATTGTGACACCAAGATTATAGGCAACAAAAGCAAAAATAGGAAAATGGGATTACATCAAACTAAAAGCTGCCACACAGCAAAAGAAACAATCAACAAAGTGAAAAGGCAGAGATGGATCAAGATGGCAGAGTAGGAGGATGCAGAACTCACCTCCCCCAAAGAACACATCAAAAATACACCTGGAGTTCCCGTCGTGGCGCAGTGGTTAACAAATCCGACTAGGAACCATGAGGTTGCGGGTTCGGTCCCTGCCCTTGCTCAGTGGGTTAACGATCCGGCGTTGCCCTGAGCTGTGGTGTAGGTCGCAGATGCGGCTCGGATCCCGCGTTGCTGTGGCTCTGGCGTAGGCCGGTGGCTACAGCTCTGATTGCACCCCTGGCCTGGGAACCTCCATGTGCCGCAGGAGCGGCCCAAGAAATAGCAACAACAACAACAACAACAAAAGACAAAAGACAAAAAAAAAGAGATACAAACTACTATGTATATAAAATAGATAAGCAACAAGGATATACCATACAGCACAGGGAAATATAGCCAATATTTTGTAATAACCTTAATGGAGTATAATCTATAGAAATATTGAATCAATATGCTTTATATACATAACTAATATAATATTATAAATCAACTATACATCAATTAAAAAAGTGAAAAGACAACAAACAGCATAGGAGAAAAAGACTTAGAAAGGAAACAACTGGATTATAAAATGGGTCTGAATAGACATTTTTTCCAAAGAAGACAGAAAGATAGCCAAAAGGCACATGGAAAGATATTCATGATCAAACTCTTACCAAAGTGGGTATAGAGTGAACACACCTTAACATAATCAAAGCCATTTATGACAAACCCACAGCAAATATAATACTCAATGGAGAAAAGCTGAAAGCCTTCCCACTAAAATCTGTAACAAGACAAGGATGCCCACTGTCACCACTGTTATTCAACATAGTATTGGAAGTACTAGCCACAGCAATCAGACAAAAGAAATAAAAGGCATCCAAATAAGAAGAGAAGAGCTAAAACTGTCACTGTATGCAAATGATATGATACTATATATAGAAAACCCCAAGGACTCAACCCAAAAACTACTTCATCAACAAATTCAGCAAAGTAGCAGGATATAAGATTAACATTCAGAAATCAGTTGCGTTTCTGTATACTAACAACGCAATATTAGAAAAGGAATACAAAGATATAATACCTTTTAAAATTGCACCTCACAAAATCAAATACCTCGGAATACACCTGACCAAGGAGGTAAAGGACTTATATGCTGAGAACTATAAAACTATAATCAAAGAAATCAAAGAAGATGTAAAGAAATGGAAAGATATTCCATGTTCCTGGATTGGGAAAATCAAGATTGTAAAAATGGCCATACTACCCAAAGCAATCTACAGATTCAATGCAATCCCTATCAAATTACCCGGGACATTTTTCACAGAACGAGAACAAACAATCCAAAACGTTATATGGAACCACAAAAGACCCAGAATCGCCAAAGCAATCCTGAGAAACAAAAACCAAGCAGGAGGCATAACTCTCCCAGACTTCAGGCAATCTCACAAAGCCATAGTCATCAAGACAGTGTGGTACTGGTACCAAAACAGACTAACGGACTAATGGAACAGAATAGAGAACCCAGAAATAAACCCTGACACCTACGGTCAATTAATCTTTGACAAAGGAGGCAAGAACATCAAATGGGAAAAAGTCTATTCAGCAAGCATTGCTGGGAAACCTGGACAGCTGCATGCAAAGCAATGAAACTAGAACACACCCTCACACCATGCACAAAAATAAACTCCAAATGGCTGAAAGACTTAAATATAAGACAAGACACCATCACACTCCTAGAGGAGAACATAGGCAAAACACTCTCTGACATCCACCTTACAAATGTTTTCTCAGATCAGTCTCCCAAAGGAACAGAAATAAAAACAAAAATAAACCAATGGGACCTAATCAAACTGACAAGCTTTTGCACAGCAAAGGAAACCCAAAAGAAAACAAAAAGACAACTTACAGAATGGGAGAAAATACTTTCCAATGATGCAACTGGCAAGGGCTTAATCTCTCAAATATACAAGCAACTTATACAACTCAACAGCAAAAAAGCCAACAACCCAATTGAAAAATAGGCCAAAGACCTGAACAGACATTTCTCCAAGGAAGATATACAGATGGCCAACAAACACATGAAAAAAGGCTCAACATCACTGATTATTAGAGAAATGCAAATCAAAACTACCAGGAGATACCACCTCACACCAGTCAGAATGGCCATCATTAATAAGTCCACACATAACAAGAGCTGGAGGGGGTGTGGAGAAAAGGGAACCTTCCTGCATTGTTGGTGGGGATGTAAGCTGGTACAGCCACTATGGAAAACAGTATGGAGGTACCTTAGAAATCTATGCATAGAACTACCATATGACCCAGAAAGCCCACTCTTGGGCATATATCTGGACAAAACTTTCCTTAAAAAACACACATGCACCCACATGTTCATTGCAGCACTACTCACAATAGCCAAGACATGGAAACAACCCAGATGTCCATCAACAGATGATTGGATTAGGAAGAGGTGGTATATATACACAATGGAATACTACTCAGCCATAAAAAAGAACAAAATAATTCCATTTGTAGCACCATGGATGGAACTAGAGACTCTCACACTGAGTGAAGTAAGTCAGAAAGAGAAAGACAAATACCATATGATATCACTTATATCTGGAATCTAATATATGGTACAAATGAACCTTTCCACAGAAGAGAAACTAATGGAGGGGGAGGGAGTGGGATGGACTGGGAATATGGGGTTAATAGATACAAACTATTGCCTTTGGAATGGATTAGCAATGAGATCCTGTTGTGTAGCACTGGGAACTATGTCTAGTCACTTATGATGGAGCATAATAATGTGAGAAAAAAGAATGTATACATGTATGTGTAACTAGGTCACTATGCTGTACAGTAGAAAATAGAACACTGTGAACCAGCTATAATGGAAAAAATCATTATATAAATGAAAAATAAAATAAAATTTATTCCAGTGGCAGGGGGGAAAATAGATATTCAGTATCACAAACCATCAGGGAAATGCAAATCAAAACCATGATGAGATGTCACCTCACATCTGCCAGAATGGCTCTCATCAAAAAGACAAAAGATAACAAGGGCTGGTAAGAGGGTGTGGAGAAAGGAAAGCGTCCTGCACTGCCAGTAGGAATGCAAATTGGTGCTGCTACTATGGACAACAGTACAGTACAAAAAATTAAAAATATGTAGAACTATCATATCATCCAGAATTTCCACTTCTGGGTATATATTATAAGGAAATAAAATCAAGATCTTGAAGAGATATATGCTATCTCATGTTCATTGTAGCCTTATCCACAACAGACAAGAGGTGGAAACAACCTAAATGTCCATTGACAGGTGAATGGATAAAGAAAGTGTGGTATATCTATACAAAGGAATATTATTCAGCTTAAAAAAAAAAAGGAAATCCTGTCATATGCTACAATATGGTTGAATCTTGAGGACATTACACTAAATGAAATATACCAGCCTCAGAGAGACAAATCCTGCATGGTTCCATGTATATAAGCTAACTAGTCGAACTTATAGAAGCAGATAGTAGAATGGTGGTTGCCAGGGGTTGTGGGGATTGCAAAATGGTAAGTTGCTGTTCAACAGGTACAGAGTTTGTCATCAAAATGAATGATTTCTAGAGGTCTGCTGTACAACAATGTGCATACATTTGGCAAGACTGTACTGTTCATTTAAAATTGTGTTTATATTAGATGTCATGTGTTTTTTACCATAATAAAAAGGAAAAATAAATAAATCTCCTCCTGCTTTTTATATATGTTGATGCCAATTACAAAAGAAGCTGAGTCCTGAGTCACCCATCCTTCATTTCCAGGACTCTGAAAGCTATTCTGCATCCTCTTTTCTGACAATTTTCCCTACCTCCCCTCAACTCCCGAAACTCATTTGCTGGACACTTGGGACGTTATCACTAACAACATAAACCCCTCCATTTGCAAAATAGCTCATCTTTTCATAGCACAGACCCTACTGTCCCTCCTCCTTGTCACAAGCATTTACAAACCCTTGGCTACCTGTCACTCTCTCCAATACAACCCCTGTCTTAATTTTGGATAATAATAAAAACGAAGATGGTCCTAGCGGTCCTATGCCCTCTCAGTTCCTTTTCCTCTCCTCCAGTGAACTTGCTTTCTACCATCTTACTTAGTCACTCCCATAACCATATCCTAGATTTTATTATTTCCACTAACCACAACTCTTTTACAACTCCATTTCTGACTACAACCTCCTGACTTTTGGAAATGGGAATTGTGGAAGAGTTGTGGTTGGTGGAAATAATCATCTAAAACATTCTTTGACCACTCTAGGATATACAATATATTGAACCTACATTTTTTTTAACTGTCACTCCACTTATATCTTCAGAACCTTCATTATTCTGATTACATTATATAGTCAATTATGAGTCATCAGTTATATGCATGTCTCTTTCCAATGGCACTGTTGAACTCATTTGGGTAAATCACAGCTATGACAGGTTAATATTTCAAAAGTTTAGGCGAGGGAGTTCCTGCTGTGGCTCAGCAGTAACAAATCCAACTAGTATCCATGGGCACGTGGGTTTGATCCCTGGCCTTGCTCAGCGGATTAAGGATCTGGTGTTTCCGTGAGCTGTAGTGTAGGTTGCAGACATGGCTCAGATCCCATGTTGCTGTGGCTGTGGTGTAGGATGTCAGGTACAGCTCCAATTTGACCCCTAGCTTGGGAACTTATAGATGCCATGGGTGCAGCCCTACAAAAAAGACAAAGAAAAAAAAGTTTGGGGCTAGATTTCAGTAGTATGTGAACTAAAGCACTGTGGATGTATTAAAGGGGGTGCATTTGAGTAATACGAATGGAAATGACCAGGCATATTGACAATGGGAGATTAGAGACAGTAAGAAACTAAGAATGACTTCTATTCATCTATCTTGGGAGATAGAGTATAGATTGTGGAGACATTAACTGGTTTAGGTTAATACAAAAAGGGACATTTGTATGGGAGAAGATAATGTGCTTCCAGTCTCACTGTGTTTTAATTGCTTCTGTGTCACTCAGATGGAGATATCCTGCTAGCAGTTGAAAAATATGTCCAAAGAGCTAAGGAAAAATTCAGAAAAGGAGTTACTGAAGTATAGTAAGAAGTTAAATCCATATGAGTGAAAGAAGTCATTCAAGGGAAACCACATAAAAGAGAACAAAATATAAAAAGAAGAGGTCACATCAAGGTCAAAATAAAACCTGCTTTGGGAATGTTTGTTTATTTTGGTTTTTACTCTTAACAGATATCCATCACAGTGTGTACTCAACATACTATTACCTCTCTCCCTAAAGAGGTAGACTATAGAAAAATAGAGATGTATTTATCTCTATAACAACAAGCTATATAATTCTTTCAAATACGCATTTTGGGATAGTTCCAAAGGGATGGATTATTAGAAAAATTGTTTTCTGATTAAAACATAACCTATCATGATAAGTAAGTGCATTGCATTATTTCATTCTCATATATTTTTGGCCCTATGGACTTTTTTCTTATGATTTAAGATCCACTATAGACATTCATCTATTTATGTCAGGATATCTGTAAACAAAGCCCTGTGTAAAATGTTGGGTCTAAGTGCCTGAAGTATTCTGATTCTCATATTAACTACAGCATCTGAAAATGATATGTCTGCCCTAAATACTAGAAGAAAAGATTTATCAGAAATCGGTGATTGTTCATTAAATCCTAAAATATTGAACAAGCAGGACTGGGGCTCAATAGTTTGCTTGGTCATTTTCCCATTTGCTTTTAGAAACATTCTTCACTCAAATATAGCATCATCATTCCTGTAACAAGAATAACACCATTTCCTGAAGTTATTCAGAAAATCAAAGGCAAAATTAGGTTATAAACTTGGCCCAGCTTTTCATTAGACATATGATGTTCACAAGTTATTATTTGACCTCTCTAGGGCTCAGTTTCCTTATATAAGATATTTTTGAATATATAATTATCAAGAGGATTAAATAAAAGACTGCTGTGTAACATGTAAGGTATTAATTCTCTCCACTGTAGTTCCACAAAAATAGGAGTTACTCTGTATCATGCCTATTGATGTACCCCAAGTTCCAGCAGAATATCTGGCAGAAAGTGGGTGATCAATAAATATTTATTGAATGAATGGATGAATTTGACCATATTTTATCTAACGTTAAAATCTTTCAAATTGCATACTAAATAAAAAGAAAAAAATGTAAAAAAAGAATATATAGGAGTTCCCATCATGGCACAGCGGAAATGAATCTGACTAGGAACCATGAGGTTGTGGGTTCTATCCCTGGCCTCGCTCAGCCCTAAAAAGCAAAAAAAAAAAAAAAAAAAAAAAGAGACATACAGAAAAACATTTACATCAATAAAAATGGGTAAAAGTATTTCCTGGAGGCCATAGGATCACAACAAAGTTAGTTGTCTTGAATGGAAAATACCAAATCAGACCAAGTAGAAAACCTTAAAGTAGAAACAAGAGGAAACACTCCCTGTCATAATTTCTATTCATCTCAATTTTAAAATGAGATTTTAGTAAGAAATGAAAGTAAAAAACAAAATAAACTTTTACCAAGAGGTATGATTTTTGAACAATCATTTTGAAAGCATTCTTTTTTTAATTATTTATTATTATTTTTTTCCCACTGTACAGCAAGGGGGTCAGGTTATCCTTACATGTATACACTACAATTACATTTTTCCCCCAGCCTTTCTTCTGTTGCAACATGAGTATCTAGACAAAGTTCTCAATGCTATTCAGCAGGATCTCCTAGCATTCTTACATGTGTTTTCCAAAATTTCTACTCTCTTCAATTACTTTCATAAGCTAACACAATGGTTTTGCCATTACCAAGCATGTCTTACCCTAAACTATGCCACCTGCGACCATTGTGCTTCAGATATTTTTAATGTAGAAGGCTCAAATGCTGTGGAAATTTTTTCATGAGTGAAAGCTACAAATAGTTCTATCTTTTATTTATCTATCAGACTGGAGATATTAATATCATTTTCAAAGCTCTTTTCCTTTCCATAAATTGATTTGTTGTCCTTTTGATTTCAGTTAAATCTTAACTGCATGTTCTTTTTAAAAGGCTTCCGTGTTTTAGTGGTTTGGTATTTTTCCCTGAGTTCATTTCAAATTTTCCTTATCCATTGAAATGTAATACCACTTCTCAATCTTTTAGTGGTTACCCAAGAGTTTGCAACATAAATTTACAACTGATCCAGGTCAACTTTCAAATAACACTATACCACTTCATGGATAATTAAGGTCACATAACAGATGTACCCAACTCCTCCTTCCTGTCCCTTATAACATTTCTGTCATTCACTCCAGTTATCCATATGCTATAATCACCTAATACAGAGTATTATTACTTTGAACAGTTATATAATAGATCAATTAAGATATTTTATTTTACCTTCATGTATTCCGTCTCTGATGCTTGCTTTCTTTACGTAGATCTAAATTTATAACCTATATAATCTTTCTTCTCCTTGAAGGACATTTACCATTACTATCAAGGCAAACCTGCTAGAGATAAATTCCTTTTTTATGAATCAGTCTATTTTCTTCTTCACCTTTAAAGAATAATTTTGCTGATATAAAATACAAGGTTGGTGTTCATTTTCACACTTCACATATTTTACTCTACCTTCTTCTTGGTTGTGTGGGGATCTTTTTAATGAGAAGTTCTCTGTAGAATTCTTATTCTTATTCCTCTATAGATAAGCCTTCTTTTTCCTTTAAGTTCTTTCAAGTTTTCACTTTATCTTTGGTTTTCTAGAATTTTAATATGATATATATTATGTAGTACATTTTACTGAAAAGTTCTCAGCCATTATTATTTCAAATATTTCTTCTGCTCCATTCTCTATTTCACTTCTGATATTCTAATTATGTGTATGTTAATATCTTTTGAAATTATCCCACAGTTCTTGGACATTCTGTTCTGTGCCTTTGCTTCTTTTTTTCTCTTTGCACTTCTGTTCAGGAAATTTCTATTATTGACACATCTTTAAGCTTGCTGATACTTTCCTTGGCTCTGTCCAGTCTATTTATGAGCCTATCAAAGTATTATTCACTTCTATTACAGTATTTTTGATTTCTATCATTTCCTTTTAACATCTCCTTAGCACTTCCATCTTTCTGCTAACATTAGTCATCTGTTCTTGCATATTTCTACTTTTTCCATTAGAGCTCTTAACATATTAATTAAATTTATTTTAAATTCGCTGACTGACAATTCTAAAATCTGTATCATATCTGAGTCTTATTCTGATGTTTGATTAATCTCTTTAGACTGTGTTTTGCCTTCCTTTTAGGATGCTTTGTAATTTTTTGTTGAAATCCAGATAATGTATCAGGTAATATGGACTACATTAGCATTCTCCAGAGAAACAGAATATATATATATAATATATAAAGAGTTCTTAAAATTCAACCATAAGAAAACAAACAACTTGATTAAAAATGGGCCAAAGATCTTAACAGACACTTCACTGAAGAAGATATACAGAAGGAAAAAAAAAGCATATGAAAAAATGCTTCAAATCATATGTCATCAGTGAAATGCAAATTAAGATGAGATACTACTACATACTCGTTAGAATGGCCAAAATCCAAAACACTGACAACACCAAATTCTGGCAAGGATGTGAAGCAACAAGAACTCTCATTCATTGCTGGTGAAAATATAACATGGGACAATCACCTTAGAAGACAGTTTTGTGTTTCTTACAAAACTAAGCATACTTTTATCATACAATCCAGTAATTTTGCTCCTTGGTATCTACTTGAAGAAGTTGAAAACATATATGCATTAAAAATCTGCATACAAATGTTTGTGGAAGACATTCATAATTGTCAAAACTTGGAAGCAAACAAGAGATCCTTCAGTAGGTGAACTGATAAACTGTGGTACATTCAGATAATGGAATATTATTCAGTGTTAAAAAGAAATGAGCTATCAAGCCTTGAAAAGACAGAGGGGAACCTTAGATGCATATTACTAAGTGAAAGAAGGCAATCCGAAAGGGCTGTATATTCCAGGACTGCAACTGTGTGACATTATGAAAAAGGTAAAATTATGGAGATGGTAAAAAGATCAATGGTTACAAAAGGGCAGGAAGGGATGAAGAGGTGGAGAATTTTTAGGTCAGTGAATATAGTCTGTATTATACTATAATGATGGATACATGTTATATATTAGCCCAAATCCATGGAATATACAACTGTGAAAGTGAACCCTGATGGAAACTATACACTTTGGGTGATAATGATATATCAATGCAGTTCATCAATTGTAAGAAATGTACCACACTTGTGAGTGATGTTGATAATGGCGGAGGCTATATATGTTTGAGTGCAGGGAATATACGGAAAATCTCTGTACTTGACTCTCAATTTTGTTGTGAACCAAAAACTGCTCTAAAAATAATGTCTTCAAAGAAAATAAACAATATACATTCACAGTTCACTTACTTTGTCAAAGGCTTCTAAGGCACCCAGAATTGGATAAGTCATGTCCTTGATCCAGCTGACAGCTCTCAGATCTTCCCTCTCTCCTGCTTAAAATTCTCCCACGGTGTCAGGGTGCAGGGAGTGGTATGAGTATAATGGGAAAACACAAGGGAGTTCATTTGTGGTGATGAGACAGTTCTGAGTCTTGACTGTGCTAGTAGTTCCATGAATGTACATATTTGACCACATATCTAGGCACTGTGGCCGAGCCAAGTTGACACATAAAGTTAACCATTATAGGGACCAAGGCCATAATAATTGGCCTTTATTATGAGTTTTGTCAGATAAAAAAACAAGCATTCACTTAAGTAAGGAGGGGCTTGATTTGAAAAGATAATTGCAATAGGTAGAATGCACCCAAAATCTTAAAGTGTCTCATAGGTTAGCCAGAAAGGAATTTCATTTTTGTAGTAAGGAGTGAATAAATTAGAAAGAATTGGTTATAGTGAAGAGATATGAACCAGTGGCATGACCAGCCAGTTCCTACGATGTTCATGGTCATAAGATGCTGTGACTGGAAACTGGGGCTGGAAATGTGTTTCTTTTTTTTTTCTTTTTTTTTTCCGTTTTTTAAGGCAGCATATGGAGGTTCCCAGGCTAGGGGCTGAATTGGAGCTATAGCCCCTGGCCTACACCACAGCCACAATAACGCCAGATTCAAGCCGTGTTTGCAACCTACATCACAGCTCACAGCAATGCCAGATCCTTAACCCACTGAGTAAGGCCAGGGATTAAACCTGAGTCCTCATGGATATTAGTTGAGTTTGTTAACCACTGAGCCACGACAGGAACTCCTGGAAATGTGTTTCCTTGTGGTCCACACATTTTCAGGAGGAATCATTAGGGAGTGTTCCAAGATTTGTTTCTAATATTTGTTTAAGCAACCCAATACTTGTTTAAACTTAGGGGTGAGTCAAAGTTCAGAACCTTATAGAAAGAAGAGAAACCTAACTTAAATTTGGTCAATAGATATGATGTTCTCATTGGCCAGTGGGGACAAACAGTTCAGCTAATTAACATTTATAAGATGCTACTCCAGAAGAAAAAGAGGAAGACACATCAAGAGGTAGGAGGGGCATTTTCGCGGTATAAGCAACCCCATACCTCCTGGGTGGGAAGCCCCACAGACTGTAACTGGTTCACAGAGATTCACCTACAGGAGTGAGAGTTCTGAGCCACACATCAAACTTTCATGTGTGGGGATCTGGTACGGGGACAAAGAGCCCCAGAGCATCTGGCATTGAAGGCCAGTGGGGCTTGTGCGCAGAAGCTCCATGGGACTGGGGGAAACAGAGACCCCATTCTTAAAAGGCACACACAGATGTTCACGTGCACTGGATCCCAGGGCAAAGCAAAGTCTCCATAGGAATCTGGGTCAAACCCTGACTGCAGTTCTTGGAAGACATCCTGGGAAAGCAGGGGTGAACATGGCTTGTTGTGAGGGAAGGACATTGAAAGCAAAGCTCTTGGGAATATTCAGCAGTGTGCCTTTCTCTGGAGGTGCCCATTTTGGGAAAATCTGGCCCCACCCATCAGTCAGCTGCTGAGAAGCCCCAGGGCAAACAACAACCTAGGTGGGATCACAGCCACACCCCTCAGTAAACAGGCTACCTAAAGACCCCTCAGGCACACAGCTGCCTCTAATTCCATCCAGAGACTAAGCCCCACCCACCAGAGGGATTAGAATCGGCTTCAGCTACCAGTGGGCAGGCATCAACCCCTCCCATCAGGAAGCCTACAGCAGGCCCCCCATACCGACTTCAGCCACAGGGGGACAGACATCAGAAGTAAGAGAGGCTACAACTCTATTATCTGTAAAAAGGTCACCACACCAAACACCTATAAAAATGAAAAGACAGAGAACTGTCACTCAGATGAGGGAGAAAGGAAAAACCCCAGAAAAAGAGCTAGGAGAGGAGGAGATTCTTAGCCTTCAAAAAAAAAAGACTTTAGACCGTTGATGCTGAAGATGATGGAAATAAACTGGAGGCAAAGATGGATAACTTACAGGAAACACTGACCAAAGAGATACAAGATATAAAACTTAAACAAGAAGAGATGAAAAATACAATAACTGAAATAAAAAATTCACTAGAAGCAGCCAACAGCAGAATAAAAGAGGCAGAAGAATGAGTAAGTGAGGTGGAGGACAGAGTAGTGGAAATTACGGATGCAGAACAGAAAAGAGAAAAAAGATTGAAAACAAATGAAGAGAGTCTCAGAGAACTCTGGGACAACGTTAAACGCACCAATATCCGTATTACAGGGGTGCCAGAAGGAGAAGAGAGAGAGAAGAAGACAGAAAAAATATTCCAAGAGGTAATAGCTGAAAAATTCCCTAACATGGGGAAGGAAACACTCACTCAAATCCAGGAAGCACAACGAGTATCATATAAAATAAACCCAAGGAAGAACACCCCGACACACATATTAATGAAACTGTCCAAAATTAAAGACAAAGAGAAAATCTTCAAAGGAGCTAGGGATAAGTAAAAAATAACATACAGGGGAACCCCAATAAGGATATTGGCAGATTTTTCAGCTGAAACTCTACAGGCCAGAAGGGAGTGGCATGATATACTCAACGTGATGAAAGGAAAAAACCTCCAACCAAGATTACTCTGCCCAGCAAGTCTCTCATTCACATTTGAAGGAGACATCAATACCTTCACAGTTAAGTAAAAGCTGAGAGATTTCTGCAACACTAAACCAGCCTTACAACAAATACTAAAGGAACTTCTCTAGGCAGAAAAGAAGAAGAGAAGAAGGAAAGAAAAAAGAGCAACAAAAACAAATCCAAAGCAATGAATAAAATGGCAATAAGAACATACATATTAATAATTACCTTAAATGTTAATGGACTAAATGCCCCAATCAAAAGACAGAGACTGGCTGAATGGATACAAACATAAAACTCATATATACGCTGTCTTCAAGAGACCCACTTCACTTCTAGGGATACATACAAATTGAAAGTGAGAGGGTGGAAGAAAATATTTCATGCAAATGGAGATCAAAAGAAAGCTGGGGTAGCAATACTCATATCAGACAAAATAGACTTTAAAATGAAGAAAGGGACAATGAAGGACATTACATAATGATCAAAGGATAAATCCAAGAAGATGATATAACAATTTTAAATATCTACACGCCCAACACAGGTTCACTACAATATATAAGGCAACTGTTAACAACCTTAAAAGGAGAAATCGACAATAACACAACCATAGTGGGGGACTTTAACACCCCATTTACAGCAATGGAGAGATCAACCAGACAGAAAATCAATAAGGAAACACAGGCCCTGAATGATGCATTAAACCAGATCGACTTAATATATATTTATAGAACATTCCATCCAGAAGCAACAGAGGACACATTCTTCTCAACTGCACATGGAACATTCCATCCTGGGCTCACATCCTGGGCTACAAATCCAACCTCGGTAACTTTAAGAAAATTGAAATCATATCAAGCATCTTTTCCGACCACAATGCTATACAACTGGAAATCAACAAGAAAAAAACTCCAAAAAACACAAACATGTAGAGACTAAACAACATGCTACTAAACAACCAATGGATCACTGAAGAAATCAAAGAGGAAATTTAAAAATACCTAGAAGCAAATGACGACAAAGATACGACACTCCAAAATCTATGGGATGCAGCAAAAGCCGTTCTAAGAGGAGAGTTTATAGCAGTACGAGCCCACCTCAGGAAACAAGAAAAAGCTCAAATAAACAAGCTAACTTTACATCTAAAGCAGCTCGAGAGAGAAGAACAGACAAGACTTAAAGTTAGTAGAAGGATAGAAATCATAAAGATCAGAGCAGAAATCAATGAAATAGAAACAAAGAAAACTATAGGGAAGATCAATGAAACGAAAAGCTGGTTCTTTGAAAAGATCAACAAAATTGATCAACCCTTAGCCAGACTTAGCAAGCAAAAAAGAGAGGACTCAAATCAATAAAATTAGAAATGAAAAAGGAGAAGCAACAACGGACATCACAGAAATACAAAGGATCATAAGAGCATACTATATGCAACTATACGCCAATGAAATGGAAAACCTAGAAGAAATGGACAAATTCTTAGAAAAGTACAATCTTCCAAGACTAAACCAAGACAAAATAGAAAAGATGAATGGACCAATCACAAGAAGTGAAATTGAAACTGTGATTTAAAAACTTCCAACAAACAAAAGTCCGGGACCAGATGGCTTCACAGGCGAATTCTATCAAACATTTAGAGAAGAGCTAACATCTGTCCTTTTGGAACTATTTCAAAAAATTGCAGAGGAAGGGATACTCCCAAACTCATTCTATGAGGCCACCATCACCATGGTACCAAAACCAGACAAAGATTCCACGAAAAAAGAAAACTATAGGCCAATTTCACTGATGAACATCGATGCAAAAATCCTCAACAAAATACTAGCAAACCGCATCCAACAATACATTAAAAGGATTGTACATCATGATCAAGTGGGATTTATCCCAGGGATGCAAGGGTTCTTCAATATCTGCACATCCATCAGTGTGATACACCACATTAACAAACTGAAGAATAAAAACCATATGATCCTCTCAATAGACGCAGAAAAAGCCTTTGACAAAATCCAACACCCATTTCTGATAAAAACCCTTCAGAAAGTGGGCATAACGGGAACCTACCTCAACATAATAAAGGCCATATATGACAAACCCACAGCAAACATCATTCTCAATGGTGAAAAGCTGAAAGAATTCCCCCTGAGATCAGGAACAAGACAAGGATGTCCGCTCTCGCCACTACTCTTCAACATAGTTCTGGAAGTCCTAGCCACAGCAATCAGAGAAGTAAAAGAAATAAAAGGAAAAGAAATTGGAAAGGAAGAAGTAAAACTATCACTATTTGCAGATGACATGATACTATACCTAGAGAATCCTAAAGACTCTACCAGAAAACTGTTAGAGCTCATCCACAAATTTGGCAAAGTCACAGGATACAAAATCAATACACAGAAATCGACAGCATTTCTTTTTTTTTTTTTTTGTCTTTTTGCTATTTCTTGGGCCACTCCCGTGGCATATGGAGATTCCCAGGCTAAGGGTCAAATCGGAGCTGTAGCCACCGGCCTACACCAGAGCCACAGCAACACAGGATCCAAGCCACGTCTGCAACCTACACCACAGCTCACGGCAACGCCAGATTGTTAACCCACTGAGCAAGGGCAGGGACCGAACCCGCAACCTCATGGTTCCTAGTCGGATTCGTTAACCACTGCGCCATGACGGGAACTCCAGAAATCGATGGCATTTCTATACACTAACAATGAGAGAGCAGAAAAAGAAATTAGGGAAGCAATCCCTTTTACCATCACATCTGAAAGAATAAAATACCTAGGAGTAAACCTACCTAAAGAGACAAAAGACCTGTACTCTGAAAAGTATAAGACACTGATGAAAGAAATCAAAGATAACACAAATAGATGGAAAGATATACCATGCTCGTGGATTGGAAGAGTTAATATTATCAAAATGACTATACTACCTAAGGCAATCTACAGATTCAATGCAATCCCTATCAAATTACCAAGGACATTTTTCACAGAACTCGAACAAAATATTTTAAAGTTTGTTTGGAAGCACAAATGCCCAGAATAACCAAAGACATCCTGAAAAAGAAAAATGGAGCTGGAGGAATCAGGCTCCCGGACTTCAGACTATACTACAAAGCAACAGTCATCAAAACTACATGGTGTTGGCACAAAGATAGAAATATAGATCAGTGGAACAGGATAGAAAGCCCAGAATTAAACCCACGCACCTATAGCCAACTAATCTATGACAAAGGAGGCAAGGATATACAATGGAGAAAGGACAGCTTGCTCAATAAGTGGTGCTGGGAAAACTGGACAGCCACATAGAAAAGAATGAAATTAGAACACTCCCTAACACCATACACAAAAATCAACTCCAAATGGATTAAAGACCTAGATAGAAGGCCAGACACTATAAAACTCTTAAAGGAAAACATAAGCCAAACCCTCTCTGACATAAATGACAGCAACATCTTCTCAGATCCACCTCTTAGAGTACTGGCAGTAAAAACAAAAATAAACAATTGGGAGTTAATCAAACTTCAAAGTTTCTGCACAGCAAAGGAAACCCTAAACAACACAAAAAGACAACCCACAGAATAGGAGAAAATCTTTGCAAGTGAATAGACAGACAAGGGATTAATCTCCAAAATTTATAAACACCTTCTGCAGCTCCATACCAAAAAAAACAAACAACCCCATCAAAAAAGGGACAGAAGATCTAAATAGACAGTTCTCCAAAGAAGACATACAGATGGCCAAAAAACACATGAAAAGATGTTCAACATCACTCATTATTAGAGAAATGCAAATCAAAACCACTCTGAAGTATCACCTTACACAAGCCAGAATGGCCATCATCCAAGAGTCTACAAACAATAAGTGCTAGAGAGGGTGTGGAGAAAAAGGAACACTAGTACACTGTTGGTGGGATTGTAAATTGGTGCAACCACTGTGGAAAGCAGTGTGGAGATTCCTCAGAAAACTAAACATAGAACCACCATTTGATCCAGCAAGCCCACTCCTGGGCATCTATCCACAGAAACCCATGACTCGCAAAGACACATGTACTCCAATGTTTATTGCAGCACTATTTACAATAGCCAACACATGGAAACAACCTAAATGTCCATTGACAGAGGAGTGGATCCAGAAGATGTGGTACATATACACAATGGAATATTACTCAGCCATTAAAAGGAACGAAATACCAGCATTTTTTGCAACATGGATGGACCTAGAAACTATCATGCTAAGTGAAGTCAGCCATACAATGAGACACCAACATCAAATGCTTCCACTGACATGTGGAATCTGAAAAAAGGATGGACGGAACTTCTTTGCAGAACAGATGCTGACTCACAGATGTTGAAAAACTTATGGTCTCCGGAGGAGACAGTTTGGGGGTGGGGGGATGTGCTTGGGCTGTGGGATGGAAATCCTGTGAAATCAGATTGTTATGATCATTATACAACCACAGATGCGATAAACTCATTTGAGTAATTAAAAAAAATAAATAAAATAAAATAAAATAAAAAATTAACATTTATAAGATAAAGAATGGGAATTTGGAGGGCCTATAACTGCCCTCATTGAAGGTAAACAAGGAGGTGACCTGAAAGTCTTAGCTAGGTCGTTTGGGGCACTTACTTGTAGGCTGTTTCTCAGAACACAAAGCCACAAAATGTGGTGGTATTCCCTTAACAGTTGCTGTTTTCCAGGATCACAGGACTCTTGTAAAGTTCAGAATTGCCAGGTTTTATGTTAATCTAATTATGAGTTGGGCTTGTTTAATGTTTGCTATAGTTGTAGGTGCTAGAATCTTCAAATTTGTCTAGCTCTAGTCCTTGATTTTGTCTCTCCTATTGTCTTTGGGTTTCCCTAAAAATGCCTTCTTAAATAATAGAAGCACCTTCCTGCTCTTTAAGCTGTAATCCTCTGTTAGTGTACTGGAGCACTGTTGACTGAATGGTAAGGTACAGGGGGAGTAAGGCTATTTAATCCTGTTAAATCTGTCTTCTAATTGTCTATGGGCTATGATCGTCACAAGCATTTCTCAGCTCACCATCAACCCCCTCAACTGGGTGATACAGGAAAGTGAAAAAGGACTGGTGTTGAATAATTGTCCCTTCCTTGTGTCTGAGAAGACTGGTAAAATCTTTTCCCTTGGAGAGTAGGCCTTTATTATAAAGAATGCTTTATTGCAAAATGGATACTTTTCTCTTCCAGACCCTTGAAAGAATGTTTCTTAACTCTTTTCTGTGAGAATCTGATGGGATTCCTGGACCCCATGAATGCATGGAGGGCTTCCTAAATACTATAGCCCCCAAGATTTTCTGACATTCTAGTCCATACTCAGCCTCTAGCAATTCATTAAAGTTTTAGTTAAGTATACACTGACCAGTTTGTGGCTCCAGGATCTTCTACTCCAGGTAAATTGATCTCAGCTGTGATTCTTTGTATTTTCCTGTTATCTGTATTTGGAAGTGGATTTTGCCCTGTGACTTCTATTCTCCAGTGGGTCCAGGAATAATCATGTCTTTAGTTTGCTCAGCCTTTTTCTTGCTTTAGTGATGGGCGTTTTGACTTTTAAGCTCTTTATATGTCAGAGCTGAAAGCAGAAGGCCTCAATGTCATTATTTTTTATGATTAAGAATCACTTTACATAATTTAAATTATAGAAAATCAAATGCGCTAATTAAAGATTTCTTCTATTTTTAAATTTGTTTATATTTATCCTTGTGTATGATCTGCTGTTTCCACTGATATGGATATTCTGAAATTTTTCTTTAACACAGTTAAAAGTTGAAGGAAATTCTAATTTTCTCCATTTGGAGATGAAATGAACACGTCTCATATTTTCATTGAGAAATTATTTTACTTCTTGTGTACACCTGTTTTTATTTTTAAAAGCATACTCATGCATGGAAAATTATCCAAAAATTAAAATTTAATAGCTCATCATTTTATATTGATGTTTAAGATATGCTGTTGAATTGTAGAAGATGCTCTTAAAATAACATCAGTAATTGTATACAGAATTGGAATTAGGCAAACTAAACACTATTTAGAAACAGTATTTTGTCTCTGCTTAAGAGCCCAAGAATGTCTCTAAAGAAGATCACTGCTAGAATTCTTAAATTGGCTCAATAAAATAAAAGTCACTGAATTCAAAAAGCAAGGATTTATGGATCTTATATGATCTCCTTTGGCTAAGGAGAAACACAAATACTGAGAAATAAAATAGTACACATTTTGGTATATATAAAGAAATTTGGTATATATAAAGTAAAGAAATAAAATAGTACACATTTTGGTATGTATAGAGTAAAGAAATGACACATGGAAATTTCGCTTGGGTCTTGAGACTTATCACTGACTTTGGATGACAACTGCAATAAAGGTTATAATTTAAAAGATACACTAAGAATAATAGATTTAAATAAATGATAAAATATTATGAAAAGTGTCATGAACAAATAAGACAGTCGAAAACCTGGAAAAATTATAAAAATTACAAGATTACAATTACCTAGGTGATTTTAGTTACAAAAACACAACTTTACCTGCCTTAAAATACATTTAGAAAATTCTATTTTCTCAGTTTGGGTAGATTCTAGCATAGTTACATCAGAGCTCTGGGTCTAATTGTCTGTTCTTCTCTTGACTCCATACACTTTTCAGTTTGACACCCTTCAAAATCAAAGATATTTGTGATTGGCAACTGGAGCTATATTATCTCTTTTCCATTCTAAGAGAAGAAAATTTTCTACCTCCCATAACCATCAAAAAAAAGTCTTAAACTTATTTCTGATTAGACCACTCAAACAGAGTCACTCTGTTCAAGGAGTATTTCCATCACCATGATTGACATAAGCTTGGGCTAGTGCCTATCCCGGTGGACAAGAGGGTGTATTTACCCCGATTTCCATAGTTCAGTATTTTTCATGGGAGTGCTACTTGCCATCTCTGAACCAATTACTGATCAGCTTGGAAATAAAGTAGTCACAGTGCCTGAACTAATCACCAAGCAAAGAAGTGACAACTATCAAAGTATAAAAAGATTTTCTATTTCACTAATAATCAAATATATATTTTAAAGTGAGATTAGGAGTTCCTGTCATGGCTCAGTGGGTAACAAATGCAACTAGGAACCATGAGGTTGCAGGTTCGATCCCTGGCCTTGCTCAGGGGGTTAAGGATCCAGCATTGCTGTGAGCTGTGGTGTAGGTCGCAGACACGGCTTGGATTCTGTGTTGCTGTGGCTGTGGTGTAGGCTGGTGGCTACAGCTCCGATTAGACCCCTAGCCTGGGAATCTCCATATGCCACAGGTGCAGCCCCAGAAAAGACAAAAATAAATAAATAAATAAATAAAGTGAGATTAATTGTTTACATATCATATGGGCAAAAATGAATAATACTATTGTAATACTATTTCCTATATTGGCTTGGCAAGTGTCTGAGGAAAATGGCATTCTCATCAATTTTTGGTGAGACTAAGAATTGGTAATAAAAACTTTTCTGAAAGATAGTGTGAGAATTCATATAAAAACTCTTGAAAAGAACATACATTTGAGGAAATCAAGATGGTGGAGTAGGAGGATGATGAACTCACCTTCCCCAACAAACACATCAAAAATGTGTCTACATGTGGAGCAATTGTCACCGAAAATAAACTGAAGACTGGCAGAAAGATTGTTATACAACCAAGGCTGCACAGGCAGGTCTACATGGGGTTGGGTAGGAGGGGAAAAGAAGCGATCAGGTTGGAACCTGCACCCTGAGGAGGGCACACAGAGGAGGGGGATATCACAGGCTCAGAGATCCTCCCTGTGGAGTGAGTGCTTCGAGCCATATATTGGCCACCCCCCAGCCCTGGGGTCAGACACCAACAAGACAGGTCCACTTACCCGGTTTGAAAAACAGTGAGACCAACAGGAGGACTGTAAGAAACCTAGACTGCACTTGTGAAGAGCACCCACACACTTGCTTACTCATGAAACGAGGCAGACTGAAACTGCATGAGACTCTGGCTGGTTACCCAGAACTGCCCCAGGACATGCCCTGACCACACCGAGTGCCTGCTCTCATTCCGGGGTGCATCTCCCACTAGGCTGAAGGCTTCCATGGCTGAGGAGAGTGTGCAGGTGCAGGGGGTGGATCTGGCTCAGACCTGGCCTACATCTGGACAGGTTGAGGGCAGCCTTACCAGTGCTCATGGAGGTGGCACATAGGGAGCATCTGGAACTCTGACTGGTGTGCTGGTACTGACCCAGTGCACACCCTGGCCCACACCGGGCACCCACTCAGCCCCTCCTGCTCCAGCGCTGCTCTCCCTTGGAAAAGCTTCCAATGCTGGGAGGGGGGAGCACACGCTGAAAGGGAATGGAAAGAGCTCCCCCACTAGTAACTGGGGGCCTAACCCTGCCCCCAATAGGGTGGTGTCAGTCACTGACAAGAGAAGCCATGGATCACACATGGCACTGGCTATGGCCCCTTCATCTCCAGCCTCACCTCCCACCAAGGTGAGAGCTAATAGCATACCCAAGGGGACGATGTGATATGTGTTCATTTCAGATCCAGCTCTCCCACCAAAGTCACTGGGCACATCTAGGCTGTATAGGGATGCTCCCACACAACATACCCCTTCAAAATCGGTTTAGATAACTATTTCACCTAATTTCACATGGACAAAGTTAAGCAAAATTAGAAGACAGAGGAATTTGTTTCAAATGAAAGAACAAGAAAAAGAAAAAAACCTGAAAAAGCAACTAAAGAAACAGAGATAAATTATTTACTAGATAAACAATTGAAATCATTAGTAATAAGAATGCTAAGAATCAGGGAAGAGAATGGATGAACACAGAATTTTAACAAGGAACTAGAAAATATGCTATTGCCTTTGGAATGGATAAGCAGCGAGATCCTGATGTACAGCACTGGGAACTATATCTAGTTACTTATGATGGAGCATGATAATGTGAGAAAAAGAATATATATATGTATGTGTGACTGGGTTACCTTCCTGTACAGTAGAAAACTGACAGAACACTGTGAACCAGGTATTATGGAAAAAATTAAAATCATTTAAAAAATAAAATAAAACAGTAGTGAAAAGAAAACAAAAACAAAAAAAGAACAACAAAAAAAAGAAAATATTAAAAAAACCAGTCAGAAGTAAAAAACACAATAGCTAAAATGAAAAACACTCTAGAATGAATTAACAGAGACAAGGTGACACACAAGAACATATACGTAATTTGGAAGATAGAATAATGGAAATTACACAATCAGAATAGTTAAAAGAAAAACAAATAAAAAATGAGGAAAAAGTAAGAACAGTTTATGGGAATTCTGAGACAATATCAAGCATAACAGGGGTCTCGAAGGAGAAGAGAGAGAAAGGGATCAAAATGTATCTGATGAAATTATGACTGAAATCTTTCCAAACCTGAAGAGGGAAACAGATATACAGGTATAGGAAGCATAGACAGTCCCAAACAAGATAAACTGAAAGCTACCCACAACAAGATATATAATAATTAAAATGGCAAAAGGAAAAGAGAAATTCTAAAGGAATCAGGAGAAAAACACAGAGTAACATAAAAGGGAGCCCCCACAATGCCATCAGCTGATTTTTGTATAGAAACTTTGTGAGCCAGAAAGGAGTGATATGATATATTTAGAGTGCTAAAAGGGAAATACCTACAACCTAGGATACTCTACCTGGCAAGATTATCATTGAGAATTGGTAGAGAGATGGAGAATTTCTCAGACAAGCAAAAACGAAAGTAGTTCATCATTTCTAAACCAGTCCTGAAAGAAATATTAAAGGGTCTTCTCTAAGTGGAAAAAAAGACTACAACAAGAAGAATTCATGGAAAAGGAAAAATCCCACCAATAAAAGCAAATATATAGTGAAGGCTATTAATCAACCACTTAAATAAGCTATTAGGAAGATTAAAAAGACAGAAAAAATTGTAAAATCAACTATAATGGCAATAAACAGTGGAAGGGTAAACATGAAGATGTAAAATATGACATCAAAAACACAAAATGTGGTAGAAGGGAGTAAAAATACATAGCTATTTTAGAATGTGTTTGAACTTAAGTGACTACCACTTTAAAGCAAGCAGATTTAATTACAGGTCAATATATATGAACACCATGGTAACTATGTTATAATAAAAGCCTATAATAAACAAAAACTAGAGAGAAAGGAACACAAGCATACCACTAGAGAAAATCATCAAACCACAAGGGAAGAGCCTAAAAGAAAAGGAAGAGACAAGTACTACAAAAGCAACCAGAAAAAAGTAACAAAATGGCAACATACCTATAAAAAATCACTTTAAATGTCAAAGCACTAAACACTCCAATCAAAAGGGTGGCCAAATTAGATTAAAAAATAACAACAACAAGACCCATCTATATGCTGTTCACATGATACTCACTTCAGAGCAAAAGTCACACATAGACTGAAAGTGAGGGGATGGGAAAAGATATTTTATGCAAATGGACATGACAAGAAAGTTGAGGTAGCAATAACTAATATCAGACAAGTTCACTTTAAAACAAAGTCTGTAACAAAAGACAAAGAAGAGCATTGTATAATGGTAAAGAACACAAGAAGAGATATAACATTAATTAACACATGCATACAATACAGGAGTACCTAAATATATTAAGCAAATATTAGCAGACATAAAGGGAGAAAGTGGCAATAATAAAATAATTTTAGGGGACTTTAACACCTCACTTACATCAATGGCTAGATCTTCCCAACATAAAATCATTCAGACAACAGTGGTTTTAAATGACACATTAGACCAGTGGGACTTAATAGGTATCTATAGGACATTCCATCCCCAAACAGCAGAATATACATTCTTCTCAAGTGCTCATAGGATGTTCTCCAGGATAGGTCATATGCTAGGCCTTTTCCTGACTTGTTCTCTTACTGGCAGCTCATCTCTGTCTGGTCTCCTCAAGCACCTGGTCCCACCTGTACCAGCCTCCTTACTTTATCAGAAGGGCACAGACAATGCTGAGTTGGGGCTTTTGCCATAGCTGTTTCCTCTGCCTAGAATTTATTCCCCAAGATGGCCAAAAGGTCAGTCTTTCACTTCTTAAAGTCTTGGCTAAAATGCCCTGGATTAATAAGGCCTTCCCTCACTAACCTCTGGGGAGGAAAAACTCCCCATTTCTCATAACCCACGAGTTTCTCTCTGTACTGTATAATTCACGTTATGTTGTTAATGTTTACTTTCCATCTTCCCTGACTAGAATACAAGCCCCATGAAGGCAGGGGTCTATGTATCTTTGGTCATTGATGTGTCCCTTGCATCCACAAAAGTGCCTGAAACATAGCAGGGATTTAATATCTATCAAATGGGGAACAAAGATTACACCCAAGAATTACTGTTAATTTTTTTACAGTTAAATGAAAACAAATCCAGACTTAATGTAAGAAGAAACTTGATCTGAAAATACTACTGCAATAAGGAGAATGCCCTGACTACAAGTTTTTCCAGGGTCTCAAAATTGAACGGCAAAAGATGTTTCTTTATTAGGGAAGTATAAGCAGGGCTAGCAGGAACTGTGTGTGTGTGTGTGTGTGTGAGAGAGAGAGAGAGAGAGAGAGAGAGAGAGAGAGAGAGAGAGAGAGAGAGAGAGAGAGAGAGAGAGAGAGAGAGAGAGTGTTTAGGGGCAAGTGGTGGGAATGAGCAGACAGCATGGTGGGGCAGTTTAACAGAAACTGTTTCTCTCTGTAGTGAGCTGATTCTCAGAATGAGCTGTTAAGGGAGCAAGGAATGTCTGAACCTCAATGCTGGCTCAAGCTTGGGGGAAACTAAAGTTCAGGGGAGAGAAGTCTGATGAAAGTTTAGTCAAGTCAGTGTTTATGTTATGAATAATTTTGAGCACTTGGTCAGTCTCTGTTGTTCTTTAAGAGAGGCAAAAATCTGTTCTTAAACATTATTATGGATAGAATTAAGAGTCACTCTGAGGTTAAGGTTGGTCAAAATATTTTGCAGTGTGGGCTGGCCTTCACATTCTTGTTTGCTTTTGTTTTGTTTTGTTTTTTGTCTTTTAGGGCCACATCATGGCAATGGAGGTTCCAAGGCAAGGGGTCAAATTGGAACTGTAGCCACTGGCCTACACCATAGCCACAGCAATGTAGGATCTGAGCTGTGTCTGCGGCCTATACCACAGCTCACGGCAATGCTGGATCCTTAACCCACTGAGTGAGGCCAGGAATTGAACCTGCATCCTAATGGATACTAGTCAGATTCGTTTCCACTGAGCCACGATGGGAACTCCACATTCTTGTTGACTTTGAAGTAATAGCTATGTTATATGTTGAGCATGTTGTGAAGTGACAGCTGTTGGAGGGTCTTAGAGATAAGGCACTGGTGAGAAGTATCCCTGGGAATACAATAACAAGAATGATGGTTAAAAGTTAAACAAGGGCATGAAACCAAAATCTGAGCTTGGAAGGGAGTCAGTCAAAAAGATTCTAGTACATTGAACCCAAAGTGTCCTTAGATGCCTAGTGAGAACCAGTGGTGATCTGATGCACTTTCCAGTTTGTGTTTTGAATACTTTTGGTAATGGCATAGACATCACAGACGTTTGGGAAAACCTACGATCAGCAGCTACTCTGACCCCTAATCACTATGTAAGTACCCCGCTGGAAGCCAGAATCATGTCCAATGCCAGATAGTTTTAGAGGACCATTGTTGGGGTAATGGTAGTTCTATGGTAATCATGGTGGTTCTGGTAAGACTGTCCACAGTCCTGCTTATTTCCCAGAGCAAAGCATGGATTTGTGGGAGTTTGTAAAGAACTCTAGAACTTTTGAAAGTGAGAAGACTTTGGTTTCTTAAATAATCAAGGACATGATAAAATCAACATAAAAGCACAAGGGATTACTCTAAGACACAATATTTCTGCCTTTTAGGTATATTACTTAGAAGTCAAAGAAAAACGTATTTTCTTATTAAGAAGATGTACATATATACAATGGAATATTACTCAGCCATAAAATAGAATGAAATAATGCCATTTGCAGTGACATGGATGCAACTAGAGATTATCATACTAAGTGAAGTAAGTCAAAGACAAATATCACATGATATCACTTATATGTGGAATCTAATAAAAATGATGCAAAGAACTTATTTATAAAATAAAACAAACACAGATTTCAAAATCAAACTTATAGTTACCAAAGGGGAAACTGTGGGAGGGGAGGGATAAATTAGGAGGATGAAATTAAGACATACACACTACTACATATAAAATAGATAACTAACAAGGACCTACTATACTGCACAGGGAAATCTATTCAATATTCTGCAATAACCTATATGGGAAAAAAGAATGGATATATGTGTATGTATAACGGATTCACTTTGCGGTTCACCTGAAGTTGTTAACAACATTGTAAGTCAACTATACTACAATAAAATTTTTTAAAGAGTATATCGAATCTAAAAAATAATACAAATAAATTTATATGCAAAACAGAAACAGATTCACAGATACAGAAAATAAACTTGTGGTTACCAAAGTGGAGGGGGAAGGAGAGAGGGACAAACTAGGGGTCTGGGATTAACAGATACAAACTCCTACACATAAAATAGATAAGCAGCAGAGATGTACTGTATAGCAAAGAGAATTCTAGGCATTATCTTATAGCAACTTATGATAGAGTATAATCTGCAAAAAATACTGAATCACTATGCTCTACACCTGAAATTAATACTATACGTCAACTATACTTCGACTTAAAAAAAGAAGAGATCAACAATCCTAGAAAATTTTGTCATTTAAGAGAGAAAATTCCAGTTTTGCATTGGCATAAAATTTGATATTAAAGTTATTTTTTTCATTATAAATAAACCCATTAATCTTTTGCTAGGTTTGAACACCACAAATAAAATTCCCCTCTACAACTTTTTATATGTACTTAAATTTTATCCTATATTTTCTTTTTATTTTTGAACAACCATTTTTACTTTAGGACAAAACCAGTTTTTTTTCTTGATTAAAAACATATCTTTTATACTTTGCATGCAGTTGTTTCTACATGTTACTATTATTCCAATAGAGTTTTATTCACATATTTTTTCATAGCATTTATTCACAGTAACTTTTATTTTAGAGAAAACTTAGAGATGATAATTGTGAACTTCTGTCATAAATCAGTACTTTGTAGCAGATTGGCAGAGCTTATGAATATAGTCATAACTATCTTTTATAGTACAAATTGTCAATGAGGCAGAAATGAATCGTCATTACTAGACCCAAGCATATATAACCTTAAAAGTATGCTTAGTACTGTACATGTATAATAGAACCACTTTGATTACAGAAATAATCATCACAGCATTGTAAATCAACCATATGTCAATAAAACTTTAAAAAGAAAAAAAGAAAAATGTATGCTAGGTAATTAATATTTCAGTATTTTACCTTTTTGAAAAGTGATCCAGTTTTTTAATGAATATTCATTAACTAACTTAGTGTAAGTCTAAAGTTTTAACTTACCAAAAAATCTTGAAAATTGTTTTCAAGCTGACATATTACAAAACTTAGTGTCAAATTAAAGTTTGCCCAAATAATGATTTAATTTGGTTCAACATAAATTTACATTTTTTACACTCTTAAACATTTAATAGATTAGTGCTAGTGTATTAAATCAATAAACTTGTTTGAGTTTAGGAAGAATATCCCAAATAGAAAATGTATGGTTATATTTTATCTAAACTTGATAACTGTGAACTGAAGTTTGGCACTTGCCATCTGCCTCTACATGGACTAAACATGAGCCACTGCAGCTACAAACCTGCAGCACCCCCTGAGTGGAGCTCCAGGTGGAGACCAGGAGCGAGGCACTCTGTACTCTGTGAAAAGTGGAAGAACGTGTCTTCAGATAGTCAGATATTTTTAGAAGATGATTTTATGTGCCCAATTCTTGGATCTCCTCATATCTAGAAAAACACTAAAATCCTTCATGGTGATGCCTGCTCCTTGTGACTGTTAGTAACCTTCAGGAGATCAGCAACAAACGGAGAGAGGTGGTCTAGAGATGAAGCGACTATAGGACTTTGAAGGGCTGAAGTGGGACGGAGAGGGCTTGGCAGAGGTGGATAGAGGGATGGAGGAGATAGGATGTTGAAGGGGGACATGTAAACCAAAGGATTCAGGGAGCTGAAGGGAAGTTTGAAGGTCAAGAGAAGGAAGGATGATGGGGGGGGCGGGTAATGGGAAGGGATGGTATGTGCTGAGTAATTAGGGGGAGTTCCCATGTTTCTGAGGCCACCAAAGTTCTAAATTGTCTTCATTAAAATATTGCTATTTGTTAAAAGATATTGAACGGAATGAAGGCCATAATGGTCGAGCAGGGAAAGAAGAGGGAGGAAACACAGTAGAGTTAAGGTTCACCCATGGGATTAATTAATGAAGCAAAGATAAGACCTTAAAGGAGCCAGAGTAGAGGACCCCCTTTTATAGTCCCTGTCTGAAGGGCCAAGAAAATTTCCTCCCCTGTTTTCTACTAGGAGAGTCAAGGAAAAACAGAAGAGTCCTTACACTAAAGAGTAGGGAAGTTTCTTGCTCAGGAGTTAGGAAATGATCCCCTATTCAAAATCCTAGAGAAAAGTGTCTTTGCTCAAAAGAATCAAAATAACTCCTTACCGTGCTGTAACAGACACGATGTCCAGAGCACTGGTTTGAGAACTGAATTCACCAAAGGATTCCCGAATTCGTGAACAAGGTGCCATTAGTTACCTGGGCAGAGGTGACAGGGTTCCACAAGGAAAGTCCAGTCTTGAGGCAATTCATGGCAATATTAAACTGTCAAAACAAATCCAGACTTAAGTAACAGAGACTTTATTCAAAAAGACTATTGCAACAGAACAGGAAGAATGCTCTGATCACAAGATCCACAGGCATCTCAAAATCAAACAGAAAAGGCTTTTTTTCAGCCTCTACATGGATTAAATCATGAGCCACTGCAGCTGCCAACAGGCAACACCCCCTGAGCAGAGCTCAGGGTGAAAATCAGGAGTGAAGAACTCTGTGTTCTGGAAAAACTGGAAGAATAGGTCTTCAGATAGCCAGATATTTTTAGAAGATTTTACGTGCCCAATTCTTGCATCTCTTCGTATCTAGAAAAACACTAAAATCCTTCATGGTGATGTCTGCTCCTTGAGGCTGGTAGCAACCTTAAGGAGATCAGCAACAAACTTTTGTAAAATGTGTGTGTGGCTGCATGCACTTCCCCCTCACTTTTATCATATCCTGATATCCCCTCCCCCTTTCCTCTTAGGGTGGTATTTCAGAGCTATCTGAGATACCATCTGAAATACCATTGCCCTGTCTGTAGTTAAGGATAAAACAAAGAATGTCATGGTCATGATGAAGGCAGTCACCTCCAAGGGTGAGAGGCAGTGAGTCCTGCGGACTGTGAAAACTCAGGATACTGGCCCTGAGAGCAGAGGTGCATATCAAAGGAATGGTTTCAATGAGCCCAGGCCTTTTGTTCCTGCTACCTGCAAAAACTCCTATATATCCTAGCTCCTTCCTTGCCTCCTCAGAGTAGTTTCTCAGGGCTACCTGAGATACTGTCTCAGTCCTAATTTTGCCCCAAATAAAACTCAACTCTCAACTTTCAGGTTGTGCATTTTTAAAAGCCGACTATAGGGAGGGATAAGCAGGGCTAGCAGAACTCTGCTGGGAGATGAGGGGAAGCTGGGGGGTGGGGGGTAAGCATGGTTAGAGCAGTTTAAGAGAAAATGTTTGTCTTATGGACAGCCAGGAGTGAGCTTCATCTTAGTGATTGCTTAAGCTTAAGGGTGAATCAGACTTTAGGGGTCTGTGCAAAGAAGACTGAATGACACTTGGTCAACCTGTAGATGAAAAAATGTTGCCTGCCACATCAATAAGCAAAGAGTGTTAGAGCCACCACACCAGCAGCCACTGTAACCACCCCAACTGTGTGCTCAGAGGGGATTCAGGTTGGAGAAAAGCAGGATGCTGGCCCATCTAGATAGTTAAGATGCATATCAAAGGAATGACTTCAATGAGCCCAGGCTCTAGCATCTTCCCATACACAGAAAAGCTAAATTCATTAACTTAAGATGTCTGGTTTTCTTTAATTAACAGTACTTTTTCGATGCTCAGGCTACTGCTTTTTGTTGCAAAACTTCTATATATCCCGGCTCCTCCCTGATGTTTTTGGAGCAGTACCTTAGAGCTGTCTATCTAGAAGGCTGTCTTCCAGGCTGCAGTACTCAGTTTTGTTTGCCAAATAAAATATAATTCTCACCTTTGAGGTTGTGCATTTTTTTTAAAAGTTATAGTTGATTTACATTGTTCTGTCAATTTCTGCTGTACAGCAAAGTGACCCAGTCATACATCTATACACACTCTCTCATATTATATTTCATCAGGTACCATCAGAAGTGACTGGACGTAGTTCCACGTGCTATACGGCTACGCATTTTTTTTTTATAATTTTTTTATTTTCCGACTGTACAGCAAGGGGGTCAGGTTATCCTTACATGTATACATTACAATTACATTTGCTACGCATTTTTTAAGTCAACAAACCAATGGGTTACTTATGAATAATTGTGAGCCATTACTATTCTGAAAATTCTTCCTGAATTCCCACTTTGCCTCTCTTTTCCCTTTGGTCTTGCTCAATGTGCTCCAGAATGATAAAAATATCATATTGAGGCAGAATACTAACTCAGTCAGTGTAGGAGCATGGGCTTCAATGCATTCTCTGATATGGCTATTGATTAACATTTATGGTTTAAGGGCTCCAGAGAGTAATTCCCCACAGGCCTTGTTTTATTACAGGAAGTGAGCTTCCCCACAAGCTTTGTTTACTATAGGAAGTATGCCTTCCCCACAGGCCTTGTTTACTATAGGAAATGTGCCTTCCCCCACATGGACCTTAATCTTTTACCCACACCTCAACTGATAGAAAGGAATGAGAGGAAGGGTGACTTAGTCCAAGGGAAGAGAAGGACAAAGAAATCATAAAATTTATGGGACATTTCCACCCCTAAAACCCCTACTGGACAAGGACTGATATAGGTAACTGGGCAAGGCCAATGGGAGAAAACTGCATCTTTCTCGACCCCACGTTGGTTACCCACCCCCCCATCTTTAAGGGATAAAAACCCCTATAGGACAATAGAGAGCAGGGGGGCTCTTCCCCCCACTCTCAGCAGCCCTGGGAGCTACTTGCTTTCCGGTAATAAAGACTTTGCTTGCTTGCTGCCTGTGTGTTTGCAAAGTTCATTCTTTGACTGAACTCGGATTCTGCTAACATCTTCCCACAGCAATACTTTAGAAAGTCACATCCTCAGGAAAGCCAAGTTTCCAGTATCACCATGGCCTGAGCCTCTCAGACTTCAGTGTCCCCTGGTAAAACTTCAAGGAGATCCTAACTTTTTCATCCTCACAGACAGGTTTGTCCAGAGCTATTCCTGCCACTCTCTTAGAACAACTACATAATCATCACTATCAGTAACTTGAATTAAGCAAATATTCACAACCATTTATCTGAGATCATGTCCACTTCCTATGCAGACACTCTCACTGACATTTCAGGTAAAATTGTAGTCATTTTCCAGCAAGGAGACGAGATCATGGTGCCCCCAGCTTTTACTCAGGGTTCAGATGGCCCTTTCCACACCTGTTGACTGTGACTAGTGCAGCCACTGTCCCCTCAGGTAATGGCACTTCGTAAGTCACTTTTTTCCCAGGTAGTTCTTATATTCCTAAAAGGAACTGAATATAATCTCAGTGTATGGAGTAATAAGTATCTGGATAAAAGTTACTCAATGGTTTGGAACACAATCTTAGGTCTAATTATACAGTCAAGGGAGATTTTGTTTTTAATTTTTAATTTTTTTTTTTTTTTTTTTTTTTTTAGGGAACTACCCTCAAAAAAAAGGGCAGGAGCCACCCTTGTCTACCTGCTTCAGGACCATGTGGCAGGCCTCTGTGGACAAAGAATGTCACTTGCCATCTCAGTAAACAACGGGACATTTCAGCCACAAAGCCTGAAGCCACTGCAGCTTCTGGAGCCCACATCTCCCCCCCCCCGCCTCGGCCGCCGCCCACAATGCTCCCTGAGGGGATTCAGGAGAAAGAAAACTGGATACTGGCCCTAGAGAGTTAAGATGTATATTTTAACGGAATAATTTCAATAAGCACAGATTCCAGTATCTTCCCATACACAGAAAAGCGCTAAATTCATTAACTGGCAATATCTAGTTTTATGATTAGCGGTAAATTTTCAATGTTCGACTCCATGTTTGTTTGTTTTCGGCAAAATCTCCTGTATATCCTGGCTCCTCCCTTACCTCTCTGGAACAGTCCTCGGAGCTCTCTTAGAGGCTACTTCCCAAGCTCGCTTAAGGTCCAAACAAACTTCGCAAGTTTTAGGTCGCGCGTTTTTCTTCATTCAACACCTCCTCCATTTTCGCCACCATGGTGCTGTCTGAAGTCTTTTCTCTTGTCTCTGACTGAAAATACTTAAGTTGACATAACCGACTCTAACCCTTAGGCTACCTGTATTTGAAGGCCTTAACGCTTTTCAGCTCCCAGACCCTTGGCCTGGGCCTGGCGGTGTGGGAACTACATTTCCCAGAACGCTCTGCGGCCAGAGCGCAGTGTGGCTGGACCAATGAGGAGTCCGGAGAGGGACGTTTCTGTCTCCTACGCGCCACTTCGGGGCGGGACTTCTGGCCTAGCCCTCCTGGCGGTTATTTCATCTGTTCTTGGCTGAGTCCCCTGGATCAGAGGTTCCAGAGCAGTCGTACCCGAGGTGGCGGGAGAGAAAGCGTGATCCCCCTGCACAAAGGAGGGTCTCAGGTGCGTCAGGGCTGGGTTCGACGGAGCTCGGGTCTCCGCCCTTGTCCACCGCCGCCGGTTTTGTTGGAGGCGGCTATGCTGTCGGACTGACGCAGGTGGGTCCTGCTTTTTCCAGGTCGTCACCCAACCCGACCAGCACCTCTGAATCCTAAAGCCCCGAATGAAGGTGCCTGCTTAGGTTACTGAAACACAGGCAGCTGTGGCCGGACAATAGGGTGCCCCCGAGTGGTGTCCCCTCTGGACAGCCAGTGAGATAAGATATAGGAGAGTTGCAGCAGAGGGACTAGCGTGTACTATGGCTTAGATGTGAGACGGAATCGGGAGCATGCATTTGGCAAACCTAGGGAGCGTAAGGGGAGGAGTCACATCTGGAATGGCCACCTGGACAGCTGGGCCTGCCTTCCCAGGGCTCTACAGGCCTTGTGGAGTTGTGAACAGAAAAGGGACAAAATCTGGGTTAAGATTTTAAAAGTTTCCCCAAGGTGGCTCACAGAGAACGGGAGGTGGGAGATGGGAGGTGGAGAAACCCGTGAGGCGGATGCAGCGATAGATTGGGCCAGACCAGAATGATTGCAAAGCCCTTGCCCTATAACTGCATCAGATGGTGTGAGGGAAGGAAGGGTGTGAAGGGCCATCCTAAGATTTTGTTTGTTTGTTTATTCTTTTTTTTTTTCCTGAACATGTGAGAGAATAGAGATGGAGATGTTGGGTGGAGGGAGCAGGTTGTGTGTTGGGAGGAAGGTCAGAGGTGGGATTTGGGGCTTGGTGATTGTGAGATGTTCAGAAGTAAATGTATGTATGTGTGAGAGAGACAGAGACAGAGACATGAACAGCTGGGCAAGTCAGTCTGCAGTTTTAGGAGGGGTCCAGGCTGGAGATGTCAAGGTAGCTTTAGAGGTGGACCAGAGCACAGCCAGGGGATTAGGTTTAGGAGAGGTAATCTTAAAGTTATTTCCAATGGGTCCGAAGTGACAGAGGGAGGGGCCATAGTAGGTAGAGCAAGTGGGCATCCCTCGAACTGCCTCTTCCAGGGGAGGGGGGGCCTTCAGTCACAGTAGTTCTGGCTGTTTCCTGAGGGAAGAGAGGCTCGCACTGGGTAAGGAGCCAGAAGTGGGGAACAGTCTGTGTTCATTTCCCTGTGGGCTCAGCAAGACGTTGTGTAAGTAACGTGTGAGTAAGAGAAGAGCCAGACCAGAGCAGTGTGTCAGCTCCTCCAGCTCATCAAACCCTTGGGCAGGAGCGATGATCCAGTACTCCAATGGAAGTTTCCTTGAGGAGGTTTGCCCTCAGGGGAGCATGCATCAGGCAGGCTGCTCTGCTGAAAGAGTGAGCATACCACTGGCTTGTTCAGACCTACTCCCCAGAGTGTATTTATTTATGAAGTCATTGCTTCTTTAAACCTGTCTTTAAATAAAAACACACAATAGAAATTTACAACTTAAGGATTTAACTAGTTCTTACCAATTGTTTGAAGTTACTCTACTTCTAAACATTTGGCTAAAAATCAAAAGTCTTAGCTATCATATTCACTTAAATGCTTAAAAAGCAGGAAAGCCACCCACATTTTCGAAAGCTCATCACCTTATTCACACTGAAAACATTTACCAAAGTGGTAATCCTATGGACAGTAAAGATTGAGATTTAGCACTAAATCGTTTAGCATTAAAGCCTTTGATAACCAACAAGAGCCCTTTGGGCAGGGGGGTACCATTTCGTTGCCTCTTTGACAGGTCAGTGTCCTCACATTGAGGCACAGAGAGGTTGATCCCGTATGCAAGTTCACACAGTGGGTCCACAGCAGCACTGTAATTTGAAGCCAGATGTCCCTTTGGATATAAACATACACCAGTCCCAGTCATCCTCTTTACTTTCATCATAGCCCTGATGGCCATCAGGACTTGCCTTATTTTTTCATTGGTGTCCATGTGGTTTCATTCTTCACCTTTCCCACTGCCACCCAGCCACACCAACCTGAATGTGCCAGGCTCCTTCCCTCTTCCCGGCCTTTGCCTTCGGAGTTCTCTCTGACTGGGCCACTGTCACCAGATCTCTCCTTGGCCACCCTTTCCCATCCTTCCAGGCTCTGCTCAAGTGTCACCTCTTTGAAGAGGTCTTTCCTGGCAGTTCTAGCTAAGTAGCCCCTGTCCCCGCCTGCCCTCATTTTGGCTTTTTTTTTTTTTTTTTTTTCAATGCAGGGAATTTGGCGTAGTGACAAAAGTCAAGATGCAGGCTGAGTTGAACTTTTCTAGGTTGTTGAGGGAGTAAATAGGGAAAATACTAATAACAAAATAACCATAAGTGTTGGCCTTCATTGAACCCTTAATAAACACTGAGGAACAGGTGTCATGGACCTCCTCATTTAACTCTCACCTCCTTAGAATTAAATTTTCTTATCACTTTACCGAAGAGAAATTTGAGGCTCAGAGAAGTTCAGCTACCCTCTGGAGGTCACACAGCTCTTAAATTGCAGAAACTCAGAATCAGTATGTCAGCCATCAGAGCCTCCACTCCTAACCATGGCAATACCCACTGTGAGCTGGGGAGGCCTTGGGAAAACACCTCTAGTCAACTTTTCAGGCTGAGTTTGGGCTTAGGAACAAGGAGGGCATGGGGGCATTCCAGGCAGAGGGAACCACATGGGTGAAGGCAGGGAAATGTATTGTTTCCAGAGGCATGAGTGGGCCTTTGTGTTTGCTGAATGGCAGCTTAACTGCTCTTCCATCTGCTGAGATGTGTCCTGGAGAGAGATGGTAAGATGCTGTGCTGGAGGTTCACCCCACCTTTATTGTGATGCTGAAGGAACATGCAGTTGTACACACGGACCCCGAACCAGAGGGACCGGAGTTGACATCACTGCTTATTTGACACGTAACTCTGGTTGACTTCTGATTGACTCTGCCTCAGCCTCGGCATGCTGACGGTGACATTGAGGTGCTGATAGTGTTGACGTCCTGGGCTGTGGGAGGAGTAATAAAGTAGCCAAAACACCCTGAGCACAGATGTGTGCCAGGCATCCTAGTGCTTTGCCTGATGAACATTTTCTCTTTCATTCACATGACAACCTGGCAAAGTGGCAACTCCGAGTGTACTGATGCAGGATTCACTGCTCAGAGAAATGCAGTGATGTCCCCAAGGTCACACAGCTGGCAAGTGTCAGGTTGAAGAAACTGGATTCAGACTTCAGAGTCTGGCTCAGCGCTGGGGACATTTCATCACTTTCATATGGCATGTAAAGCACTCAGCGCAGAGCCAGGCACGCAGTGAGGACCAGTGAGACTCAGCAACTGCTGCTGTTGCTGCTGTTACTATTATTAGTCTTATTGTTAACATCATTTCCTCCTTCCTCTGACATCCTCCAGTGCTTACTCTCTGCTCCTGTCAGGACACAGGGGCTTATTACTATCTTGTGTCCTTCTCCAGTGGCTTCCCCTGTAGAAGACTTTTCACTCCAACCCATTCTGTGCAAATTGCATTCTGCGCAAAGGCAGCATCCTTCCCCACCTTGAGCCTAGCACAGAGCTAGGCCCTGAGGAGGGAAGCAATGATTAGGATCTTGGGTCCCTTTAGATCGTTTCCAGAGGACAGATTCTGATCCCATCCTGTAGCCACAAAGCCAGCATCCCTGCCTCTCTGACTTTCCAGGGATCGGTGACCTTTGAGGGTGTGGCCATGACTTTGACCTCGAGTTCCTGGCCAAGAAGATCTAGCCCAGAGGACCCTATACCAGGAGGTGATGCTGCAGAGCTGGAAGACCTGCTTTGTTGGGTAAGTGCCCCCTTCGGCTCTTCCATTCTGCCCTCGCACTTGTGCTCCAGGCCAGGCCACCCCTGAAGGCACTGGGCCTGCCCTCCCTCCCTGCCACTGTAGCTCCTGCCTTGTTTGGCTCTCATATCCTGCCTGGTCTCCCTATGTCTCTACCAGGGATTGGTGGGGTTAGAATCAGCATCCCCTTCAAAATGATTCAAGACAAAGGGAGAATTTATTAGGAGAGAGTGGGGATATATTGCAGAATCCAAGGGCAGAATGTCCTGCTAGGCCCTGGGAGAAACTGAAATCAAGAACTGAATGGAATTGTGATCTGTCTTAGCCTTGGGTCTATTGCCATGGTTTCTTTCTTTGTGTCCCTCATGCCACTGTCAGCAAGTGGCTCTTTCTGCTGCAGTGAGTTTGAAGCAGGAATTGGCCACCCCAGTTGTCACCCTCTGAGGCCCCCAGATTCCTTGCCTCTACTTTCCTCTGCCAGCTTTGCATCTTTACTCTCAAGCTCTCTCTGCAGGAGGACTTTCCTACATGGGTGTTCTTGAGGCAGGAAGTGGCCATATTTCCCTTGACTTCTCAGCCCATCACATGCTGGCCTCAGTCTGAGCTCCTTATCCCAGGTTTCCACAAAAGGGCAGCTGACTGGCCCAGTTTGGCTGAGGAAGGGGATCTCCACAGGCCTCACAGCAGGGACTGGTGATGAGCTATTCTCCAAGGAGAAAGGTGAGTCAGACAGGTGCTCAGAAGGCATTTGTCATCACTGTCGCCTGGCATCTTCAAGGGGAAAACAGTCTTAGTTAGAGGTCAAAAGCTCAGTTGTGCCCAGGTGCCTGCAGGGTCCTTCCTTTCTCCTAAGGTGTGGGCCGAGATCATCCATTGGTACAGGAGTTGATCATAGAGGGTGCACAGTCATGTCACCAAAGGGCTTTGATGGGTGGCCTGAGAAACTTTTCCTTCCCCTCTTCTCTTGTGGTCAGCATATAAAGAAGTAACCACAGTTCCATGGGCAAGGACCTATGCTCCGCTCATTTCCTCCTCCCAGCTTCTTAGTCCTTGGCAGTGCAGGAAAATTCAGCCAACGCAGTGAGCCTCAATTGAGAAGATGGCGCTTGACTTTGAGATGTCCCCTACCCTTCTTTTGTGAAATATTGAGGAGAGTAGATGATACATGATATCTAAATAAATGTCTTTAATTAACCAAATAATTATGTAGGTTTTCTGAGTTATATATTTTTCGGGCCACACCCATAGCATGTGAAAGTTCCCGGGCCAGGGAATCTGTACCACAGCAGCTTCCTGAGCTGCTGCCATGACAACGCTGGATCCTTAACCTGCTGCACCACAAGGGAGTTCCTCTGGGTTATATTTTTTTACTAGTTCATGAAATGCCAAATTCTGGGAATCACTGTATTAGCCACTCTCGCTGGCCCCTATCTTCCGAGGAGCAAATCCTCCCACCCATAGTCCTTCATCTCTGGGGCCCACTTTCTCCAAAGCCGCCAGCTTCACACTGGGGCAGAAGCCCTGAGGTTCAAGTCTGAGCTAGATCCATTCCCTTTCAGCATGTGCTCCCCCCCTCCCAGCATTGGAAGCTTTTCCAAGGGAGAGCAGCGCTGGAGCAGGAGGGGCTAAGCGGGTGCCCGGTGTGGGCCAGGGTGTGCACTGGGTCAGTACCAGCACACCAGTCAGAGTTCCAGATGCTCCCTATGTGCCACCTCCATGAGCACTGGTAAGGCTGCCCTCAACCTGTCCAGATGTAGGCCAGGTCTGAGCCAGATCCACCCCCTGCACCTGCACACTCTCCTCAGCCATGGAAGCCTTCAGCCTAGTGGGAGATGCACCCCGGAATGAGAGCAGGCACTCGGTGTGGTCAGGGCGTGTCCTGGGGCAGTTCTGGGTAACCAGCCAGAGTCTCATGCAGTTTCAGTCTGCCTCGTTTCATGAGTAAGCAAGTGTGTGGGTGCTCTTCACAAGTGCAGTCTAGGTTTCTTACAGTCCTCCTGTTGGTCTCACTGTTTTTCAAACCGGGTAAGTGGACCTGTCTTGTTGGTATCTGACCCCAGGGCTGGGGGGTGGCCAATATATGGCTCGAAGCACTCACTCCACAGGGAGGATCTCTGAGCCTGTGATATCCCCCTCCTCTGTGTGCCCTCCTCAGGGTGCAGGTTCCAACCTGATCGCTTCTTTTCCCCTCCTACCCAACCCCATGTAGACCTGCCTGTGCAGCCTTGGTTATTATAAACATCTCCTACTCTACCATCTTGATCTCCTCCCATTCCTCTGCCCATTTTTAAATAGATTATATGTTTTTTTCTTCTTTTTTCTGTTGAGCTGTATGAATTCCTAATACATTTTGGATATTAACCCCCATCAGCTAAATGTTTGCAAATATATTCTCCCATTCTGTGCATTGCCTTTTCATTTTGTTGAATGTTTCCTTGCTGTGAAGAAGCTTTTTAGTTTGATGTAGCTCCACTTGCTTGTTTTTCCTTTAATTTCCTATGCTTTTGATGTTGTATCAAAAAAAAAAAAAAAGCATTGCTAAGACCATGTCAAGGAACTTTTACCATGTTTTCTTTAGGAGTATTATCATTTCAGGTCTTGCATTTAAGTCTTTAATCCATTTTAAGTTAAATTCTGTGAATGATATAAGGATCTAATATCATTCTTTCGCATGTGGATACTCAGCTTTCCCAATACCGCTTATAGAAGAGACTATTGTTTCTCAATTTTGTATTCTTGGCACCCTTGTCATAGATTAGTTGACCTCATATGTGTGGGTTAATTTTCCATCTCTCTCTTCTGTTTTGTTGGTCTGTCTTATGCCAGTGTCATACTATTTTGATTACTATAGTTTTGTGATATAATTTTAAATCAAGAAGTATGAGGCCTCCTACTTTGTTTTTCCTTCTCAAGATTGCTTTGGCTACTTGGGGTCTTTTGTGGTTCCACACAGATTTTAAAATTGCTTTTTTATTTCAGTGAAAAATGCCATTGGAATTTTGAGAGGTATTGCATTGAATCTAGATGAATTTGGGTAGTATCAATATTTTAATAATCTTCTTCCAATCCATGGACATAGGTATCTTTCCATTTATTAATGTCTTCTTTAATTTCTTTCATCAATGACTTATAGTTTCTAGTGTATAGATCTTTCACCTCAGTTAAATTTCTTCTGATATATTTCATTCTTTCTGATGCTATCATAAATAGGATTATTTTCTCATTTTCTTGTTCAGATAGTTTGTTATTAGTGTACAGAAACACAACTAAGTTTTAGACATTTTGTGTCCTGCAAATTTACCGAATTCATTTATTCTGACAGTTTCTTTGTGGAGTCTTGGGGATTTTCTATATATAAGATCCTGTCATCTTCCACAAAAGAGAGTTTAACTTGTTCCTTTCCAATCTATATCTCTTTTATTTCTTTTTCTTGTAAATAGACTATATTCAGATTATACTCCATGTTACATGGGAATGCCTTGATAATGGCTTCATGCTCTAAACAACTAGTCGTTTTACAGGCAAAAATAAATTGAATGAGAGAACCAACAACATATATAATGTAGGCACTGGAATAAAAATCTGGGAACCTGGGCTGTGATTAACTACCAACTCGTGGCAAAAAAACTTTACCATTTCTGCACTTCTCCTCCCTAGGTATTTAATGAATGGGTAAAATGTATTTTATATATACCTATATGTTTGGTAACTTTTGAACTCAATTATGCTTTATATTTCATAGGAATTATCCAAACGCTTCTTTATTACAATTGCTCATTAATAAATACTGCTGACCCTAATGGGTTATGATGTAAAGCAAGATTAAAAGAACCCACATACCTAAGGCCAATTTCATATTTTACTTACTAGTCCTTCTTATCAACCATTACCTAATTTTACCACTACTTAATATAACCACTGTCTTCCCTAAATATAACATTTCTTCCAACTCTACCCTTTTCCTTAAAATAGATTAAACTTTTTCAAGACTGGTTTCAGTTCTGACATATCTGGCTGATTTTCTGGGAAAAGCTTTTGTAATTTAAAAGCAGACATCAAGTAGTCCCAAGGACTGATCCTGCTGAGGGGTGCTAGACTTAGGAAGTGTTATTTGATTCACCTGGACTCCTAGTAAACAATAAATATGTGTGTGTGTGTGAATTGTTAGTTACCAGGACCTAGAAAATGTGCAGGCATGGCATGTGATCAGTCCTCACAATACTTGGGAAGAATTAGTTTATATAGGACCTCTGTGAGATCAGGATGGGGCAAGATATTTTGGCTTGGTGGAACCTTCCTTCTGTGAGTGGTATCATTAGCTCCTGCATGGCCCCAGTCCCCTCAGAGATGTTTCTTGGCCTTCTGTTCTCAATCGTATCACTGTTCTCAGCTGTGGCCTGTGCAGGAGGAATCTTCCCTCCCACCGATAGATACCAGTTCCTCAAACAATCATGAGTAACAAGATGCTGAGGTTCTTTACCAGAGTTCACGTATGATTCAAAATGCCAATCATACGTGATTCTTTATTTCAATTTTGCAACTGAGAAAAAAACCCAATTAATGCTATGCCTCTACAGTCAACCCTGTGATCATACTCTTATTTCTACAAGGACAGTTCCCAGCTGCCTGATTACATCTCTTAACGTTAACTCTGTCCATTGAAGGTATGGCTTTGATAGTTCAGACATGCATTGAATAGTCCCTTAGCAACCAGTGAACTCATTGGGTTAGGGACTTAACTATAATGTGGTGGAGAATGTCTCCTGGAAAAAAAAAAGCTTTGAATTACACAATCTAAACTTATTGGAAGCTGAATTAATATATGCCACATTTAATTGCTATAAGAAGGTTTTACAAACAGATGGAATGTAGTGTCACTACAGCCTCCAGTAAGCTGAAAGTGGAAAATTCCTCTTTTTTTCTTCACCTAAAACAAACCAGATTTGTAGTCCAATTTTTCTCTGTTCTGCTTGAAATTGCCTTGCTTGTTTCAGCTCTGCTAGGGAAGTGCACACAACAGGCAGTCCAATACTTAGGAATTCATTATCAAGGTAGAATCACAGAGTCAATAACGCTCTGAAATTCAGGGGAAGAGCACAATTACTCCAGCATTTTGAGGATTTCTCCTTACCTTTGTGAGACTGAGAATTTATTCATATGGAAAACCAAGTAAGGAAAGCTATTATTGGTATTCTTTTCTTCAATAGTTTTGATTTTTTTTTTTCCTGTCCTGGAGCAGTAAGTTGGAAATCCCCCCAAAGGTTACTACTAAACTTTAATGTGCATGGGTAGCATGTTTTAGTTTAAAGTGCAGATTTCCAGGCACCATGCTCCAAAGTTGTATTTGAGTAGGTCTGGTCTAGGATGCCCTGCAATCAGTCTTTTTAACAAGCATCCCATGTGAGTTGGCATGAGTCAAACTGAGACTACAGTTTGAGGAAAACTGATGTAGGCTTTTTTTCTGAAATCTGGAGAAGTAAGCTGAGGCTAATAGGCCCTATCCTGCTGCAAACACAAAAATGCTAGATAAGATTTAACAAAAAATTTAATATATAGATGAATTTAAAAGAAGGCAAATACTGTTATGCCAGAAAAAGAGACATAAAAGCTAGAGAAATCCTAAGTACATTCCACCAATTTTGTTTAATTCTCATGTTTAATTCTCCTAACAATTTTTAAAGGGATAACCAGTATGAAGACACACACTAGGTATAACCACAGTGACAAAACTGAGATACAGAGATATGAGATAACTTAAGATTATACCACAAATTCCACAGCTGGAATTGAAATCAGGAAATTGGCTACAGATCCAATATTTCCAACTTGTCCTAAAACTCAGATAATAAGAAGCAATAATGTGTTTATTGATTAGAAAGAAAGGAAGTTATCTATGGGTTATGTGATTGTCTACATAGAAAATACAGAAACACATAAATCTTGAGATTTCATCAGCAATTTGTACACACAAGATTCAGACACCAAAACTGTTTCTATATAGCCACAAACCAATTAAGCAAGCTAATAATGATTTAAAAATTCAAAAGAGCAGCCAAAACTTTGGGTGTATGATAGTTAATTTGGTATCTCAATTTGACTGGGCCACAGGGTGCCCAGATATTTATCCAAACATTATTTTGGGTGTGTCTCTGAGGGTGTTTCTTTTTTTTCTTTTGCTTTTTTTTTTTGTCTTTTGTTGTTGTTATTGTTGTTGTTGTTGTTGTTGCTATTTCTTGGGCCGCTCCCGCGGCATATGGAGGTTCCCAGGCTAGGGGTCCAATCGGAGCTGTAGCCACCGGCCTACGCCAGAGCCACAGCAACGCGGGATCCGAGCCGCGTCTGCAACCTACACCACAGCTCACGGCAACGCCGGATCGTTAACCCACGGAGCAAGGGCAGGGACCGAACCTGCAACCTCATGGTTCCTAGTCGGATTCGCTAACCACTGCGCCACGACGGGAACTCCTTCTTTTGCTTTTTAAGGCCAACCTAAAGTCCCCCGGCCAGGGATCGAATCTGAGCCACAGTTGTGACCTACTCCACAGCTGCAGCAATGCCAGCTCCTTAACCCACTGTGCCAGGCCAGTGATTGAACCTGTCTGTGCCTTAGCAGTGACCCCAGCTGCTGCAGTCAGATCCTTAACCCGCTGCACCACAGCTGGAACTCCACAGTTGCATAATTTTTAAGTGGTCTGTCACAACCCTCTTTTTCTCATAAACCCTTTTATATCTATGCATGAATTTAAAAACTATGAGGTTTTCCAGGAACATATATTCTTCGTATTCATTTTCTACTGTTGCCTAAGAAATTAGCATAAACTCAGTGTCTTAAACAATACACACATTTATTATCTCACAGTTTCTGTGGACCACAGGTTGGTGGGCATAGCTTAGTTAGGGCCTCTGTTTCAAGGTCTCAAAAACTGCCATCAAAACGTTTGCTGGAGCTGAGATCTCTTCTGGAGTCTTGACCTGGGAAGAATTCACCTCCAAGCTGTAGGATTCATTTTCTTGAAACCATATTACTATCAGCTAGAGGCTAACTCCAGATCCTAGAAGCCACCTTTGGTTCTTTCCCATATAGGCTTCTTCAACACGACCATTGACTTCAAGCCCACAAGGAGTGTCTCTCATTCCAGCCTGCCAAAATGGAGTCTTATATAAACAAAGCATTATATAACATAATCATAACCATCACATAGTGGTGACAAACAAAATCATAATTAGTCACATAATGTAAACTGATCATAGGAGTTATATCCATCACCTCTGCCATAATCTGTTGATTAGAAGCAAGTCACAGCTTCTGCCCACTCTCAAGGGGAGGGGATTACACAAAGGGCTAAATACCAGGAGGTGGGAATCATTTGAGATCACATTAGGATATGGCAGGATTATATTTAGTTTAAAAGACTCTTGTACCCCCCTGCCTAGTATTCCACTTATACCTCAAGGACCAAGCATTGTAGCCAGGCCACTCAACCATGGTGAACAGATATCCAGGCAAGTCTCAAGTCCATTTTCTTCCAGGTCCACACATAATATTTCAGGATTCCAACCCGCTATTTGAAAAAATGACTACCTCATGAATCGTGTAAAACCTCTGCTCCTTCCCATTTTCTTAGGCTTAATTTCTCTTTTCTCCTCCTGATGAAGCTCCTAATTTCATAAACAGGGGTGGGAAAAGGGATGTCTGACACCTGCTTCTTCTTTCAGTGTTTTGTTTTTTTTTTTTCTTTTTAACCTGTCCTACCATGAATTTTTCTCTGGCCTCGATAGTTTGACATTCAGATATGGATTGGCCAGTTTGCTCATTGTCTTTAACTCTGTCCATCGATCCGTTCATGTCCTGAGGTGTGTATAGTGAAAGACATCCACTTATGCTTGTAAGAGCAGCATCCTGTAAGAAGTATATAGAAAGATGGAAATTGATTTTATAACATTTTAAACAATATGACATTCTATAAGTACCCATTTTCAGAAAAGCTTTTCCATTCTTCACAAAAGGATAAACTGTGGCTTGTACAAATAAAAGATCTCATTTAGTCTTCCTTTTTAATCATCTAGTCTCAAATAGCTTTCCCATATGTCAAATTATTTTTAATGTTCAATATATTAGTAAAATGGCTAAGTACTAACCACTCGGGTATTTTCAAATAGGAGAATTATGGTCGAATCTCCCAAATTGCATTTACAATGAAAGATGCTTCGTGCCAGTGACTCAGATCTTGACAAACGAGGCACGACGTTCATTAGTTTAATGTTTTTCCCCCTATTGTGATAGAAATACATAATGACACAGCCTAAGTAATGTGAAATTATTCAGCAGTATAAGAAAAAATTCAATAAGCACTGCCTACCAGTTACAGTTCTTAAGCTCATCTTCAGATTTCTTCAGTTGAAAATGACTTAAGAGATTGTAGGAAAAGTGCTGCCTTTTCTATTACAATCTTAGCTAAAATTATCATCCCTTATTTATTTTTGCTTATTTTTTGTCAAAGCAGCAAAATTAATACATCGAATTCTTAATTTACATAGTCTTTAGGATATAAGATGCAGAGTCATGAAAAGGCTAAGGTAGCTTGATTGTGGTAAGCATCTCACAATATATATGAATATCAAATTATCACACAATATATTTTAAATATATACAATTTTTGTTTGTCAGTTGTGCCCCAATAAAACAGGAAAGAAAGAGGCTTAAGATAATACTGCAACTAGATATCAGTGTCTATAATTTTATGGTGGGTATTACAGAATCAGAAGATGTATCTAAAAAGAATGAAGGCAGTGTCAAGAGGTCATCAGTCCAATCTTCTTGGCATTAGGCAGGACTATATCTAAACCCTTGAAAATTGCATGGTGTAATGGAAAGGATGATAGGCTAAATATCAGGAGACCTCTGTTCTACTTCAGTCTTTGCCTCATATTTTCTAGACCTCAGTATCTTCATTTACAAAATTAAGTGATTGGACTCCTCTTTTCATTAGATGATAACAAAGCACCTTTTAAATAAATTTACCTTATCTGCATAGATGCGTTAGGGAATTCTTTTTATTTGTTTTATATCAGAGATTGTCACTAGGTTGACCTGTGTTCAGTCTCTGGCTCTAACATTTCTAGGCTCATGACATTGGATGAATTCTTGACCTTCTATGATATTGTTTATTTGTCTGTAAAGTGGTCAATCATTATAATCTCTCCCATGCATACACTCAGAATTCCCTTGGTCCTCTCTCATTTCACATACACTTTTAGCAAAGCCAGTTCTGGTTGAATACAATTCTCAGGCTATTCCATGCGTATATGGTGGAGCTGAGCATAGTTAGAAACAGAAGAACTCTGTCAACTGGTCTCACTTGAAATTCCTAATCCTAAAACTCAAATTCCTAAACCTCAAGGGGGCCTTAAATGCCGTCTGAAGCCTTACTGTTTTCCCTGCTCAGTTTTACTTTCCCACTTTCATTTTCCTTAACGTTCCTCCAGGTGATGAGTGTTCAGCTAGGAGTGACCGTGTGACTAATGTTGAGCTTTTGGAGTGAAAGTGTAAGTCATGTGCTTGAATCCCAGGTAATCTCAAATTAAAGAAAATGAACTTCCTTGAATTTTTTTTCTACCCATGAACTAGAACATGGACATAGTAGCAACCCTGCTTTGACCATGCAGTTGAAGACAACTTTACAGAATGGCATAGCAAAAAAAAAGAACGTACGGATGTTGTTCCCTGGGTGACTATTTTGAGTAGAGTAGGTCCTCTAGCTCAGAATAGTTGAACCGCTACATGAGAGAAAAATAAACTTTGGTTTTATATGATCCACTATATATATCGGCATTTCTTTGTTACATAGCCTCAACTCTTAAGAATACATATTTTATGATTGAAGTATAAAATACATACAATAAAATGTATAGATTTTGTGTCCAGTTCTGTTAAAATTTATAATCCCATATAATAATAAAATAATCCCAAGCTCACCCCCAAATATAGGGTATTTCCTTCAACCCAGGAAGTTTTCTTGTCTTATCTTCCTGTCAACACCCATAGGCAACCACCTTCTAATTTCTATCAATATAAACTAGATTTTTCTCTTATAGATTTTTCATAAATGAGAAAACAGAGTATCTTCTGTTTGACTGGCTTCACTCAGCATAATGTTTTTGAGATTCATCCATGTGTCACAAGGAACAGTTGATTCTTATCTATTTTGAAGTTGAAATTTTAAGCTTGAATATACTATATTTTTATCCATTCCTCAACTGACTGACATTTAGGCTGTTTTCCTTTTTTTTTTTTTTTTTTTTTGCCTTTTTGCCTTTTTGCCTTTTCTAGGGCCGCTCCCATGGCATATGGAGGTTCCCAGGCTAGGGGTCTAATCGGAGCTGTAGCTGCCGGCCTACACCACGGCGACAGCAATGCGGGATCCAAGCCGCGTCTGTGGCCTACACCACAGCTCACGGCAACGCCGGATCCCCAACCCACTGAGCAAGGCCAGGGATCGAATCCACAACCTTATGGTTCCTAGTCAGATTCATTAACCACTGAGCCACGACAGGAACTCCTGTTTTCCATTTTTTTAATTGAAGTATAGTTTCTTTATAATATTATATTAGTTTCAGGTGTACAGTATAGTGATTCAATATTTTTATAGATTATACTCCATTTAAAGTTATTACAAAGTGGTACCTATATTTCCCTGTGCTGTACAATATATCCTTGTTGCTTATCATGGTGGTTTTTATCTCTCAAGCCCATAAAACTATCGTGCCTTTTCCCACTTCCCTCTCACCAGTGGTATTCACTAGTTGGTTTTCTATATTTATGAGTCTGTTTCTGTTTTGTTACATTCATTCATTTGCTTTATTTTTTAGATTCCACATATAAATGATAACATATAGTATTGGTCTTTCTCTCTCTGACTTAGTTGACTAGGCATAATATTCTCTAGGTACATCAACATTGTTTCAAATGGAAGATTTTCATTCTTTTTATGGCTGAGTAATATTTTATATGTATATATGTGTGTGTGTGTGTGTATATATGTATATAAAACCACGTCTGCTTTATCCATTCATATTTGGAGGGACATACAACCTGCCAAGACAGAAAGGAAGAAACAGACAATTTGAACAGACAGATTACTGGTAGTGAAATTGAATGTGTAACTTAAAAAACTTCCAGCAAATAAAAGTCCAGGACTGAATAGCTTCACAGGGGAATTCTACCAAACATATAAAGAACAGCTAAGACCTGTCCTTCTCAAACTATTCAAAAGAATTGAAGAGGAGGAAATGTTTCCAAAATCATTCTATAAGGCCAGTATCATCCTGATACCAAAACCAAAGATGTCACAAAAAAAGAACATTACAGGCCAATATCACTGATGAACATAGATGCAAAAAATCCTCAACAAATATTAGCAAACTGAATCCAACAGTACACTAAAAGGATCATATACCATGATTAAGTGGGTTTATCCCAGGGATGCAAGGATTTTTCAATATCTGCAAAGCAATCAATGTGATATATGATATACCATATTAACAAACTGAAGAATAAAAACCATATGATCATCTCAGTCATGATTGGTTTTATTTTTGTCAAAGAAAAAGCTTTTGACAAAATTCAACATCCATTCAAGATAAAAATCCTCCGGAAAGTTGGCATAGAGGGAACCTACCTCAACATAATAAGGGCCATATATGACAAACCCACAGCTAATATCATACTCAGTGGTGAAAAGCTGAAAGCATTTCCTCTAAGGTCAGGAACAAGACAAGGATGTCCACTGTCACCACTTTTTATTCAACTAAGTATTAGAAATCTTAGCCACAGCAGTCAGGAAAGAAAAAGAAATCAAAGGCTGTTCTCCATTTTTTTTTTTTACTGTTGCGAATAAAGATGCTATGATCATTCTATGGAAATCTCTTTTTGTAGATCCCTATGTTCATTTCTATTGCATAAATAGCTAGGAAAGGAAATACTGAGTCATAATATAGATGCATGTTTAATTTTTATAAGAAACTGACAAATAATTACCTCAAATCATTGTAGTATTTTACACACCTACCAGGAATGTGTGATAATTTTTGTTCCCCTTCGTACTGAACAATATTTGTTGTACTATTTCTGATCTGTTATTAATCCCTTGGGGTAAGTTCTCCATTTATGATGTTATATTTTATAATCCTAGAATTTTCATTTTGAAGATTTTTTTTAATACTTTACATCTCTTTGGTGAAATTCTTGATCTGCTATTGTACATTGTTCACCTTTTCAAATATAATAAGCTATGTATTTATCACAGACATGTAAAGCCCCTGCTTGATAATTTCAAGGTATGGTCAATCTCTGAGTGTTTCCATTTGACTATTTCTCTCTCTTGATCATGGAAGATAATTTATTGCTTATAACAGTTCTTATAATTTATTGTGTTCTTGGTATTATGTGCAAAAAACAAGTAGAATCTAAAGTAAATAATATTTTTTCCCAGGAAAAGTTCATAGTAATACATTGGAGGTGGGGAGCTGAGGCTATCCAATCTGTAGTTGACCTGAGTATGGGTTTTTTCTTCAATTTTAGTTAGACTGATTTCACCACTGATTTCAAATATTTCAAGGGCAGGGTCAGAACTTCCCCTTCAAAGGAGATCAACATATCGGCAAGACTCTAGAGATCTTTCTGCTTAATACTGCAGTCACCAGCTTTCAGGTTCATGGGAAATCACTCTGTGATGTATAGCTTGGCTGACAATGATTGGGTTGCCTTAGAATTATCTTTGCCCTTCAGTCTTGCCCCTGGATTTCTGCTTCTTAGGTGATCTGTGCTCTTTTCCAAAGCGTTTGGAGGGCCACTGCAGTGACTTCAATGAAGAGCCAGATTTCCTGTCTTATTTTCAGGCCTTGGCTTTTCACTGAGTGCTCCATGAATGTTTCAGTGGGGGATACTTCTCAGCTCTCCTGCCTCCACTCAACCATTGAGGACCACACTAGTGATCTTACTGGAGGCCCATGGGAAAGAGTTGGCAGGTACGTGCCTACTTGCTCTGAGGCAAGGGTTCTTAAGAATTTTATTACGGGGAGTTCCCGTTGTGGCTCAGTGGTTAATGAACCCTACTAGCATCCTTGAGGATGCAGGTTTGATCCCTGGCCTTGCTCAGGGGGTTAAGGATCCAGCGTTGCTGTGGCTGTGGTGTAGGCCAGCGGCTACAGTTCCGATTTGACCCCTAGCCTGGGAACCTCCATATGCTGTAGATGCAGCCCTAAAAAGACAAAAAAGGCAAAAAAAAAAATTCTATTCTGTAACTCCAGTCCACATGTAACCATTGAATATTTACTAAAAGTTTTGCTCTTTTCTCAATACCTCTATCTAATGGACTTTTTCTTCCTCTTCTCACTTTGCTGGGGAGCAGTTTTCTTATCATCTAGAAAGGACTTGAAATCTACATATTTGTTTATTGAGACATTCCTAGCTCTCTGATGGATTTTTTACAACTTATGACCTTGTATATTATCTAGGTTTTCATCATTGATAGGGTGAGGACAATTTCTTTTCACTTTCTACATCCTAGCTGGAATTGAATACAGTGTTTGTTCATTGCTGAATGGAATAGAATACAGAATATATTAAAGTTGTGAATATCTTAACCAATACAATAAAACAAGTAAATAAGGAATGATAAACATATAAAGGAAGATATAAAATTATCATTATTACAGGCAATATAGTCTCACACTCATAGAAGATCAATGAGAATAAACTAACAAATGATTAGAGCTAGTAGGAAAGATCAACTCAATGGCATTCAAAGTAACATCAAGAAACACATACCAAAAAAAGCTTTCTATATACTAGCCCCCACAAAAACTTTATATAACCACTGTATACACTGTTAGAGCAAGGTGTTTCTTTTTCTGCACTTACAAAATGTCTTATGTATTTCAATGGCAAATATTATGTATGGATGTGTGTATAAATATATACATATATATATCTCCATCCCCAAATAAACTTTGGAAGCTTGAGGACAAAGATAGTCCTAATAATATCTATATCATGAACATTTAACACAAATCAGCAAGAAAAAGGAGCTCAATAAGTGTTGAACAACTGAGTGAGTAAGAAACATTGAACTAAAAGATCCCTAAGGTCTCTTCTAAGTATGATGATAATACTTTTAGAAATTATCCTTTTTAGGGCTCTAAAAAAACTTATGAAATATTCAATTCCCAAGTAATATTACATGTACTTAAACCTTTTGGTATGCTGTGTTTTTTGTAGTTACAGTACTTAAAAGTAATATATGGTAAGTCATTAGGCTAAGTCAATGTTTCAGAGGAAGATGGAACAAATGAGTAATGTGATCAAGCTTTGTACATTGAGTGACCCTAAGAACTGACACTTCATTTGGTTGTTTGCTATTTCTTTAATGAGCCAGAGCAGTTTTCTTAATTAGCAAGGGCCCATCTGTTTCAAGAACAAATGGCATTTAGTATAACAAGGGCTGAAACAATAAGACAGCTTAATTTTGGAGTGCAAATGGCAATACTAAGTGACATAATTATTAGTCTGTGTTTACCAGATATGGTTTAGTAGGTGTTCTAGAATAGAGGTCAATCTGGTCATCTTGTCCTCTAATAATTCATAATGTACTGACTGTTGCCATTTGTTTATAGAGGAAAAATACTGTTTGTTAAAGGATGCAATTAGATATTTATGAAACACCAAGCTTCTTCTTTGGGTTTATAATTTGATATATATAGTAAGGCTGTTATTTTTTGAGTCAAACATATTGTTTGTAAATAAAGTTTTCATTACTAAGGTTTTTCATAGGAGAAAGTCTTTTTTAAATGCCTGTAAATTTTCATTATATTTACTATGTAATGCATATTCTATAGTCCAAGTTTACAATTCTTTCAGGCACTTACCAAATTCAAGGAAGATTCCCTTCTATGGTTAGACCTAATTCTGGTTCCTTCAAAATAAGTAATGAGAAAGAAATTTCAGTAATCAAAACCCTCTGTGCCTACCACCCCTGTCCACCCTTTGTAAGAAATACAGAAAAATATAAATAATGGGAAAGTAGAAAAATCTCATAAGGAAAGGACCAGTGTGGAAAATATCTGAATGCTGTTTAATATTATCTAGGGTAGAAGATAAGAGGCAGAAAAAAAGTATGTAACTGGTTCACATTTGTTGGTTCCTGTAATTTCTGTCTCTTTGCTTATTTTGAAAAGTCCCATGGCATGACATCTCCTCAGGCAGAAATTATCAGCCATAGCACCAGAAATTCATATTTCGATTGTCTGGTTTGGCTCTTTTCTACTAACACTATTATAATAGCAAACAAAAGATTGAGCAAAAATATGTTTCTTATAGAAACTACAAGAGTATTTCATGTGACATGATTCAATTATTAATTCAACCAAAATTTACTCAGAAGGATTGTGCTAGACAATGGCAATATAACAATGAAAGAAATAGAAAATATCTCTGCCCTCAGGGAGCTTACATTCCAGTGAGGAGAGACAGACAATAAGCAAAATAAATAAGTAATGATTTAATGACATTTCACATAATACCACATGTTATGAGTTAACATACAGCAGGGTGAGGGAAGAGAGAATGACAGGAACAGGACTGTACTGAGGAGGAGCTAATTATGGAGGAAATGAGTGATGTGTATATCTATCTGGAGATAAAAATAACCAGGCAGAATAACTAGAAAAAGCAAAGATGATGATATTGAATTTAGCTTAATGCATTTGAGGAATAAAACTGTAGCACATGTAGTTGGATTCTAATGAGTGAAGCTGAAAGTGGCAGAGTATGAAGTCAAAGAGGTAAGTTGGATCATGTAGCCGAAAGGTCAAGTAAGATGATAACTGGATTTTGCAACTCAGAATTCATTGGAGACCTTGCCAAATGTGTTTTCAGTGCAGTGTTGGGACAAGAGTCTTGATTATTCTGTGTTCAAGAAAGAATGAGAGATGAAGAAGTGACGATAAGTGTAATCATCTCTTTCAACAAGGTTTGCTGTAAAAAGGAGCAGAAACATGTTAATTCATCATTTTTTTGTAAAAGGAACAGTAAAATGTAATGGACGCATACTGTGTAATGCTAGGTAGCAGTGAGAAAGAACTAGGTAAGCAGCAACATGGACATAAGTTAAAATTATATGGTTGAGGGAAAGAATTAAAGAAGATAATGGAATCTATACACAATATCATTTACATGAATTAAAATATCAATGGAGAAAAGAATGTTACATATTTCAGAAAAGCAGATATATATTCAAGGACCTATAGCAATCGGTATCAAGTTAATGAATCAGAGGTGATGCTCTGGTTGAGGTGAGTGATGGTCATTACTGCTGTTGTAGTAATTATAGTAGTTACAGTAGTAGTAAATTCACAAAAAGAAAATAAATATATCCACAATTTCATACAGTTTTCAGAGAGAACAGGCAAAAGATGCAGACAAAGGTGTTCAAGAATTGCCATAAACAAATGAGAAAGGCCTAGGTTGTCAGGGTCAAGTCAGGAATAATAGAGAAGACAAGAAGAAAGATTATATTACTTGGAGAAATTGTGAAAATAATCTAAAGAGGATAATTGGGAAACAAAGTTTGGGGGTGAGTTTAAGAAGGGATAATGAATCCAACTTCCTAAGGCTCCAACTTCTGGTATCTTTAGGTTCTGTTGGACTCATTAATACATGCTGTTCAATTTCCCAGAAAGATGTGAGTGAAAGGCTCCAACATTGGTAAGCCAGCCCAGCCAGAGCCCAGCATCAGGCCAAAGAAATGTATCAGTTTGAATAATTCATCCCAGCTTGACAACTATTAGATCCAAGTTGTTGAAACAAAGGGACCTGGGTGTAATGAATTCAATGCTGAATTAGACTAACTTTTGAGGATGAAAAGTACCAAAGTGGCTGAGAGAGAAAATAACATAAGGTACACTAGCCAAGTTATTTCACTGTGAAGTGAGCAAGATATTAGATGCTGGATGATACCAATATTATGAAATGACAATTACAGGGATCTTAAAGCAGAAGCTGGAAAAAATAGCAGATTAGGTACATACTTTGCATACTTAAGAGTCAGAAAAGAGCTGACTGCTAATTTTAAGAGAAATGGCCTTATATGTTAAAGGGAAGAATTAAGAAAGCTACTTTGAAAAATCAGTTTTGCAGAGAAAAACAAGTGTCATATGATATCACTTATATGTGGAATCTAAAAGAAATTATACAGAAGAACTTATTTACAAAACAGAAACAGACCCACAGACAAAGAAAACAGTCTTATAGTTACCAAGGGGAAAGGGGGTAGGGATAAATTAGGAGTTTGGGATTAACAGATATACACCACTATATATAAAATAGATAACGAGGACCTACTGGATAGCACAGGGAACTATACACAATATCTTGGAATAATCTACAATGGAAAAGAATCTGGGAAAGAATAGATACACATATGTATATGTGTATGTATAACTAAATCACTTTGCTGTACACCTGAAACTAATACAACATTATAAATCAACTGTACTTCAACCAAAATTAAAGAAAATACAAGAAAAATCCATTTAGATCATAAGGATTGTATCATACCTTAGGCAAGGAGATTGTAGTCAATCCTGCAGGGTGTTTTCAACACCAACTTGTATAAACCAGACTTCCCTCATCCTCTGCCTGTGTAAAACTGGAATTTTTCAGTGGAAATAAAAACCAGGTCCTGTAAAAATTTCTCTAGTTTTTTAGACCCAGTTCTTTGCATTCTTTGAAATATCTGAGTATATTTGTCAGGTAGCCCATATAGATGTGTATCTGTCTCAATATATTTTGTTGACTCTGCTTCCTCTACATACTCTAAATATCACTGTGACCCACGGTTTTTGCTTCCATTTTCATAATTTCTTACATGGCTCCTTGGTGATATTATCAGCATCCATGTCTGAAACCACCATGTATATACTGATGCTTTTATAAGTACTATCTCAATCCCAGAATTCTCTCCTGAGTTCCAGGCTCATATTTTTGATTACTCACTAACCATCTCTTCTTACCTTTTCCATAAGTACTACTGCAAATTTAAAACCGAACTCCATAAAGCAACAGAGATCCTAAAGGAAACAATAGAAAAGTTAGACTTGATATCTTCAGGACACTACATCCAAAAAAAAGCAGAATACACATTCTTCTCAAGTGCTCATGGAACATTCTCAAGAATCGACCCCATATTGGGACACAAAGCTAATCTCAATAAATTTAGGAGCATAGAAATTATCTCAAGTATCTTCTCTGACCACAACGCCATGAAATTAGAAACCAACCATGGGAAAAGGAAAGAGAAAAAAACCTACTACATGGAGACTAAACAACATGCTACTAAAAAACCAATGGGTCCATGAGGAAATCAAGAAGGAAATTAAAAACTACCTTGAAACAAATGATAATGAAGACACAACCTCTCAAAACCTATGGGATGCTGCGAAAGCAGTGCTCAGAGGGAAATGTATAGCAATACAGGCCTTTCTCAAAAAAGAAGAAAGATCCCAAATGGACAACTTAACCCTCCACCTAAATGAATTAGAAAAAGAAGAACAAAAAAGTCCTAAAGTCAGCAGAAGGAAGGAAATTATAAAGATCAAAGAAGAAATCAATAAAATGGAGACTCAAAAAACAATAGAGAAAATTAATAAAACCAAGAGCTGGTTCTTTGAAAAGGTGAACAAAATTGACAAATCCCTGGCCAGACTCACTAAAAAGAGGAGAGAAAGAACTCAAATAACCAAAATTATAAATGAAAAAGGAGAAATCACAATGGATACAGCAGAAATACAAAAAACCATAAAAGAATACTATGAACAGCTATACGGCAACAAGTTTGACAATCTGGAAGAAATGGACAGTTTTCTAGAATCTTACAGCCTGCCAAAACTGAATCAAGTAGAAACAGACCAACTGAACAGACCGATCACTAGAAATGAAATTGAAGAGGTCATAAAATCACTCCCTACAAATAAAAGTCCAGGACCAGATGGCTTCACAGGTGAATTCTATCAAACATATAAAGAGGAATTGGTGCCCATCCTCCTTAAACTCTTTCAAAAGGTTGAAGAAGAAGGAATACTCCCAAAGACATTCTATGATGCCACCATCACCCTCATTCCAAAACCAGACAGAGATACCACCAAAAAAGAAAACTATCGGCCAATATCTTTGATGAATATAGATGCAGAAATTCTCAACAAAATCTTAGCCAACCGAATCCAACAACATACCAAAAAAATTCTACACCATGACCAGGTTGGGTTCATCCCAGGTTCACAAGGATGGCTCAACATACGCAAATCAATCAGCATCATACACCACATTAACAAAAAAAAAAGTCAAAAATCATATGATCATCTCAATAGACGCAGAAAAAGCATTTGACAAAGTCCAACATCCATTCATGATCAAGACCCTCGCCAAAGTGGGTATAGAGGGAACATTCCTGAACATAGTCAAAGCCATTTATGATAAACCCACAGCAAATATAATCCTCAATGGGGAAAAACTGAAAGCCTTCTCACTCCAATCTGGAACAAGACAGGGGTACCCACACTCTCACCACTTATATTCAACATAGTTTTGGAAGACCTAGCCACAGCAGTTAGACAAACAAAAGAAATAAAAGGCATCCATATAGGAAGAGAAGAGATAAAGCTGTCACTGTATGCAGATGACATGATACCATACATAGAAAACCCTAAGGACTCAACCCCAAAACTACTTGAACTGATTAATAAATTCAGCAAAGTAGCAGGATATAAGATTAACATTCAGAAGTCAGTCGCATGTCTGTATACCAGCAACGAACTATTAGAAAAGGAATACAAAAACACGAGACCTTTTAAAATTGCACCTCACAAAATCAAATACCTCGGAATACACCTGACCAAGGAGGTGAAGGACCTATATGCCAAGAACTATAAAACTTTAATCAAAGAAATCAAAGAAGATGTAAAGAAATGGAAAGATATTCCATGTTCCTGGATTGGGAAAATCAAGATTGTAAAAATGGCCATACTACCCAAAGCAATCTACAGCTTCAATGCAATCCCTATCAAATTACCCATGACATTTTTCACAGAACGAGAACAAACAATCCAAACATTTATATGGAACCACAAAAGACCCAGAATCGCCAAAGCAATCCTGAGAAACAAAAACCAAGGAGGAGGCATAACTCTCCCAGACTTCAAGAAATACTACAAAGCCACAGTCATCAAAACAGTGTGGTACTGGTATCAAAACAGACAGACAGAACAATGGAACAGAACAGAGAATCCGGAAATAAACCCTGACACCTATGGTCAATTAATCTTTGACAAGGGAGGCAAGAACATCAAATGGGAAAAAGAAAGTCTACTCAGCAAGCATTGCTGGGAAACCTGGACAGCTGCATGCAAAGCAATGAAACTAGAACACACCCTCACACCATGCACAAAAATAAACTCCAAATGGCTGAAAGACTTAAATATACGACAGGACACCATCAAACTCCTAGAAGAAAACATAGGCAAAACACTCTCTGACATCAACATCATGAATATTTTCTCAGGCCAGTCTCCCAAACCAATAGAAATTAGAGCAAAAACAAACCCATGGGACCTAATCAAACTGAAAAGCTTTTGCACAGCAAAGGAAACCCAAAAGAAAACAAAAAGACAACTTACAGAATGGGAGAAAACAGTTTCAAATGATGCAACTGACAAGGGCTTAATCTCTAGAATATATAAACAACTTATACAACCCAACAGCAAAAAAGCCAATCAATCAATGGAAAAATGGGCAAAAGACCTGAATAGACATTTCTCCAAAGAAGATATACAGATGGCCAACAAACACATGAAAAAAGGCTCAACATCGCTGATTATTAGAGAAATGCAAATCAAAACTACCATGAGATACCACCTCACACCAGTCAGAGTAGCCATCATTAATAAATCCACAAATAACAAGTGCTGGAGAGGGTATGGAGAAAAGGGAACCCTCCTGCTCTGTTGGTGGGAGTGTCAACTGGTACAGCCACTATGGAGAACAGTTTGGAGATACCTTAGAAATCTATACATAGAACTTCCATATGACCCCGCAATCCCACTCTTGGGCATCTATCCGGACAAAACTCTACTTAAAAGAGACACATGCACCCGCATGTTCATTGCAGCACTATTCACAATAGCCAGGACATGGAAACAACGCAAATGTCCATCGACAGATGATTGGATTTGGAAGAGGTGGTATATATACACAATGGAATACTACTCAGCCATAAAAAAGAATGACATCATGCCATTTGCAGCACCATGGATGGAACTAGAGAATCTCATACTGAGTGAAATGAGCCAGAAAGACAAAGACAAATACCATATGATCTCACTTATAACTGGAATCTAATATCCAGCACAAATGAACATCTCCTCAGAAAAGAAAATCATGGACTTGGAGAAGAGACTTGTGGCTGCCTGATGGGAGGGGGAGGGAGTGGGAGGGATCGGGAGCTTGGGCTTATCAGACACAACTTAGAATAGATTTACAAGGAGATCCTGCTGAATAGCATTGAGAACTTTGTCTAGATACTCATGTTGCAACAGAACAAAGGGTGGGGGAAAAAATGTAATTGTAATGTATACATGTAAGGATAACCTGACCCCCTTGCTGTACAGTGGGAAAATTAAAAAAATTAAAAAAAAAACTGAACTCACATAACCTGTAGAGTGAGAATGAAAGCAGAAGGTACCCGTGGTTTCCCAGCACAGACTATAATCCTTGAGGCAGGGGGAGCTGTTGATAGAAGCCAGAGTTATAGAGCAACAATTGCTGAGTGTAGGGTGTAGGCCAATGTATTTGAGCTTGCCTCACAAACCTACCTGAAAACACAAGTGCCTGGACTGGAGATCATAGCAGCACCTCAACCATCAGCAATAGAGTCAAATACAATTAAATCAGTGACTGCGAGGCACATCTCAGAGGAAGCCAATGTAGAGTCTTGATTATTGTGAACCAGATGCTCCAGCACTCTCTGATTTTAAGACAAAAGGAAACACCTTCCATCCTCTTAGGTAGAAGGGAAGGATAATTGGGGAGGGGTGGAATCCTTCACTGACCATGCAAAAGAAACTGAGTTGTAAGCTGGAAGTGACTAAGTTCATTTTGAATTAGCTTGAATAGTTTTACCACTGTTGAGTACCAATGAAGACTTTAATTACAGAAAAAAATAGGAGTTGTACATCTAAGGACATGTCTGTAAATTCAACTACATTAATTCAAATACATTCAAAAAGGAAATAGAATTCAATGTTTTGTATATTTTACAGTCACAATCTTAGAAAAACTATTTAACAAAGACTCAATGGCTGGCTATAAAACGAGAAGAATAAAGATGTGCTAACTTGATAATAGTAAATTTGGACACATTTAAAAATGAACAAAGGCACTATCCACCATTGATTGAGCTGGGACAGGCTGTACTAGTAATAGGAGCATTTGCTCTGGCATTGGGCAGATGAAGCTTTATGCTTGGCTACACAACTCATTGACTTTTTGGTGTGGGTAATATATTTAACCTCTATAATCCTTACTTTCTTTATTTAGAAATAAGGGTAATTGTCATTAATCTCCTAAGAAAGTTGTATATGTTAAATGAGTTATTCTCCCAGAAAGCACTTAAATTAGGGTCTGACATATAATAGTTTTTAAAAAATTATGAGCCATTAAGAAAAAAAAAAACTCTTGTTTCCCCTTTCATAAAGTTCTCTATCTTGGTTAATAATATAACCATTTATTCAGTGGTCCAGGTCCGAAATTAGGCAGTGATCCCAGATTCCTTTCCTTCTTGTCTCCAACCATAACCATGACACTTAGACCATATGTTTCGAATCCACCCCTTCCTCTCCATTCCTACAGCTATCTCTTTAGTTCAGGTCCTTATCACATCTCTTCGAGAATACTATAAGAGCCAGTTAGTCAATCTCCCTGAAATCTGTTTTAGATTCCATATTCCCTTTTGAAGGATCTGATAGTAGACATTTTTCTATAAATACTTGAATACCCTTTCATGCCGCAGGTCTTACCATTCAATATATGCCATTAATTGTACAGATAATAAAAGAGGTTCCCAAGAGATTAAATAACTTACTCAAGGTCATACAGTTATTATGTAGCAAAGGTAGTATCATGAGGATGCTTTAGAGAATAAGAAAATTAAAGTACAAGTTTTATTTAGAGGAAATGTGATTTAAGAAAACAAATTCCTACAGAAGAGTTAAAACAATGACAGCACCCATTTGTTTGTATAAGTTATAGGGTTTATATAAAAAAGCACTCATATTTCAATAATCATACTTTTAAATTTTATAGAACAGCTAAGACATAGACAGGTGTAGTAAGGATGACAGTAATATGAACCCAGAAACATGTGGTACAAGGCCCTTTAATATAAGTAAAAGTTACAACAAATTAACCCATCTAAGATGGCTACATAAAGAGACACAGTAGCATTTTCCCAGCTGGAGATGCAACTCCTCTAACCTCACACAGGGACACAATGGTCAGTGATGTTGTGTGATCAAAATTAGTATTCCATCAAGTCTTTCAAGAAGATAATCCTTGGTGCCCTCCCCCTCATCTTTTTCCTTGTTGTGTGGGGGAGGCCTCATTCCCCTGTTGCAACCTCTAATTGTTCTGAGAGGCATGAAGGAGTCCTGATACCATGCCAGTCCACTGGCTGATGCAGCCATGTATAAATTAATTGCACCAGGGTGTTAATGCATCTTGTCCTTGAACATATATATTCACTCACCATGTAAGCAAGGGAGCTAGTACAAGACACAGTGGTGTGGATTCAATTAGCGGCCAGTTCCAGGCATCTGCCTCATTAGAATTAGGCTTCAGAGCTGCCTGAGTTTCAGCCTCATATTGGTCAAGAAAAGAGAATAGAAGAACAAGAATATAAAAGTTAAAAACTGAATTATTTCTATGGAGCTAATGTGTGGCAACTTTATTCTCTATGAAACAGCTACACAACTGTCTAAATAGGAATACTGTCTAAAATAAAATTTTAAGATTGTTTAAATTCAACACTTTTTTAAAAAGTATAGTTGATTGGTAATGTTGTGCCAATTTCTGCTGTACAGCATTGTGACCTGGTCATATATATATTTATACATTTTTTCTCATATTATCTTCCCTCACATTCTGTCCCAAGAGATTGAATATAGTTCCCTGTGCTATACAGTAGGATCTCATTGCTTCTATTTGTAAGAAAGGCTAGACACCATGGAAGATTAAAGATAAGAAGGACAGTTGTGCTGCCATTAAGAACTGATAGGCTAATATGAGGAGTAGGGATAGGGTGAGTATTTCAGTAACTGATAAAAGAAATTCATAGGCCAGTTTGGCTAGAGTGTTAATAAGCAATGGGTTAGTGGGAGATGAAGCTATGGAATGCTTTGTGCTAGAGAACTTTAGTAAAATTAAATTGGGTTTTTGCACTGCCTGCCTACACATGTGAGAACATTATGAATATATGAGGCAGTTATTTTCACTTTTAAAATTCAGTAAATTGAAAATAATAGATAATTCTCTGATGACTTCTTGAAAGTCAGCATAGCAAAGAACACATTTTCTAAAGGAGAATCTCAGGGTATTTGTCTTTAACCCACATATTATACTTTGTATCCAAGGGTAAAAGTTACAGAATTGTTCTATTTTGCTGTAGTTTAAAAATCACTTTTTGTTTCCTTAATATCAATCTACACAGGATTCTGTCAGGTCAAAAAGGAGAGGGAATTTATACTTATATGCTACAACTCAGCCAGCTGTCAGTCTATCAACATACTGATGTGAGAAGAGGCTTTGGGAAGATGGTTGCAAAGATACAGAGCACACACAAGGTGCCATAGACTACCATGATGAGACAGGGAAATATAAAAAGAAATTATTGAATTGTACTGGCTTCAGAGGCAATTCATTCAGCTAGGTAACTTATACACAAATAATGGGAGAAAAAACTAATGAGTAAAAATTTAACTTCGTTTCAGATTATTAGCACAGGCAAATTCTCTTTGTTTTGCTAACTCTGAAAGATGCTTCTTCAAATAAACAAGATGTATTGTACCATAAACATCAGAAAACTGTCCTTGACATCTAGTCTGTTGCCAGAGTCAAGGTTAAGCAGGTGTTACCATCCACATCCTAGGCAGGACATTCTGAGATGTATGACCTCTGATGCAATGTCTGTATGCTGAGGGAGAGAACAGGTTTGGTTGCCTGTCAGGTCTTTGGTTTTCTTAACTGTCAGTGAGTTTATTGTTCACTTTCTGGTCCAAATGACAAAGTAATTTGATTCACAGTCACAGCACTGAAAATCCCAATTGGTTTGTGTTTCTATCTGTGCCAGAGGCAGGAACTGCACATAATATATGACTAAATCTAGAAAATATCAGGAAGGCAGGAAATAAATCAGATGTGAATTACCAAGCATCATATGATTATAGATAGAAAAATGCTGGTATTTTCTCAATTGGTTTAAACATCTATCTTTAAATTTCATTTTTAGAATGTTTACCATACATATTTTTGAGTGCTCTGTGCTTTTATAATTAGATAAATTGTATCTGCTGTACAATATTTAGTGAAATTATTATATCTACTAATTTAAGTTTGAAGGAAATAAGATGGATTTATATGAATGAATAAAAGAGAATACAACTTCTGCTTCTAGCAACATGGCAGACTAGATATCCTGAACACCCTCCAGCTAAGCAGAAATCCCAACCAAGACACACCAAGAAATGCTGGATCAAATAAAACATCATTTTAAATGAATATCTCAATGCACAATAACATTAGGGAAATCCTCAGGGTATAAAATGAAGAGAGAAAACAGAAATCCACAGCAATAAGTTGCCTGGGGAACCTTTTGTCTTAGTAAGGAACGAGTGTGTACTTGAAAGGTCATATGATTACAGGAGACCTTAAACTCATAGAAAGTGGGGATTTATATTTGAAATGCCTTTTAAAATTTTTTTGTTAACCCACCAGTTTTTAGCATATATTTTATTGTTCAGATATGGGTAGGCATATTTTTTATTATTAACTTCAAATGTAACTGAGGTTAGATCTGAGATCATAGTTTGTGTGACACCCAGTCTTTGAAATTTATTGAGGCTTTCTTTGTGGTATGGCCTAGTTAGTACATGTTCAATGTTTTATGTTCCATGTGTTCTTGAGAAAATGTGGGTTTTCCACTTGTTGGAAGAGTATCATCTATTATCTATCATCTCTGTCCATCCATCCATCCATCCACCCACATACCTACCTACACACATACACATATATCCTAATTTCCACTATACAATATCCTACTATCCATTATATAACATTAGATTATCTAGAATTCCTGTCGTGGCTCAGCAGTAACAAACTCAACTAGTATCCATGAGGTTGTGAGTTCTATACCTGGCCTCACTCAGTGAGTTAGGATCCAGCATTGCCTTGAGCTGTGGTGTAGGTAGCAGACATGTCTCGCATCTGGCGTTGCTGTGGCTGTGGTGTAGGCCAGCAGCTGTAGCTCTGATTGGACGCCTAGCCTGGGAACTTCTATATGCCATGGGTGTAGCCCTAAATAAATAAATAAATAAATAAATAAATAAATAAATAAATAAATAAATATGTGTATACACACACATATATTTAGATACATAGATACATTTGATTATCTATTAGCTGAGGCTTAATTGTATCACCCATATATTTTATATCCTTTTAAACTGTATTTTTCTGATTCACCTGTCAATTGAGGAATACATTGAAATCTTCAAGACGAGGATGGGTCATCAATTTATTTTTGTAGTTCTCATGCTTCCTGTATATGCCTATTTTATCTCATATTAATAGAGCTACACCAGCTTTCCTCAGATTTGCAGTTGCCTCATTCGTCCTTTTTTCATCATTTTACTTTCAACTAGCATATACTTAATGTCATTCTAGTAAAACTACATATATTTGCATTTTTCCTGATTAGTCAGTCTTTGTCTTTTAACTGGCCAGTTTATTCCATTTGCATTTATTATGATTATTGATATATGTGGACCTATTTCTATCATACTAATTTATTATTTCCATTAGTCTTATAAGTTTTCTGTTTCACCATTATCCTTTGTTACTTTATTTTTAAAATGCTGCCTATCTTGCCCTTTAACAAGAACTTTAATGTGATCACACAGTGGTCTCCCTTACTCCCAACTTCCATCATATAAATATACATGAATATATTTTCTTTTTAAATTGGTCTTTGATTTTTAATCTTTTTTAAAATTTTTTAAAAAAATTTTTCCCGCTGTACAACATGGCAACCAAGTTACACATACATGTATACATACTTTTTCCTCCCATTGTTGTGTTGCGATGTAAGAATCTAGACATAGTTCTCAATGCTACACAGCAGGATCTCATTGTAAATCCATTCCAAGAGCAATAGTTTGCATCCGTTAATGCCAAGCTCCCGATCCCTCCCACCCCTTCCTCTCCCCCCGGGCAGCCACAAGTCTATTCTCCAAGTCCATGATTTTCTTTTCTGTGGAGATGTTCATTTGTGCTGGATATTAGATTCCAGACATAAGTGATATCATATGGTATTTGTCTTTGTCTTTCTGACTCATTTCACTCAGGATGAGAGTCTCTAGTTCCATCCATGGTGCTGCAAATGGCATTATGTCATTCTTTTTTTTATGGCTGAGTAGTATTCCATTGTATATATATACCACATCTTCCTAATCCAGTCATCTGTTGGTGGACATCTGGTTTGTTTCCATGTCCTGGCTATTGTGAATAGTGCTGCAATGAACATGCGGGTGCATGTGTCTCTTTTAAGTAGAGTTTTGTCCGGATAGATGCCCAAGAGTGGGACTGCTGGGTCATAGGGTAGTTCTATGTATAGATTTTTAAGGTACCTCCATACTGTTCTCCATAGTGGCTGTACCAGCTTACATTCCCACCAACAGTGCAGGAGGGTTCCCTTTTCTCCATACCCCCTCCAGCATTTGTTATTAGTTGACTTAATGATGGCCACTCTGACTGGTGTGAGGTGGTATCTCATGGTAGTTTTGATTTGCATTTCTCTAATAATCAGTGATGTTGAGCCTTTTTTCATGTGTTTGCTGGCCATCTGTATATCTTCCTTGGAGAAATGTCTGTTCAGGTCTTTGGCCTATTTTTCAATTGGGTTGTTGGCTTTTTTGCTGTTGAGTTGTATAAGTTGATTGTATATTTTAGAGATTAAGCCCTTGTCCATTGCATAGTTTGAAACTATTTTCTCCCATTCTGTAAGTTGTCTTTTTGTTTTCTTTTTTGGTGTCCTTTGCTGTGCAAAAAGCGTGTCCGTTTGATTAGGTCCCATTGGTTTATTTTTGCTTTTATTTCTGTTCCTTTGGGAGACTGATCTGAGAAAACATTTGTAAGGTGGATGTCAGAGAATGTTTTGCCTATGTTCTCTTCTGAGTTTGATGGTGTCTTGTCTTACATTTAAGTCATTAAGCCATTTTGAGTTTATTTTTGTGCATGGTGTGAGGGTGTGTTCCAGTTTCATTGCTTTGCATGCAGCTGTCCAGGTTTCCCAGCAATGCTTGCTGAGAAAACTGTCTTTTTCCCATTTGATGTTCTTGCCTCCCTTGTCAAAGATTAATTGACCATAGGTGTCAGGGTTTATTTCCGGATTCTCTGTTCTGTTCCATTGTTCTGTCTGTCTGTTTTGATACCAGTACCACACTGTTTTGATGACTGTGGCTTTGTAGTATTTCTTGAAGTCTGGGAGAGTTGTGCCTCCTGCTTGGTTTTTGTTCCTCGGGATTGCTTTGGCAATTCTGGGTCTTTTGTGGTTTTGGATTGTTTGTTCTAGTTCTGTGAAACATGGGTAGTATGGCCATTTTTACAATATTAATTTTTCCAACCCAGGAGCATGGAATATCTTTCCATTTCTTTACATCTTCTTTAATTTCTTTGATGAATGTTTTATATTTCTCAGCATAAAAGTCCTTTACCTCCTTGGTCAGGTGTATTCCCAGGTATTTCATTTTTTGGAGTGCAATTAAAAAGGTATTGTATTTTTGTATTCCTTTTCTAATATTTCATTGTTAGTATACAGAAATATGACTGATTTCTGAATGTTAATCTTGAATCCTGCTACTTCACTGAATTTGTTGATTGGTTCAAGCAGTTTTTGGGTTGAGTCGTTAGGGTTTTCTATGTATGGTATCATGTCATCTGCATACAGTGACAGCTTTATCTCTTCTCTTCCTATATGGATGCCTTTTATTTCTTTTGTTTGTCTGATTGCTGTGGCTAGGTCTTCCAAAACTATGTTGAATATAAGTGGTGAGAGTGTGGGTACCCCTGTCTTGTTCCAGATTGGAGTGAGAAGGCTTTCAGTTTTCCCCATTGAGTATTATATTTGCTGTGGGTTTCTCATAAATGGGTTTGATTATGTTCAGGAATGTTCCCTCTATACACACTTTGGCAAGAGTTTTTAATCATAAATGGATGTTGGACTTTGTCAAATGCTTTTTCTGCATCTACTGAGATGATCATATGGTTTTTCACTTTTCTTTTGTTAATGTGGTGTATGACGTTGATTGATTTGCATATGTTGAACCATCCTGTGCACCTGGGATGAATCCCACCTTGTCATGGTGTACGATCTTTTTGATACGTTGTTGGATTCGGTTGGCTAAAATTTTGTTGAGAATTTTTGTGTCTGTATTCATCAAAGATATTGGTCGATAGTTTTCTTTTTTGGTGGTATCTTTGTCTGGTTTTTGAATGAGGGTGATGGCGGTGTCATAGAATGTCTTTGGGAGTGTTCCTTCTTCCTCAAACTTTTGAAAAAGTTTAAGAAGGATGGGCACCAGATCCTCTTTATATGTTTGGTAGAATTTGCCTGTGAAGCCATCTGGTCCTGGACTTTTATTTGTAGGGAGTGTTTTTATGACCTCTTCAATTTCATTTCTAGTGATCGGTCTGTTCTTTTGGTCTATTTCTTCTTGATTCAGTTTTGGCAGGTTGTAAGATTCTAGAAAGTTGTACATTTCTTCCAAATTGTCAAGTTTGTTGGCATGTAGTTGTAAATAGCATTCTCGTATTTTTTTTGTATTTCTGCAGTATCCATTGTGATTTCTCCCTTCTCATTTCTAATTTTGTTTATTTGGGTTTTATCTCTCCTCTTCTTGGTGAGTCTAGCCAGAGGTTTGTCAATTTTGTTCACCTTTTCAAAGAACCAGCTCTTGGTTTTATTAATTTTCTCTATTGTTTTTTGAATCCCTGTTTTATTGATTTCCTCTTTGATCTTTATAATTTCCTTCCTTCTGCTGACTTTAGGTCTTTTTTGTTCTCCTTTTTCTAATTCATTTAGGTGATGAGTTAAGTTGTTGATTTGAGATTTCTCTTCTTTTTTGAGGAAGTCCTGTATTGCTATGAATTTCCCTCTGAGCACTGCTTCTGTGGTGTCCCATAGGTTTTGAGAGGTTGTGCCTTCATTATCATTTGCCTCGAGGTATTTTTTAATTTCCTTCTTGATTTCCTCATAGACCCATTGGTTTTTTAGTAGCATGTTGTTTAGTCTCCATGTAGTAGGTTTTTTACTCATTTCTTTTCCTGTGGTTGATTTCTAGTTTCATACCATCGTGGTCAGAGAAGATACCTGAAATAATTTCTATGCTCCTAAATTTGTTGAGGTTAGCTTTGTGCCCCAGGATGTGATCAATTCTTGAGAATATTCCATGTGCACTTGAGAAGAATGTGTATTCTGATTTTTTTGGATGTCGTGTCCTGAAGATGTGAATTAAGTTTAACTTTTGTTTTTTTCTTTCTTTTTTTTTTGTCTTTTTACCTTTTCTAGGGCAGCTCCATACGGCATATGGAGATTCCCAGGCTAGGGGTCCAATCGGAGCTGTAGCCGCCAGCCTACACCACAGCCACAGCAACGCGGGATCCGAGCTGCATCTGCGACCTACACCACAGCTCACGACAATGCCGGATCCTTAACCCACTGAGCAAGGGCATGGACCGAACCTGCAACCTCATGGTTCCTAGTCAGATTCGGTAACCACTGCACCACGACGGGATCTCCAAGTCTAACTTTTCTATTGTTTCTTTTAGGATCTCTGCTGCTTTATTGGTTTTATGTCTAGAGGATCTGTCCATTGATGTGAGTGGGGTGTTAAAGTCTCCTACTATGATTGTATTCCCATCAATTTCTCCTTTTATGTCTGTTAATATTTGTTGTATGTATCTGGGTGCTCCTATATTTGAGGCATATATGTTGATGATAGTAATATCCTCTTCTTGAGTGGATCCTTTAACCATTAAATAGTGTCCTTCTTTGTCTTTATGGCCTTCGTTTTAAAGTCTATTTCATCTGATATGAGTATTGCAACCCCTGCTTTCCTGTCATGTCCATTGGCATGAAATATTTTTTCCCACCCCCTCACTTTTAATCTATATGTGTCCTTTGTCCTGAGGTGAGTTTCTTGTAGGCAGCATATTGAAGGTTTTTGCTTTTTTATCCAATCAGCCACTCTGTGTCTTTTGATTGGAGCATTCAGTCCATTGACATTTAAGGTGATAATTGATAAATGATTATTTATTGCCATTTTAAACCTTGTTTTCCAGTTGATTTTATGATTCTCCATTCTTCCATTCTTTTTTTGGTTGGATGGTCTCCAATTATTTTCTGCTGGAGTATTTTTCTTTTCGTTTTTGTGAATGTAATGTTTGGTTTTGGCTTGTGGTTGCCCTGTTTTTTAAGTATGTTAACCCCTTCCTATAATTGTGTGTTTTAGCCTGATAGTCCTGTAGGTTCAAATACTTCATCACCGTACTAAAATTAAAAAAAAGAAAATTTAAAAAAGAATCTATTCATTTCCTTACTTCCCTTGCCCACATTTTATGATTTTGATGTCTCTTTTTTTCTTTTTAATTTTATTTTGTTTGAAGCATGTTCATGATTAGATCTGTATGCTGGCTTATTTGAGTGACTGCTCACTGATTGTGGTTTCCTCCATCCTAGTTCTTCCTCTTTTTTTTTTTTTTTTAATTTAGAGAAGCTCTTCCAATATTTCTTTTAGAATGGGTTTTGGGAGTTCCCGTCATGGTGCAGTGGTTAACAAATCCGACTAGGAACCATGAGGTTGCAGGTTCGATCCCTGCCCTTGCTCAGTGGGTTAAGGATCTGGCGTTGCCGTGAGCTGTGGTGTAGGTTGCAGACGCGGATCGGATCCTGCGTTGCTGTGGCTCTGGCATAGGCTGGCAGCTACAGCTCTGATTAGACCCCTAGCCTGGGAACCTCCATATGCTGCGGGAGCAGCCCAAGAAATGTCAAAAAGACAAAAAAAAAAAAAAAGAATGGGTTTGTATTGCTGTTTTCTTTTAGCTTTTGTTTGTTGGAAAATTTTTTTATTTCCCCTTCTATTTTAAATGATATTCTTGCTGGATAGAGTATTCTAGGTTGCATATGTTTTTCCTTTTAGCACTTTAAATATCTCTTGCCATTTCCTCCTGGCTTATAGTGTTTCTGTAGAGAAATCAGCTGATATTCTTATGGGGGTTCCCTTGTAGGTAACATTCTGCTTTTCTCTTGCTGCCTTTAGGATCCTCTCTTTATCACTAACTTTTGCCATTTTTATTATAATGTGTCTTGGTGTGGGTCTATTTGGGTTTAACTTGTTTGGGGCCCTCTGTGCTTCCTGTGTCTTGAAATTAGTATCCCTTAGATTTGGGAAGTTTTCAGCGATAATTTCTTCAAATATATTTTCCATCCCCTTATCTTTTTCTACTTCTTCTGGAATTCCTATTATGCGTAGATTGGCCTGCTTTATATTATCCCATAGGTCTCTTATATTGCTTTCGAGTTTTTTGGTTCGGTTTTCTGTCTGTTGACCGGATTGAGTGATTTCCATTATTCTATCTTCTGCATCACTAATTCATTCTACATTATACATTCTGGTTATTATTGCCCTTAGCTCAGTTTGTATCTCTGCAAATGAACTTTCTAATTTTTCTTGGCTCCTCCTTATATTTTCTAGTTCCTTTCTGAGGGCGTCTGCATTACTGTTCATATCTTCTCTTAATTCCTTCAGTTTTTTCACTATCTCCCTTTTGAACTCTAAGTCTGTCAGACTGCAGACCTCTGTTTCATTGTTGACTGCTTTAGGTGAGTTCTCCTGCTGGTTTAGCTGGGAATGGTTTCTGAGCTTCTTCATTTTGCTTGTTATTTTCTTTTTCGTGGTGGAGGTGCAGTCCTCGTGACCAGGCAGGGTTTGCCCTGACACTGCTGTGGATTGTTTCCTGAGGGTTGGCAGTGTTGGCCAGTCTTCTTTGAGGTAGAGGGGCATTTCCCAAGGGTGGGTGGGGCTAGCAGGGTCACTCTGAACCAAAGGAGGACTTTCTGAGAGCAGGCGGGACTGGAAGGTCCACACCAAGATGGAGGCAGACTTCCAGTGGCCGGGCAGGGCTTGCCCCAGCACTTCTGAGCTGCAGAGCTCTTTCAGGGGGTGGGTGGTGCTGGGCAGCTGCTCCACAGGAGCGCAGCACCTCCCAAGGGAAGGTGGGCTAGCCAGGCCACTGGGAGGCAAAGGAGTGCTTCCCCAGGGCAGCCAGAACTGGCAGGACTGCACCATGATGGAGGCAGACTTCCCATGGCTGGGCAGAGCTTGCCCTGGCGTTTCTGGGATGCGGAGCTCTTCCAGGGGGAGGGCAGTGCTGGGCAGCTGCTCTGCAGGAGTGCAGCACCTCCCGAGGGTGGGAGCAGCTAGCTGGGCCACTGGGATACAAAGGAGTGTTTACCCAGGGCAGCCGGAACTGGCAGGACTGCCCTGCAATGGAGGCAGACTTCTGGTGGCCAGGCAGAGCTTGCCCTGGCGTTTCTGGGCCGCGGAGCTCTTCCAGGGGGCACTGCTCCACAGGAGTGTAGCCCCTCCAGAGGGCTGGCAGACCAGGCCGGAAAAGCCCCAGAGGTGGTTGACTTCCCTCGAGTGGGGAGGCCAGTCCTCTGGGATGGCAGGCGGCCTCCGGTCAGGGTTGCATGGGGAAGGAGAGGGGGGATGCACTGGGAAGCACTGCTCTCTGCTAGCTGGTGGGCAAGCGCACTCACTGGGTCACAAGGAGTAGTCTGTAGCACCCTGCCCTTTCTCCTCTCCCCTTCCCAACACTAGCACCTTGTCTTTCCTGTGGGTCCAGATCTTCTCCCAGGTTCCCTCTGTTGTGGCTTTCCACTTCCCAGCCCTTAGCATATTGCTCCCTCCATGCACACTGCACCGCTTCCTAATCCCTCAGGCTGTCTCTACACTGCCAACCCCAGCCCGCTCCCAGGGACTAACCTCCAGAGCCACGGTTTCCGTGCCCAGCCCCGACAGAGCGTCTTGGTTTTTGGCTCCTGTGCCAGTAGTTCAGATGATCTGTTCAGCTCTCATTCTGCTTTTCAGATCTCAGACCTGCTACGCTCTTCTTAGCATCTGGAGATCACTCTGACTTGGTTGATCTTTCTGTCAATTAGGTGACTTTCCAGGGTGTGGGTTCCCTTTCTCCTTCGCAGTTCCCTTTCCAGAGGGCCCATCCAGTCCTGATTCCCCTTCTCTCTCTCTCCTCTTTTCTCTTGTTTTATCCAGTTATGTCACAAGATTCTTGCCATTATTGGAGGTTTAAGTTCTTCTGCCAGCATTTAGTTGCTGTTCTGTGCGAGTCATTTAACATGTAGATGTGGGGTTTTTTTTGTTGTTGTGTTTGTGGGAGAGGGCAAGCGCATCCTCCTACTCTTCTGCCATCTTGCCTCCTGCTCAGTCTTTGATTTTTAAAAGATATCAGAGAATCTTGCCTATATATTTGATCACTTTAATTTTTAAAATTTCTTCCCCTGTATTATCTCTTATTTCGGCACTTTCTTCAAAACTATTTGCAGTGTGAGGCTTTGTGTGGCAAAATTCTGTGGGCCATCTGTACTTAAGGATATTTTTATAATGACTTTACGTTTAAAAGACAGTTTGGCTGCATATATATTGTACATTCTAGGTTCTTTTCCTTCTATATTTCAAAAATTATACTCCATTGTTTTCATAAGTACAGTTTTACTATTGAAAAAAAATCTAACATGCATTTGATTTTTGTTCCTTTATATGTGGTCTTCTCTTTCTTAAAGATTTTATTTATTTTTCTTTCTATTGATATTTTCCCCACTAAATATGTGCCTTTTCCTTATTCTTTCATGTTGGCCCCCTATGGGGTCTTTCGTTCTGAGGCTGTCATTTCTTTTACTTTGGGGGAATTTTATCTTTGTTATTGCTTCAAGTATTTCTGTTTTTTTTTTCCACTTTCTGATAGTATACCTACTTCTATCCTCCATATTTCTTAGCTTTTCTTTTATAGTTCCTATATCTTTTTCTTTTCTTCTCTCTATGGGGTTTCTTAGTCTAGTCCACAAATCTGATTTCTTCCTCAGTTACCCATTCTGCTCTTTATCTCATATACTACATACTTTATTTCATTTATTATATTTTTGCTACCTAATATTATTTTTGTCATCTTCTTATATTCTTGCTTCATATGGCTTATATTGTTCTTTATCTCTTTTAGTAGGCTTTATTAGACTAATTATATATTATTAGACTCCCTGTTCTAGTACTTCTGCTTTTGTGGAATCTGTATCTAGAATGATAGACTTTTTTAAAGTTTATGCTTCTCAAATACAGTGTTATCTATATTTGTCTGTTGGCTCCTTTCCCTCTTGGAGTACTGGTTCTGCTAAGTAATGCTATATCCTTTTGAAACATTTCTTAGAACCCAGCTACTAAGTTGGGAGGAGGCACAAGCAACCATGTGGGAATGCACACATGGGAGAGCAACTAGGCCCCTGGCCAACATCCCCAGCTATGTTTCCAGACATCTCCCAGCCATATGAATGAAGCCACTTTGGACATTCCAGCTGCCCCAGTTGACATTCCTACATTAAGCAGAAGAACCACCTAGCCAACTCATAAAATAATGAGAAATAAGCTGTTGTTTCATGCCCTTAAATTTTGGGGGTATTTGTTACATGGCAACAGATAACCAAAACACATGAACTTTCCATAAGGCTTTCTACAGCACTGTAGTTAGATTCCCAGAAATTAAGTTCCAGGAGGACAGACTCTCATTGCTAGTGCTTATCAAGCTCCATCTTGTATCATGACTGCTAATGTTCCATTTTCTATAGCTTACCACATAGCCAAGCCAAGAGTCAATATGGCAGGGATATATTATAGAAGGGAATGAATAAAGGGAACTATGGTTCATTAGGAGCCACAAAGTAACAATATACCATGACACATTTCAAAGAATACACACTTCATTCTCTGGCCACAATGAAACTGAGTTATAAACCAAAAGAACAACATAAAAATTCATAGGATTTGGAATTTTAAAGGACCATATCTAAAAAAATTCATGGATCAAAGACTATGTAAAAATGGAAATTGGGAAGCATTTAGAACTGAATGATAATGAAAATAACCATATCAAGACTCATGGGATTCAGCTGTCATATTTAAAGTGAAATGTATAGCATTTTATTAAAAGGAGGAAGGAATGAAAATTAATGATCTATATGTATCTAACTTGAGAAGTTAGAAATAGCATGGGAGAAATTGCTGTTTAACAATACAACTTAAAATTGAGTTGACTTAGAATTTCTGAAAGAGCTTTCACATACATTATCTCACTTTATTCACTCATAATAATTTATTTATAGTCTTTTGGTCATGAAAGCCCAATGGGTAGTGAGAGCGTGTATTGTTGAAGTCAGTTTTAGAGATAATGGTATTGAGGTTCAGAGATTTTAGTGACTCATTGAATAACACATGGCCTCTAGGTCACAGAGTAGTGATTCAAAACAAGGTTTATGAACCTGAATCTGAAGATCATTTCACTATTTTTTAATGATAGCTTATATTAGTAGAGAATATATCACAAGAATAAATATGATGACCACTATTGAACAGCTAGCTATTGGGTTTTCTTTTCACTCCATAGAACTGCCTACCCCACTCTCTCATCCACATGATTAGAAGTGGTTCAAGCAACGTGTTTCTGCTTTGTGGACCTGTATATGCTCCAGTCTGAAATAATGGATATATCAAAGTTAATCTGTTCCTGAACCAATCTCAGGCCCAAAAGAATGCCTTTCCCAAGAATCTGGGATTAGAACATGATTTAGACTTTCTTAGGTTTTCTGGAGCTATATATAATCACAGGAAATGTAGGTTAAGTATCTGCTGTTAGCCATGTGACTCAAGAGTATAAGATTCAGCATATATAACCACTGTGGCTTAAGCTTCAGAGAGAGTTCTAGGAAATTGCCATTGTATCAGATGGTGTAGGCTACTCTTGTGATCTTCAGGAAGAAAATATAAAAATTATTTGGTGCTAAAAATAAATGTGCCGTTAAGCCATGAAAAGACATGAAAGAACCTTAAATGTATATTGCTAAGTAAAAGAAGCCAGTCTGTGGAGGCTACTACTATATCATTCCAACTATATGACATTCTGGAAAAGGCAAAACTATGGAAACTGTAAAAAGGTCATTGGTTGCCCGGGGGAAGGGGTGACTAAGTGAGGCACAGAGGATTTTTAGGGCAGCAAAAAGAGTGTGTATGAGACTATAATTATGGATACGTGTCATACATTTATCTAGATCCATAGACTGTGCAACAGGAAAAATGAACCCTAAAGTATGCTATGGACTTTTTGAGTACTTGTGATATGTCAGTGTGGGTTCATCAGTTGTAACAAATGTACCACACTGCTGGGAGATGTAGATAATGGGGGAGGCTATGTATATGTGGGGGCAAGGGGTACATTGGAAATCTCCATGTCCTCTCAATTTGGCAGTGAAGTTAAAAATGCTGTTAAAAAGTCATCTTAAAAAAACGGATAGAGAGTGAGGCATGTTGGCTATCTTACATTTGTCCCTTTAGAGCCACTCTTCACCCTTCTCCACCAGGCTGTGCGCCATGATAGACTGACTCATATGGATGGCATCAGTGATTTGCCTTGACCTTTCGTGTCTGGTTGGGATCTGACAATGAGAGGAAATAAATGGGCAGAAGAAAATTGAAGTCAGACTTTTATCTCCATGCTTCCAACTCTGTTGCATCACCATAGTTGAGTCATTCTCTGAAGACCCACAGCTCCTGCCAGGCATCTCTCCATACATCTGCCACCAAGTTTCAGTAACAGATCACTCCCTTTGTATTTTTAGGTCTCAGGGTCATAAGAGTTAGTCCTGGGATACCACACTCTCTATCACTGGTTTTCCTATACCCTAAACACTCATATTAGTCTGTTTACTAATTTATTCTCAAAAGACTTATTTTGAGCATGCCATCAGTTTCTTGCCTGGGTACTGAAAGATTTTTTTAAGTTAAATAATAAGTGCTGAAATCCATGTTTGTTCACCTGAAAATCCATAATGAAGATGGGGAAAGCTCTGTTAAGGATGTCCTTTCTGACCTTAGCCAGTGTTATTGAGACCACTGCAATTTCTATAATCATGAACTTTGCTAATTGAAGCAATCAAACCATGATGCAGCCAATTCCTAAAATAAAAATAAGTGTGCTGACTAGGTAAACTTGCACTCTTGGTTTGAATGGAGTTATCTGGGAGAAACCAGAGGAAATGGAGAACCCAGAAACTTAGGGCTTTTCCAATGCATCTCCTGTACTACCTCTACTAAATAAAAGTGATTATGGGTATGACAGAAGGCAACATGTAAGCCAGTGTAACATCCTAAGGAAGATTAGAGATGTCTCCCAACCCAACACCCCAACCTAATGTTTTCTTTTCCAAACTATGAGGCCTAAGCCAGGAGGAAATGCAAAAAGCTTTATCAAAGAGGGGGAAAAAATCCCTAGGGGGCGTAGTGTAGCCTTGTTTCTTCCATTCATTCATTCAGGGATTCAAACAACAGGACCCAATGGTGCTTTTGGTATTAGTTGATATCAAATAGAATTCTCCAGAATAAATTATCAGGCAGTCAACTAAAATTTTACTTGATCTTTAATTCCAGAAAAAAATATCTGACAGTGACTTGTGGTCATTCAGCCTTTCAATCAATCCTAAATCCCTAAGGCCAGCGAGAAGTAATGGCCATCTAAGTTAGTAAAAACTTCCACCTTGCTCCAGCCATGGGGAAATTCTTACTAATTTGTCATTGGGATTGAGGGACACTTTAGAGAGAAATTGTCTGAATAGGCAGAAGCAGATATGGCCATATTGGCCATATAAAAAAAACTCTTACTAGAAGATGCTCATGAGAGTCCCTGATCCAAACGAACTTTCCATCCCTGTTGAGCATAATACGATTACTTTTTAGAACCGTGAATAATCAATGTTGTGTCTTCCCCCACACTCTTTAAAAAAAGCTAATATTAAATATTTACTGATGCTTATAACAAAAGCACTTGTATATATATGAATTTACTACTAAATATATGTATAAGATTATACTTTTATTTTCAAGTGCATTCAAGATTTTCATCACATTATGAAAATCTCAGACATATATAATGAACATCTACTTTTCATGAAAAGTATAATGTAATGAACGTCTATTTTTCCATGACCAAGGGAAAAGAATAAAGCATTACAAAAAAAAAAAAAGTCTACCTCATAGTAACATAGTAGAATGCTGGTTACTTGAGGCTGGGGATGGGGAAAGGGGGAGTTTTTGATCAAACTTTCAGATATAAGATGAATAAGTTTTAGAAACTTAAAGCATGGTTATATACTAGAGATATGCTAAGAGAGTATCTCATCAAGTGTTCTCCATACAAACATATAAAAAAAATAACTAAGAGATGTGATGGATATGTTACTTTGATTTTCTTAATTATTTCACAATGTATACATATATCAAAATATCATGTTGAATGCCTTAAGTATATGCAATTTTTGTTTGTCAAAAATAAATTTTAGGAGTTCCCGTCGTGGTGCAGTGGTTAACGAATCCGACTAGGAACCATGAGGTTGTGGGTTCAATCCCTGCCCTTGCTCAGTGGGTTAACGATCCAGCACGCGGCTCGGATCCCGCGTTGCTGTGGCTCCAGCGTAGGCTGGCAGCTACAACTCCGATTGACCCCTAGCCTGGGAACCTCCATATGCCGCAGGAGCGGCCCAAAGAAATAGCAAAAAGACAAAAAAATAAAATAATAATAATAATAAAAATAAATAAATAAATAAATTTTAAAAATTTAAAAATAATAAAGCATTACAAAATCAATTAAAGTCACCTCAACCTCCTTCAAATTACAGTCCCTGCCCTCTTTCACCCTTCTACTTTCCCAGGGTTGATCACTATCCTGAATTTGATATTTATCACTTATACACATGTCTTAATTAGTTCGCTAATATGTAAGATTCCTAAATAATACATACATATATATATGTAAAATGTAATCTTATGCACCTTGTTTTTTACTATACAATATTTTAAAGATGTACGCATGTTGATACTGTTCTAATTCATTTACTTCTGATGAAAACTTTCAATTGTATGAATATATCATAACTCACATATTATTATAATTGCTTTCTCATTAGACTCTGAAATTCATGAGAGTATGGTATATCTCATTTATATTCATCACTAAATCCTAAATTCATATCACAGGTCCCAGAAAATACTACATTCTCAATGAACACTTGTTAACTGAAAGTTTGCTTTCATAAACATTGACTCTGCTCCTTAGCTCATCTTCCCTGGAGGCACAATTATATGTATTTATGTGACTGAGTTTTAGCCAATGGAATGCAAGCCAAAATGAGCTGTGCCACTTTAAGCCTGGCGCCATTAAAACAAAACAAAGCACTATCTATTCCTCTCTGCTGTTTTGCTCTTCTAGGTGAATAGAATGGAGATGACACCTAGGAGAACCTTGAAAGCCAGAAATTCAATATGGCAGAACCTCCATTAGCCAGATTCCAAATGACTATGTGGAGAAGGGCAGCCCTACGATCTCTTCACCAGTACCATACTTTTACATAAGAGATACACTTCTGTTGTGTTTGATTTTAGATACAGATCATTTGTTACAGCCATCAGCCTATCCTTACTAATGTATGTTCTAAATGAATTTACCTCTGAGCTCTGATTGAGCTGTATCTTAGTTTCTTATATATAACATTTTCATTGCTGTTATTTCCTAAGATTCCAACATTTTGGTTGTGATTTGCTCTGTGAATCACGTTATTTAGTAGAGCATTAAAATTTTTATTGAATTTAAATATTTGAGGGGATAATATTTGTTTTAATTTCATAATCTATAACAAATATTGTTGTTCAGATATAATGACAAGAAAATGTTGTCTGCCTTGCTTCTATTTGGAATGTATTTTATTTACGGTCAGTTTTGTGAATGTTTTTATATGTATTTGAAGAAAGTTTAGGATTTCAGTTTTCAGGTTATAGAGTTTAACATACATTGATTAGTTCTACTTTATGTTATATAATTCTGTCCTTTATCCTTATTATAAAAGATAGTATTTTCCCAAAATGGCCACAAAAAGTGACTTCCATCTGCCATTCTCTTCTGCAATGAGACTTGCCACTCTCCCATCAAAAGGTGGAACCTGCTTCACCACCCCCTTAAATCTGGGTATGACCCATCACTGTTTTGACCAATAAAATATTGAAAAAATGGGACACTTCCAGTCCCAGGTATAGTGCATAATGGACCTGGCAGCTTCTATCTTCTGCCTCTTAGAAGCCAGACACCAGTAAGAAGTGTGACCAACCTGAGAATGACACTCTGTGAGGAAGCTTTAAACCATGTGGAGAGATTGAGAGCTCCCAGCTTTTCTAGCCACTCTAGCCAATGAGCTAGACATGTGACCGAAGAAGCCTTTAGTTGATTCCATCCATGGCATTTGATGGCAACCTAGTAGGAACCACTCACCAGAGCTCACTAAGAACTGTCAGAAATAATACATTACTTTGACACCTCTAAGTAATAGAGTATTTTGTCATGCAGCAAATAATACATGGTGGTTTTTGTTCTTGTTTTTGTTTTTTGGTTTATATGAAATTTCAAGGGCAAAAGAGGTAAATTACAGGATATCTCTATGATCTCTATTTATTGCATTCTCTGTTTGAAGTGGTTACTCCACAGAAGTAGGAGCACCCTACTCCTCTCTCACCCAAAATTTGGTACAAATACCAAGACTACTGACACCACACATGCACTAAAAGGGTTTGAAATAATTTATCACTCTAATACTAAGGCTTTCCAGGGGGAGCTGGGTGGCTCCCAAAAAGGTCTGCAAATGGCTTCATAGAGCAAGGAGCAGAGATTGCCTTGAGATTTTTATTATTCATGCTTATGGGATGGGGCTGGAGTGAGGATTCTTCTCTGAGTAGTTCAGGGCTTGCATGGTTTGAACTTTCCACCAGCACCAAAGGAGGTAGCACCCAGACTCTATCACTGTGCCCAGATGTAGGGTAGATGGAGGAGGAGGAATAGTGGGGCTTGAAAGCTGTCAATAAACAATAATGGAGTCAGACTTTTTATTATACCTGTAGTATTATGCTCTAAATTTTGATACTATATTATTTGGTACATAAAATTCATAACCTATTATCTACAATGTTAATTGCTCATTTTCTCAGTACCCTCCACTGTATTGTTTAGTCCTTTTGTCTCTGAATTCAGTAACTGATACCAATATCACATCTTATGTCTTTTTTAAAATTTTTGGTTTTCATTCAATTAAAATTTACATATAAATGCATATCTTAAGTGTAGATATAATGAATATTAATAAATATGTGTCCATGTATTTACCATATATAGAGCATTTCTGTTACCCCAGAATATTTCATTTTACCCTTTCTAATCAATTTCCATCCCTGTTGTCAATCACTGTTCTCATTTTTCCCCATTGTTTACTGCTAACTCTTCTTGAATATTATATAAATGGAATCTTACAGTCTGTACTCTTTTGTGTTTGTAATCTTTCACACAGCATGATTTTTTAAACAGTTTATTAAGAAGCATTTCAAACATATTAAAAAGTTTCAAGAGTGTGAACCCAAGAACCTATATACCCACCAACTAGAGTCTAATGTTAAACTGTCACTATACATGCTTTTTCACATATCTATTCATCAATATATCATGAATTTTTATGCATATTAAAATCCGCTGCATATATTTTTATGTTTCCTGAATACTTCAGCATGCATATTTTCAACTGTAGTTTAAAATGTTCCTCTTTCTTAATTATACCTGATTTACAATGTGTTAGCTTCTGATGTACAGCAAAGTTATTCAGTTATACATATATATATATATATATATATATATATATATATATGGTCATTCCACAGAAATGACTATATATATCATCATATACATATAGTTATTTACATATATACATATGTACACATTATATACATATAATTATTTTTCACATTCTTTTCCATTATGGTTTACCTTCAGATATTGAATATACTTCCCTGTGCTATACAGTAGAACCTTGTTTTTATCTGTTTTATATATAATAGTTTGTATCTGCTAACCCTAAACTCCTAATTTATCCCTCCCCTACCCCCTTTCCCCTTTGGTAATCATGTTTGTCTTCTATGTGTATGAGTCTGTTTTTATCTGGAAATAAGTTCATTTGTGTCATATTTTAGATTGCACATATAACTGATAACATACGGTATTTGTCATTCTCTGACCTACTTCTTTTAGTATGATAATCTCTAGGTCCATCCATGTTGTTGCAAATGACATCATTTCTTTCTTTTTATGGCCAAGTAATATTCTATTGTATGTGTGTACGAACACACACACATACACACACACACACACACACACACACACACATATATATATCTTCTTTACCCATTCATTTGTCATAAACATTTAGGTGGCTTCCATCCATGTCTTGAATATTGTAAATAGTGCTGCTGTGAACATTCAGCTGCATGTATCTTTTCCAGTTAGTGTTTTCTCCAGATACATGCCTGGGAGTACAATTGCTGGATCATATGGCAACTCTATTGTTAGTTTTCTAAGGAACCCCTATACTGTTTTCCATAGTGGCTGCACCAATTTACATTCCCACCAACAGTGTAGGAGGGTTCCCTTTTCTCCACAATTTCTCCTTTGTAATTTGTAGATTTTTTATTGATGACCATTCTGATCTGTATGAGGTAGTAAATCATTGTAGTTTTGATTTGCACTTCTCTAATAATTAGTGATGTTGAGCACCTTTTCATGTGCCTATGGCCCATCTGTATGTTTTCTTTGGAGGAATTTCTGTATAGGTCTTCTTCCCATTTTTTGATTGGGTTTTTTTTCTGTTACTGAGTTGTATGAGTTGTTTGCATATTTTGGAAACTAAGCCCCTTTCAGTCTCATTTGCAGATATTCTCCTAGGCTGTAGGTTGTCTTTTCACTTTGTTTATTATTTCCTTTGCTGTGCAAAATCTAATGTTTGATTAGGTCCCATTTGTTTATTTTTGCCTTTATTTCTGTTACCTTCCAAATATGTCAGGGAATGTTTTGCCTATGTTTTCTTCTAGGAGTTTTATGGTATCATGTCTCATATGTAAGTCTTTTTTTTAAAAATTATAGTTGTTTACAGTGTTGTGTAAATCTGCTGTACAACAAAGTGACCCAGTCACATACATATACATACACACATTCTTTTTTGCACATTATCTTCCATCATGGTCTATCATAAAATATTGGATATAGTTCCTTGTGCTGTGCAGTAGGATATCATTGCTTATCCATTCTAAATGTAATAATTTTCATCTACCAACCCCAAGCTCCCAGACCATCCCACTCCCTCCCCTCTCCCACTTGGCAACCACAAGTCTGTTCTCTATGTCTTGTGAGTCTGTTTCTGTTTTGTATGTAGGATCATTGGGCCATATTTTAGATTCCACATATAAGTAATATTATATAGTATTTGTCTTCCTCTTTCTGTCTTCACTTAGTACGAGAATCTCTAGTTGCATCTATGTTCCTAGAAATGGCATTATTTTGTCTTTAAGCCATTTTGAGTTTATTTTGCATATGGTGTTATAACTTCATTTATTTACATTCAGCTGTTCAACCTCCCTAACACCACTTGCCAAAGAGACTGTTTTTTCTCCATTATATTCTTGCATCCTTTGTTGAAGATTGACTGTAGGTGTGTGGGTTTATTTCCAGGCTCTTTATTCTGTTACATTGATCCATATGTCTGTTTTGTCCTAATGCCACACTGTTTTTTTTTTTTTTTTTTGTCCATGCCTGCTACATGTGGCAATTCCCAGGCCAGGGATCAAACCCATATCACAGCCGTGACCTGAACCACTTCACTGACAACACCAGATCGTTAACCAACTATGCCACAAAGGAACTCCCAACACCACACTGTTTTAATTATGGTAGCTTTGTAGTATTTTCTGAAGCCTAGATGGGTTATGCCTCCAGCTTTGTTTTTTTTTCCTCAGGATTGCTTCAACAATTCCGGGTCTTTTATGGTTCCAAATACATTTTAGGATTATTTGTTCTAGTTCTTGAAAAAATGTTACAGGTAATTTGATAGGGATCACATTAAATCTGTAGATTGCTTTGAGCAATGTGGCCATTTTAACAATATTAATTCTTCCAATCCAAGAGCATGGGTTATCTTTCCATTCCTTTGAATCATCTTCAATTTATTTTATCAGTGTTTTATAGTTCTAAGCATATTGTTCCTCCTTGGTCAGATTTATTCCTAAGTATTTTATTTTTTGATGTGATTTTAAAAGGGATAATTTTTACTTTCCTGTTCTTATATTTAATTATTAGTGTACAGAAATGCAACCAATTTTTGCAAGTTAATCTTGTATGCTGCCACCTTGTTGAATTCATTTATCGCTTATAGTAGTTTTGGGAATATTAAGGTTTTCTCTATATAGTGTTATGTCATGTGCATAGAGTGGCAATTTTACCTCTTCTCTTCCAATTTGGATACCTTTTATTTCTTTTGTTTGTCTGATTGCTGTGGCTAGGACTTCCACTACTATGTTGAATAGAGGTGAGAGTAGGTATCCTTGTGTTGTTCCAGATTTTAGTGGGAAGGCTTTCAGCTTTTCATCATTGAGTATTATGTTGGCTGTGGTTTTGTCATAAATAGCTTTTATTATGTTGAGATATGTTCCCTCTATATGCACTCTGGTAAGGTTTTTATCATTAATGGATGTTGAATTTTATCAAATGCTTTTTCGCATCCATTGAGATAATCATATGATTTTCATCTTTTGTTGATGTTGTGTATCACATTGATTGATTCACGTATGTTGAACCATCCTTGTGACCCTGGGGATGAAATCCAACTTGATCCTGGTGCATGATCTTTTTATGTGTTGTTGGTTTGGTTTGCTAATATTTTGTTGTGAGTTTTTGATGAATATATCAAAGATACTGGCCTGTAATTTTATTTTTTGATATTGTCTTTGTCTAGTTTGGGAATCAGGGTGATTGTGGTTTCACAGAATCATTTCGAGAGTGTTCCCTCCTCTTCAATCTTTTGCAGGAGTTTGAGAAGGATTGGTATAAGTTCTTCTTTATACATTTGGTAAAATTCCCCAGTGAAGCCATCTGGTCCTGAACTTTTGTTTGTGGGGAGTTTTGATTGCATCATTGACCCATTGGTTTAGTAGTAGCATGTTGTTTAGTTGCCATGTAATCCTTTTTTAATACTTTTTAAATTTCCGTGGTCAGAAAAGATGCTGAAAATAATTTCCATGCTCTTAAATTTGTTGAGGCTTGTTTTGTGTCCTATATGTGGTCAGTCCTAGTGAATGTTCTATGTGCACTTGAAAAGAATGTGTATTCTGGTTTTTTTGGATGTAATATTCTGAAAATATTAAGTCTAACTGTTCTCTTGTATCATTTAGGATCTCTGTTGCCTTATTGATTTTCTGCATGGAAGATCTGTCCATTGATGTGAGTAGGGTGTTAAAGTCTCCTACTATTATTATATTCATGTCAGTTTCTCCTTTTATGTCTGCTAGTACTTGTTTTCTATATTTAAGTGCTCCTATATTGGGTGCGTATATGTTAATAAGTTTAATACCCTCTTCTTGTGTTGCTTCTTTTATCATCATATAGTGACCTTCTTTATCTTTCTTCATGACCTTTGTTTTAAAGTTTATTTTGTCTGATATGAGTATTTCTACCCCCACTTTAGCATCATTTCTATTTGCATGAAATATCTTTTTCCACCCCCTTACTTTCAATCTACTTGTGTCTTTCACACTAAAATGGGTCTCTTGTAGACAGCGTATTGTAGGCTCTTGTTTTCTTAATCCAATCTGCCACTCTGTGTCTTTTGATTGGAACATTCAGTCCATTGACATTTCAGGTAATTATTTATATATACATATTTACTGCCACTTTAAACCTTGTTTTCCAGTTGATTTTGAATTTCTTCTTTGTTCTTTTCTTTTTTTTTTTTTTCTTTTTTCTTTTTAGGGCCGTGCCTGCAGCATATGGAGAGTCCCAGGCTAAGGGTTGAATCGGAGGTGTAACTGCTGGCTTACACCACAGCCACAGCAATGCAGGATCTGAGCCATATCTGCAACCTACACCACAGCTCACAGCAATGTTGGCTCCTTAACCCACTGAGCGAGGCCAGGGATCGAACCTGCATCCTCATGGACACTAGTCAGATTTTCTAACCACTGGGCCATGACAGGAACTCCCTTTGTTCTTTTCATTTTTGTTTTTAATTTTGTGGTTTGTTTTCTTTTATATTATGTTTTCATTCTCTTCTTTTTGGTTTTTGTGAATCTATTGTATGTTTTTGATTTGTAGTCACCCTGTTTTTCAAGTATGTTAACCCATTACTATATCTACTTGTTTTAGACTGGTAGTTATAGAGGCTCAAACACATTCTTAAAAAGAATCTACATTTTCTTACTCTCCTCACCCTCATTTTATGATCCTGATGTCCCCTTTTACATCTTCATATTTATCCTTTTGCTGCTCATTGGAGTTACCATTATCTTCACGAAAAATTAAAAAAATTTTTTTTTAATCTGTGCAATGGCTTATTTAACTGACTTACTTTTCCAATTGTGATTTTCTCTTTCCTATAGATTCTTGACCCTTTTCTATTTAGAGAAAAACCCTTCAATATTTCTGTAGGTTTATTATTGCTGTATTCGTTTAGTTTTTGCTTGTCTGAGAAATTCTTTATCTCTCCCTCTATTCTAAATGATAATCTTGCTGGTTAGAATATCCCAGGTTGCAGGTTTTTCCCTTTCAGGTCTCTGTTGAATATATTCTGCCGCTCCCTTTAGGCTTGCCACATTTTTTGTAGAGAAATCAGCTGATAGCTTTATGGGGGTTTCCTTGTAATTAACTCTTTGTTTTTCTGTTTGTGCCTTTAGTATCTTCTCTTTAATTTTAGCCATTTTAATTTATAATATGTCTTGTTGTAAGTCTGTTTGGGTTCCTCTTGTTTGGGACTCTCTGTGCTTCCTATACTTAGATATCTGTTTCCTTCTGTAGGTTTGCAAAGTTTTCAGCCATAATTTCTTCAAACACATTTCAATTTCTTTTTCTCTTTCTTCTCCATCTCAGATCCCTATTTTGTGTAGATTTGGTTGCTTTTTATTATCCTATCAGTCCCATATATTGCTTTAATTTTTTTAATTTGTCTGTCTGTTGTTCTGACTGGGTGATTTCCATTATTCTATCTTCTAGATCACTTATTCATTCTTCTGCATTATCCAATTTGCTTGCCTTTAGCTCAGCTTTTGTCTTGGCAAATGAATTTTATAATTTTAATTGGCTCGTCTTTATAGTTTCTAGTTCCTTTTTATAATGATTTGCATTTCTATTGATAGGTTTTTAAAATTCTTTCATTATTTTCATAGCTCCTTTTTGAACTTTGTATATAGTAGACTGGAGATGTCTGTTTCACTGTTTGTTCTTTCAGAGGAATTCTCTTGATCTTTTAATTTGGGGTGGTTCCTCATCTTCATTTTACTTCTATTTCTCTGACTCTATGAGTTTAGGAGAAATGTTTTTCTACTTCAGTCTTGAAGGAATATTTTTACATGGATGTGTCCCTGTGTAGCCTACAGGAGTCTAATCTTTTTGGCATGAGGACTGCTTTTAGTATAGATGCCCACTGCATCTTTCCTCAGTGTATATTTGCCATTACCCGCTTGATAGTGGATGTGACTATTGTTGTGGTGGCCAGAGGCTGCCCTGGATGGTGAATGGGGCCCCCTCTTTACTCTGTGGTTGTCACAGGCCTGTCAGTGGCAGGGTCTACTCTCCAGTTGTTGGAATAGACACCCCTCGATCCATTTTTGAACTGTGGTTTAAGGCAGGTGAGACTGAAGCATTCCTTTTGGGAGACGAGCCACGGAGTATTTCTCCACAGGAGCTGTCCAGTGGAAAGTGTACTCTGTGGTGTCACCTGCCATTTGTTGTGCAGGCTCACAAAGTACACTGTTTGGGCACTGCCCTAGCCCCACCTCAACCATGGGAATTCAGGCAGTTGGCCCAGGTGTCTCTCAGGCAATATGCTGACATAGGTACTAGTGCAGATCCATTGGCACATGATCAATGAGGTTAGGCACCAGGACCACTATAGTTGTGCGGCTGGACCCACCTTGAGAACTATTGTGTCAGTCTAGATCCCAGTCCCGCCATAAGGTATACTATCACTGGACCTGCCCCAGCCACTGGAGTACCAGAAGTATGCTCAGATGTCCTACAGGCACTGAGCTTATAAAGCCACTGGCACATAAATCCACAAATCACATAGCCCCTGGGACACTCAGATTTCAGCCCCACTTCCACATGTGGACAACTCACCAGTGCTTGTGCTCTCTGACAGCTCATAGAGGCAGAACTGCACCCACTGTGAGGACACCAAGAATGAGGGTACTATGGGCAGTCAGTCTCTGATTCTCCCTTTGAGCATACACATTAACAGTGGGCTTCAATGGCAGACCCAAGCTCCTTCTTGCACACACCCCTGGTCGGGGCTTGGATCACATTCCAGGCCCTCAGGCTGTCTCTGCACAGATAACTCCAGCTCTCTCTCTGGGTCTGTCCTCTAAAGCCCGAGTTTCAGCCCCCAGCCCCCACACACACCAGCAGACATGCATCTGGGGCCGGGGACTGCAGTGAGATGGCCAGTATTATCTCCACAGGTCTCTCTGTTCTGCCTGCTGCAAAGCAGCTGCTGAAGTCTCCTCTGAGCCTCTGAAGCTCCTTTCTATCCCAGCAGATCTCCTAGCCAGTGAAGAGGCTTCCCAGGGTCAGTGAAGCTTTCCTCTTTCACAGCTCCCTCCCAGGGATGTAGGTCCTATCCTCATTGTTTTTTCCTTTTGTCCTACCAACTTATGTGGTCATCTTTCTTGCGATTTTGTTTTTATGAGAATTTTTGCCAGCATTCAGCAGGTATGCTCTGAGAATTTTTCTCTATGGAGATGTATTTTTGATATATTTGTGGGAGTAGTAAGCTCCCCATCCTTCTATTCTACCATCTTGATTAGAGCCTCTGAAAATGTTTTTATAGTTCCTCTTTCTCCTTTAGTGGTAAATTTTACTTATAATAAATGCCCAAATATTAGTACTATTTGTTGAATTTTAACAAATGTGTACATCTGTGTAGTCTAAACGTTCAAGGTATAGAATATCAGCATCATTCCCAAAAGTTTCCTCAGGTCTGTTTTTAATTAAACCTTACCTTTATTTTAAATATCTAGGTAGTGTGTTAGCTGTAATCAGCAAAACTTTGATGAACTTTTAGAATAGCTTTAGATTTACAGAATCATACAAGTTTTGATAGGTTACATTTTATTACTATTCATTTAAAAGCATTTCCTAGTCTTACTTTTGATCTCGAAAGGCTTTCTGTGCTATGCTTCATGAGGGCAGACTTTTTTCTTTAGTATTCCCATTAGTAGGTCATAAAATAAATTCAGTGGCCTGTATTCAACCAGCATTTAAATATTCAATAACACATACCAAATAGCAGAATGCAAACCTAAAAGAAAATTAACTGTTGCTTCATTTTTGTTTCAATTGTGTGTGTGGGGGGGGTGTTTGTGCAAATTTATGTACATACCTGCATATATGCACACATTGAGTCTTAATAAGCAAAGTATCTCTTCCTATGAAGTTGCAGTGAAAAATACTGAAAAATTGCTATAGAAAATTGGATTTAATGTAGGAAAACAAAATGATCACATTTGCATTTTAGAAATACAACTCTGGCAGCAGTTTGTTGAACCGATTATAGGCAGGCAAAAGGACATGAGGAGAAGAGTTAGAAACTTACTACAATAGTCCGGACAACAGATTTTAGAGCCTAACTAAAACCTTAGTTTAAGGTTTAAAAAGGAAAGGAAAGGAGAGATGTAGATAAAGATAGAGGGACTTTATAATTGATTGAAATTGGAGTTGAGTGAGAAGTCTAGGATGACTCACATATTTCCTGGACGGCTGCATAATGCTATTAATCAGATTAGAAACTAACAAAGAAGGAACACATTTGCAAGGGAAAACATATTAGGTTTTGTCTGTATTTAGTGCAGAATTTCTGTCTTGGTCTGTTTCAGCTGCTATGACAAAAGTACCATAGACTGGGTGGCTTATAAACAACAGAAGTTTATTTCTCACAGTTCTAGAGGCTGGAAAATCTAAGATTAAGGTGGAGGTATGCTGAGGGCCAACTTCCTGGTTCACAGATGACCATCTTTCTCACTATGTCCTCACATGGCTAAAGGGGTGAGAGAGCTCTCTGGAGTCTGTTTCATAAGGGCATTAATCTCACTCAAGAGGGCTCCATTCTCATGACCTCATCATCTCCCAAAGGCCACACCTAATAATACCATCACATTGGGGATTAGGTTTCAACATGAATTTTTGGAGACACTAACATTCAATTTATGGCAGCTACTGAAAGATATCCACTTAGGGATTTCTATACATTTGCCTATATAATGCTAAGAGAGAGTTCTAGGCCAGAAACACAGATTTGCAAATTATCAAACTGTAAGTTGTTAAACCTTGTTAGTAGTTGAGATTGTCCAAAGAGTAAATATTTATAAGAGTAGAGACCTTAGGCTAGAGCTCCCTGGAATATCAATATTTAGGATGTAGGATTAGATCGAACTATGATAAAAGCAAAGGAGTGGGTTCTGGAAGCTAAAAGTATTTCACACACAAAAAAGGAGTTGCTCTAGTGCCAAATGCTATAAAGAAATCAAATAAAAAAGAATTGAATTTAGCAACTAGGAATTGGTGACTTTGGCAAAAGCAATTTCATTCAGTTTTGACAATATCATGATGTTAAAAGCTCTGATGTTCTGGCAAATATTTAACCAATTCTCCCAAAAAAAGTATGTGCTATACTTACATACATATATTTTTAGTAAATTTTAATGATTGTGCAGCATGAAATTTATAAATGCTAATAAAATACACTATTTTTATTATACTTCATTTTCAACTCTATATGGTCAGGTTATTATCACAGAATGCTTTTGTTCACTTTTGCCAAACTCCTATATTCTGGTCACAATTGATGAATTAATATAGTTCTGACATAAATGTTGGTTGATATTTTCATTTATGTTAAGAAGTAAAATGAAAGTGAAACATCAAAGGTGAATGAAGAAACTTCACTCATTCTGTCAAAGACATGAGTGAATTTTTGTTAAATTGGATGATAGTTTTTAAATACTAGAAGAATACATATTCCCTCATTTCTGCTATTCACAATATAACGGCTACAGGCATGGAACACTTTTAAGTTTAATCTGCATTATTAACACTTTTTCTATCACTTTATTAAATCTAGAAAAGCATTAGAACAATAATCCAAACTATGGTTTGTAGGATTTGCCAATTTCCATGGTGTAAATACTCCCACCCTGACTGATTTCAAGCTACCAACATGATGTCACTGAAGGGGGAGCTAGAAAGAGAGACACATTAGTGCAACATTGTATATTATTTCTCCCATACATAGAGAATAAAGGAATAACCTCAATAACCAGATAATAGTAAAATGTAGTAAAAATAACTAGCAAGTGAGTTTTGAGCATTGTCTTTTAAAAAAGATAATTTATTTGATTGTATGTTTATATAATTTTTTAATAATGGCTTGAAACATCCCTGAAAATTTAATAATTGTCCTTCCATCCCAGTTCAGGTTAGCTCCAGCAACCCACTGGTTGAAAGAAAAGGCAAATAGTCATAGGCATGAATCTGGTGTCTGTGGTCTACCACTGGATCCAGTAAGTACAGTTTTAATCAAGTGATTTTACTATTTGGAGGCTCCATTTCCTCATCTTAAAATTAAGGATCCTATCATTTATTTTGCACATTATTAAGATCATTAGAGATAGTGAATATAACTCACACATGTTAGACTCTCAGTATATAGCACTCACCATTATTTTCATCATTGATCTTGGTCATCAGAGTCCCATGGGAATTTTGTTATCATTGTTAAATTATTTTTAACTTTTCTATATAATCTCTCTTGGCCTAGAAGAGCCTAGTTGATTTTGAGGCTATCTTCTTTTTTTATAACTGAACTTCCCCCATCAGAATTTCTAATACTGTAAGAATCTTTTCAAAATTAACTATAAATTCCCATGCTGCCTGATTAGTTAGGCATTTCCTTCTTTGAATTCCTAGCAGAGGAGTAGATGGGGAAGTGTGATGCAATTTCAGAAGGATCCTAGAAGTGCCATCTTATTAGGTGATGATTGATGTGAAGTAAAATACCCACCAATTATTCACATAGGCCTGGGGCATGGGGAAAGGGAGGAGATTCAACTGTTCTAAGTCTCTAAACAAAAGCAAGTCTGTTCTCTAAAATAATCATCTTTCCCTTTCTCATTTCTTTACATTCTTTCCCATAGAGGCGATATCTTTGACATCATCCAGAAATGGTTATATACACTGAGCATTTGAATGTCAGATGAGTGGTCTTGAATACTGCTTTTGAGTTTCCTTCTTCACTTCATCTATTTATAGGTTCTGTTTTGCAATGGAAAAAATCTATTACCTTCTGAAGTCATATTAATAACTAGTTATCTGTGTGTTTGCATGACATTATGACTAATAGTTTAAGATTGCTTCATTTCCATTACTTTTTTTTTCTTTTTTTCTTTTTTTTTTTGCCTTTTTTTATGGCTACACCCGTGGCATGTGGAAGTTTCCAGGCTAGGGGTCAAATTGGAGCTACAGCTGCCAGACTACGCCACAGCCACAGCCACGCGGGATCTGAGCCACGTCTGCCACCTACAACACAGCTTGTGGCAATGCTGGATCATTAACCCACTGAGCAAGGCCAGGGACTGAACCCACATCCTCAAGGATACTAGTTGGGTTCATTACCACTGAGCCACAATAGGAACTCCTTAGTATTTGTAATATCAAAATAAAACTAGGAGTTCCCATCGTGGTACAACAGAAACAAATCCAACCAGGAACCACAAGGTTGTGGGTTTGATCCCTGGCCTCGCTCAGTGGGTTAAGGATCCGGCATTGCCCTAAGCTGTGGTGTAGCTCGCAGACGCAGCTCAGATCTGATGTTGCTGTGGCTGTGGTGTAGGCCGCCAGTTGTAGCTCTGATTCGACCCCTAGCCTGGGAACTTCCATATGCTGTGGCTGCGGCCCTAAAGAGACAATAAATAAATAAATAAATAAATAAATACTAGATAGCTAATGATAGAAAATAAAAGAAATATTTCTCAAACCCAAGTTTTTAATTTAACATAATGAAAAGGTTATATTTACCCTTTAAAATTATTTTTGTTGAAATAACTTAAGAAACAAAAAATATTTAAAGCATTCAGTTCTCTGCTACATATCATTTCTATTTTCAACATACACTTTAATGTGGTTAATGGAAATAGAAAATGAAAACAGATTCTTTGTATAGAAGTCATTTTATATGGTTAAAAAAACACACTTACAGCTATAGAAATGATCATGAATTTCCAAATATGATCATTCATTATAATGACATCTTAGCTATGTTTAAAGTTCTCATTGATGTAAGAAAATTAACATGTGAATGAAAATACTAGTGAAATGTGACTATGTTAAGAAAACTATTGCACAATTGAAGAACATACACAGTAAATTTTTAAGGCTATTATTCACATTTTGGTTTTTTTAATTTTCTCCTTCCAGTCCCATGGTAGGATTGTACTTCCTGGCCCCCTTATTGGGTGAAGTCATGTAGCTAGTTGTGAACACAAGCAACAGATCACCTCTGGACCAGGCCAGAGTGAGACCTCCAGATATCTCTCCCCTCTGTCTCCCTTCTCCCTATCCTCTCTCTGTCCCAGAGCACCCAGAAAAGTTCAAGGTGGTAGCTACTTCATCATCCTGGGTTCTGCTGAGTGATGAGTGTTGTATTATAAAGGATCTGGCTGGCCTTTATTCCTTGTTCCTGGGAGGTAGCCTCTAAAGCCTTAGGGTTTTTTTAGTGCTAAGAGTGGCTTTGTTATTCATGATAGGCCCCACATACCACACTTGATAGCTTATGCTAATGAGGTGACTCATGTTGAACCCCTAGATAGTTTTAACTAAGGAAATAACTCATGATTGGGGCTGGCCATGCTGGAAAGACCAACCATGTGATTGAAGACTTGATATCAGTCCAACCTCTAGGGAGGGGAGGTGGCATTCAATTTTATGGTCAAATGATTCAGTCAATCATACCCATAGTTAAATCCCAATGAAAAGCCCTGTGTCTTGACACCAAAGCTTGGGTAAGCTCCCCTGCCTAACAATACTCTGTGATGGGAGGGTGATCAGTCCTAACTTGACAAGGAGAAGGCTGTAGAAGCTCCACATTTGGGACACTCTCAAGACACACTCTCTTGAGTGTGTCTCTTCTTTTGGTTGGTTCTGATTTGGATCCATTTTGCTATAATAAATCTGTAATATTAAGTGTAGCACTTTCCTGAATTCTGCAAATTGTTCTAATGAATTATTGAACCTGAGGGGGTGCCTTCAGGAGCCCCTCAAATTTTAGCTAATCGCTCAGAAGTGCAGGTGGCCCTGAAACCCCCAAGCTTGTGGCTGGTTTATCTGAAGTGAGGTTAGTCTTGTGGAGGACTGTACCCTTAACTTGTGAAGTCTGGCCCAACTCTGGGTAGTCAGCATCAGAAGTCATTGTACTGAGTGACCAGGTAGAGCAGAGCTTTCCTGCTGATGCACAAGACAGCTCTAGTATAGGGAAGAAATAAAGCTTCGTTGCTTTACACAAGTGTCTTTGGAAGTTCCCTTACCACCTACCCTGACCTTTAGTTTTCTTATGTGCTAAATAGGATTAATAATTTTTACCTTACCAAGGTGTTTTGAGGATGCATGTAGAGTAACTAATACTGTGCCAGAAAGAAAACTGGTACATAATAAATGATCATGAAAAGCAGTAATATCAATCTAAAAATACAAAATCAGAAGCATGGAATGAAGCAGCAGCAGCAAATATGAAAACTGTAAGGGTTCACTTATTTGTTGGGTCTGAGTTTCAAAATTAGTCCCAATATTTTGGAAAACCAAATGAAAGGGAGACAAACCTCTGAACAACAACAACAAAAACTTGCATAGCCCTCATTATCTCAAAGCAGAAATTGCATCAATTTCTAAGGAAAGCCAGCATTGTTTTTTCATGAAATCATATTCTGAGATAATCTTGCATTTGAGGTTTTATTCAGAGGCTATCAAGAGACAGAGGGGCCATTCCCTTTATACCAAATGTCATAATAAGCAACACAAAGTAAGTACTTAGTAAATATTATTATGTGCTAGGCACTACCTTAAATCCTTCCTATAGGCATGACCACATGTGCGTTCACAGAAACCCCATAAGGAGGTACCATTAGTATCTGTATTTTGCTGAAGAGGAAGGTGATGTTTGGAGAGGAATGTAGTGGGTAAGTTTCAGAGAGCAGAGCAAGGTTCCACCCTTAGTCCATCTCATTCGGCTCCCCATCTGTTCACGTCTTTGCTCTACTGCCCATACCATGGTTATTAAATCTGGTTAGCTAAGCTTTCTATATATCTCTCAAAGCTATGGGAGCGAAGCCTCCTTTTCATTGACTTTTATTCTTTATTGCCAATTTCTAATTCTTACAGTGTATACAAAACTTGTTTTTGCCAGTCTTGTTCCAATATTGACTGTTTTCAACAGAATTAGAACCACTTTGGCCACTTTTTCTCTGCCTCCTTCTTTATTGCTTCATCCACATCCTACACCTCAAAGCTGTCCATTTTCCAAATGCCCATTCTAGGTTCTCTCTGTGTCTGTCTTTATGCCCTGTCCTGGGGCTTTAACCATTGCTTCTAAGCTTGACTGGGGCGGGGGTGGGGGGGGAGTAGCACTCATTTTCTATCAGTCTCCAGTTCTTCATTTTCAACTGCTTATTCTATGTTCCCTGTGGATGACTCCCAGGTCCAATAAACCAGTGTGTCCAGAGCAGCATGTACACACTTTAATTCAGCTTTCTCTCATTTCTGCACTCTCTGTTGCAGTGATTGGCTATTACTAACAATCTTTCATTATGTCTCACTGAGCTATTTTAAAAGCTTCTTAAACCATGCTAATTCTGTTCCTATTTCCTTCTTTAAAATCTTCAAAGGCTCCCAATTGCTACTATGATAAAATTAAAATTCCTTAGCCTGGTACTTAAGACTCTCAAAAATTTCATCCCAAATCACCCTTCCAATCCTATGTTCTACTTGCATCCTTCACACAGCCAATGTTTCAGCCCAAATGGTTTAGTTGTTATTTTTCATTAACCTCTCTACTTTTGCTAATATTGGGACAAATAACTGATGTTCATCTCACGTCCAACTCTCTATATCCAAAATTTTAACCACTCTTCCAAGGCCAACTCAGATCCTAAACACTATTCTGTATTCATGCTGACTAAATCCACAGATGTAGGTTAAGAGGTGTTCTTGCTGCTGCCCTGGCCCAAGGCGACCCCTAGTGGTTAGACCTGCCCAGATCACTCTGGTGATGAAACTTGAACTGAAACCTGAAGATAGTTTTCCCATTTGTGTAGTAAGAAAGAAATCATATAATGAAAATATAAAGTCAATTAATACAACATATGGAGACCAACATACTGATAAGCACTCCCTTTTATATTCTTTCTTAGCCCTGTGTATCTCTTGCACTAGAGTTACAGAAATATAATTAAATCAAATAAATTACTTACACATTTTTTTTCTAACTCCTCTAATCTATAAACTCCATGAGGGCGGGGGTTTATTTGACCTGTTCACTTAGTACAGTGCCTAGTACACAGTAAGTGGCTCACATATTTATTGAATGAATGATCCCCCCCCCCAAACAAGTAGGAACTCAAATGTTTCTGAATGAACAAACTTCCCTCACAAAGTTTCACTCAAATTTCTCAGAGTTAGAAAGAAAATTTCTGGGAATCTGGGGTGAAGAGATGCAAACTATTGCCTTTGGAATGGATAAGCAATGAGATCCTGCTGTATATAGCACAGGGAACGATATCTAATCACTTGCGATGGAGCCTGATGGAAGATAATGTGAGAAAAAGAATGTATGTATGTATATGTGACTGGGTCTCTTTGCTGTACTGTAGAAAATTGACAGGACACTGTAAACCAACTACAGTGGAAAATATAAGAATCATTTAAAAAATAAATAAAAATAAACAGAAAGCCGGAAAAAAGAAAGAAAAAGAAAATTTCTGTATTCTAATTTGGCACTATCTTGTATGCATGCAATTCTCCTCCTTTACCTGGGCCTCAGTTTCCTGAAGTAGGACATCTAAGAAGGCTTCCAGCAATTAAAACCCCTATTGTAGCAGTAAATATGTTTTACTTAAAATCTCACATCTTTTGGGTCCTCGCTTTTCTTCAAACAGTGCAGCTCAGATTTTCATGAGTGATATTGGCCATTTCTAAACAAATGCCATTACTTTGGTGTAAACTAACCATCCACAACATGCCTTTCTAATAACAAAAATGCTAACTATGATAGAGCGCAATGTTATTGAAATGCTAAATCATTCATTTGAAAGATGACTTTGTTTTGAGCCTGCAGAATTTAATTAAATCACTATCTAAATTTTCAGTGATGAAGAAGTAATTTCTCATGATTTTCCATTAGCTTGTTTTGTTTGGTTTTTGTACAGATAAAAAATCAGAAGAAAGATTTTCCCTGTTCCCACTGTGGCACACTGGGTTAATAATCCGACTGCAGCAGCTCAGGTTGCTGTGGAGGTGCAGGTTTGATCCCCAGCCCAATGCAGTGGGTTAAAGGATCCAGTGTTGCTGCAGCTGTGGCGTAGGTCACAGCTACAGCTCAGTTTCAGTCCATTCCATGTGCTGCAGGTGTGGCCATTTAAAAATTGGAGAAAGAAATCTTCAATGACTATCCATTATCTATAGAACAAAGTGTGGGCTTCTTATCCTGACGGGCAGGCTGATGGTCAAACAACTAGATGGCTATCAGTCTGGGTGGAGGGGGTGGTGGGTAAAAGTGGAGTCTTAGCAGGAAATGTGCAACTCAGAACAGGTAAAAAAATATGAATAGTTGAGAAAGCACATAGAAATGTGTAAAGAAGTCCTAGCAAATAATAAAGTGTCGGGGTATACAGCCAGGGCACCTAGTAAGTTCTGTAGAGTACCAGATAAGGAATTAAGAAATCTTGCTCTTGGTAGGATACTCTCAAAAATAATAGTTGACTGTTATTAGGGAAAGAAATATCTCCAATATCTCCAAGAGGACTAACCCCTTTTTGAAGACTTAACTCTCTTCCCTGAAGCATTGTAATCTCATCCAAACATTTGAAGATCCCTCTTTTTATAGTGTGCTGAAAATTCTTCTAAACATAGCGAAATAGACTTCAGTATTTGCAGAACATTATATAGTAAAGAGAAGAGAAAAACACAGACCTTTTCATCCTGTAGTTTTCTTTTGTCTTGGAAGTAATATAATAAAAGCATATTCATGGGCTAAATGGGATGCAGTGGATGAGGATATTTGATTCCCTGTGATTGTCTGAGTGCACCAGGAGAATACAGTTAACCTCAGTCTACTCCTTAATAATACCGTGTGTGCTTAAACTCCTATCACAAAGCTCTTAGCACTCTTATGTCTTATTGTGCTATTACTAGTTTCCACTCCATACCATAGTATGTTTCATTCAAATCCTAGTCTGTCAAATTCATCTTCACATTTATAATGCCACTTACTGTCTCATCTCTCCAGCTCAGAAGTTGCTTTTGTGTAGCATAATGTAGTGTGTATTCTCATAGGTGACACTGAGAATGTGGAATGCTCAATTAAAATTCATTAGCTCACTTTTATGCACACACATATACACATACACAATTCTATAAAAAAGAGCAGGCTTAATAACATTCATGGTAAATTCAATCATGACTCTTTTGTTGACCTCCCTGTCATCATAAGACAATGAGATTCCACTAAAGAGTTCTTCCTGTATTTTGGACCACACCACGAGGTTAAAGCAAAGAAACAAATGGATAAAGGTCATGGAGTATTTATTAATAATTTATATTTCTGATTGTAAAGGACATCCAAGCTCACTGTAGATAACCTGGAAAATATACATAGATATTTATATACACTAAATACACCCCCCCACATGCATGTATCTATATGAAGAAAAGAAAATAACCCATATAAGTATAATGATCTTTTAATATTTGGGGGCATTTCATTTCAGTTGCCTTTCCTACATAGTACATGCACACACATGCGTGTGGCACACCCACATGTGTATTCGTGAGTGATGGCCCCACTATTATTGGCTGTCTGATACCAATCAAATCATGTATCTTCAATGAGCCTCAGATTGCTCATTTTTTTAATTGGGGGAAAATAACTTTCTCTACCTCAAAGGGTAGTTGTGAGATTTAAATAAATAAATATAAAGCAGTCAGCACAGTCCCTGGCACATAGTAAGTGCTCAGTAAATGTCAGTTGTGGTTGCCATTGTTGTTACTACTGTAATTGCCCTTTATAAACAATATTATAATAGGCTTTCATAGTGTAAATATCTTTTTTTTAGAATGTGAAAACGCTCTATTCACTGATGCATCATGATTTGTTTTACCTATCCACTCTTTTGAGTCATTTAGATGGTTTCTAATTTTTTATACCTAATACGTGTGATGAATATCTTTTTACAAACATATTTTTGCTACAACTCTGTTTATTTAGAATAGGTGTCTGGAGGTAGAATTCTTGTGTCTTAGATGGTTAAAAATCTTGGCTACTGTATTGGGTCTACTTTATTTTCCTCTCATCTGACTTGTTGCTATCATTCTGGAAAGCTTTCTTTTATGAAGAAACCCTTCTTGGAAGTGATCAACTTGTTCTCTTAGGATGCATTTAATATACAGTGTGAAAAATCACAGCAGGATGGCAAGTAACTACCTCCCCCTCATATTACTCTCCATGGCATCCTATTAATTATTACTGAATATCTTCCCTACTCCTTTCTTAAGTACATGGTTTTCCCTCTGTATGTACCAAAGGCATTAATAACCTATTAAATGCATTTATGCCCATGGTTTAGTCTAAAGGTGCCTACTCCTGGGATAAATTAATTAGTATTTTAAGAGAAGGGAGTTCTAATAATTGGCTGTGATCTCTAACCAATATTACAGAAGGATGGTACTTTTTGAAAAGAAAAGGGATATATAACCAAACTTTTGGTCTAGATGACTCAGTGAGTTTATGCATTCACACATATATTCCAATCATATAGCAGTGACAGATTAAAACAAAACAAAATAGACATGTCTAGTCTTAAAAATATGATACATATTATGGAGGATCAGAAACAATAGAATCACAAAGCACTGAATAGGCTGGAGCCATAAGCTTCTGGTGCTCTAAGTCCAAAAGCAGGCACTGAGGCTTGATGGAAGTTTGGAAGGATAAGGATAAGTGAAAATGTTCCATTTCATAGAAAGTAATACCTATGAACAAAACATAAATCGAAACAAGTAAAACCCAAACATGCCTAGACAGTTTTAGTAATGACATCTACTTGAATAGGCAAAGAAGAAAGTCCAAATTTATATGATCTTTTTCAGAGAACAGAAAAGGAGAGGAGGAGAATGGAAGTGGGGATGGAAGCTGTATCAATGATGGCAATGAAGACAAGAGAGCAATGAAGTGAGGAGATACATCCTAAAAGATATCAGGACATATTATTAACTCCCAGGAAAAAAAGGCATATAAATATATGAAGATTAAATATAAAAGAGAGGTTATAGCAAGTCAGTGGAGGAAAGATAGACTACTCAATACATGGTGCCAAGCAATTGGTTATCCAGCTAAAAAATAAAATTTGATTTTGTCACCTATTACAAAATTAGCTATAAATGGATTAGAGATTTAAATAATAAAAAACATGTTTTTGAAAATTTTAAACAACATCATACAAGAGTATTAAATGACTTTGAGGTAGGGATTGATTTCTTAAGATACAAAGAAACGCATGACTAGGTAATAAGAATGCTAGATTCACCTACATGAAAGAAACATTTTTATATGCAAAAAGCATCATAAAAATAGAGGCAAGGAGTGATGGCGGCATCATAGTGGAATAAAACATTCCTAGTTCTTGTCCTTCCCAACAACAAAAATAATTTGATACCCATACACAGGCAAAGTGCCTTTGTGGGAACTATGGGATCCAGCAATATAAACCAAGGGACCCTGGAGGAGTCTCACCCACCTGTGCATGAAGTAATAGGCATAAAGACCTTGATCTTGGCTGTGGACATGGCTGTGTCCTGTGAACCAGCTCCAGTCCCTCTCAGCTAGAGTCCAAAAGCCCCTGGGAAAATACTGTCCTAGACAATCACCCACAAATGGGAGAACCTTTGTTGAAGCCCAGGTTTACAGAGGAAAAGTTCCAGCACCACTGGAGGGGATAGATAGATAGATAGATAGATAGATAGATAGATAGATAGAGATATACCGGAGTTTGGACACATTGGAGACAGTAAAAGGAACAGTTTGACTTAATCTGCATCACCCCTTCCGCAAAGCACCACAGCTTAGGGCTAAGAGATGCATTCTTGGCCTGTGATTTCACTCAAAGGGGAAAGTAAGAGCATGTGAGTGAGCACCAGACTTCTCCAGCTGTGCAGGAAGCTGACAAAGAGGCTGATTACTCTCTTACTGCAACCAGAGTACCAAATCATGAGATGCATGACTGGGGAGCAGGAATAGGCTGGGAGGGTGGAAGACAGGACTCTTGGAGGGCATTAAAGGATGCTGATCCTACTAACTACATCATGGACTCCACCAACAAGCCTACCCATAACTGGGAACACCTCACCCATAGATCTCCCAGTGAGCCCAGTGCTCAGAGAATCTGACCCACAAACAGCCCCACGCTATGGCGAGCTGCCTGTGTACATTCCCAATTAAGGCAGTGAGAAACGGCTTTGGCAGATGGCTAATGAACATGCACCAAAATCTGACTCATATCTATAAACCAAGAAGAGACGGCAAACTTCTGCCTTAGTGCCACCTTTGGGAAAACAAAAAGGAGGCTGTCAGCATCCAGGCTCATGCCCCGCAGGATTGAGAGAAGGCATAAGGCTTAAGAATTCTGCCACTAGAGGGAGCAAGAAGCAGGGAAGAGATCTGAGAAGGAGGTCTGAGAAAGCCTCAGAATCCCTAAATATGGCTGGCAGAATGTGTTTCTCTCCTGAAGGCAGTTAGTAAAAACTAGAGGAGATGACCGCTACTCCAGATGCTAAGATAGCAACACAAAACTTCAAGTAATTAAACAAGCAAAGAAATATTACACCAGCAAAAGGATCACAATAATCTCCTAATAACCAACCCCAAAGACAGAGGTCTAGGATTTACCTGATAAAAGATTCAAAATAACTGTTTTAAGGAAACTCAGTGAGCTACAAGAAAACTTAGAAAGACTGAAGAAATAAGGAAAACAATTCATGAACAAAATGAGAAATTTAACAAAGGAATAGAAATCATAAAAGAGACCAAAACACAAATTCTAGTGCTGAAGGACACAATGAATGAAGCGAAAAATGCAAGAGAGGGCAACAGCAGCAGAATGGCTCTAACAAGAGGACAGAATCTGTGATACAGAAGTGAGGAACTTTGAAATTAGCCAACAGAGGAAAACAACAAAAAGAATGGGACAGAGAGAAGAAAGCTTACTTGATCCATGGGATACCATCAAAATAACCAATTTGTGAATTATTGGAATTCCAGAAGGAGAAAAGGAGAAGGGGTCAAAAGGCTTTTTAAAAGAAATAATGTCTGAGAACTTCCCAAATCTGGGGATAAATTTGGATAGTCAAGTTCACAAATCTAATAGGTCACCAAACTAACTCAACATAAAGATATCCTTTCTGGGAACACACTTAAGCACTCCCAGTTTGGCAGTGCCTACCAAATCAACTTTTGTTCAAGTAAACTCTTTTTTTAAAAAAAATTTTATGGCTACACCCACAGCATATGGGTGTTCCCAGGCCAGAGATTGAATCGGAGCTGCAGCTGCTGACCTACACCACAGCTGTAGCAACACTGGATCCTTTTAACCCACTGTGCTGGGCTGGGGTCTGAAAACACAATATACCAAAACCTATGGGATGGAGCAAGACCAGTGAAAGACTCAATAAAGGAAACCAAGAAAGAACATCCAGTTATGTAAGAGAAAAATGAAGTGTGTGGCATCCTAGAACTCAAGTGGAGACAGTATATCAAAAAAGGAGGGAGTGATGAACTAAGTCAAACGATACTAAAGGGCCAAGTAAGGTGAAGACAGAGAAATGATTGGTTATTTTAGAAATGTTAAGGTCATTAGCATTGTTGATAAGAGCCATTTTGGTGAAGTGGTTCTAAGAGAGAATGGGGAAGGGCTAATGGAAACAATGAATATAGGCTTTGGTTAGATATGAAGCCATTGGAGGATTTTGACCATATAAATGACATAATCTGGCTCATATTTTATTTATATTACTGGGGTTTCTGTGTAAATAGACTAAACAGAGGCAATGTTGGAAGCAGGAGATCTAGTTAAGAGGCTTATTAAAATAATCCAAGTGAGAGAAGATGGTGGTTCCAACCGGGATTTAGCAGTGAGGATATGAGGAGTGGCTGGATTCTGGATGTATTTTGAAAGTAGAACCCCAAGAATTTGCTAACGGGTTGGATGAAGAATATGAGAGAAATAGAGGAGTAAAACTGGAATGGTGAAGTTACCATTAACAGAGATGGAGAAGATTTAGACAGAAGGTTGCAGGGAAGGGTCAATACAAGTGTATACATAATGAGCAGAGGTATGAATGTAAGAAAAGACTGTAGAGGGAGTTATAAGTACTAGTCGTAGCATAGGGTAATAACAAATAATGGCCTTCAGAGTGATGAGACAAAGCTGGATTCAAATCCAGCTTGGTTCTGCTTAATTATTTCACGTATGTTCCAGACAAAAGGAGCAAATACTTATGATGTTATGCAGAAGTGGGCCTATTATTGTGCCATAAGGTGCCTGGTGTCTTAGCAGAAAAGCTGAGAAGCCTGTGTTGCTGGAGCAAAGTGATTAAGAGGGAGATGAGTAGGGGATGCAGTCAAAAAGGAAATAAGAGGCCCTTCTAAGAAAACACAAGTTCCAAGTTGGCTAGTACAGCTGCAGTATAAGAAAGGTATAGGCAAGAGTATGGTGAGTTCAGAAGTGTATATATAATTAATAGCTATCAGAAATTTTCTTCAGAGGAACCACAAAATCAAGTTTTCTATTTTAGGATGATCAATTGGCATTGTTGGAAAGGATAAGATAGGGATAAGAATAAATTCCTAGGGTCTACATTTAGATTCAACAAAAATTTAGCATATGTGGCAATACTTTCCTGTGCTCGTGTAATCTTCACAATATGTCCTCAACCTATTACTCTCTTTCCCTTCCCGGTACTAGATGGTAAGACTATATTTTGGTAAAATCACTTATGCCCCATTTTGTCATTCAAGGTCTTTCTCACTTGCTTCTCAACCAAATTCATCAGTTGTTCCTTACCCTACCTGCCACAAATCCACATTCCAGCCATCCAATGAACATACTCTGCAATGCCATGCCTCTTTGTTTTTGCTTCTGCTATTGCTATTTTTCAATAGACCTGGAATTTGTTTTAATCAAGGATAGTAAGATACAGACATGGGAATGATTGTCATGAAAGAATAAGGTTTTATTTACAGTTCTCTAGAAATAAGAGGCCTGGTACACCATCTAGGGCCATATGGAGAAACATCAGGGCCAAGCAGGAAGCAGAGGGAGTGGTGAAAGCATGGGCAAGAATGTTTACTGTGGCTTCAGTTAGAAAGGCAAGATAAGGCAGGGTATGGAGGTTTAGGATTGGCTAGTTTGGGACTTTTTCTAGTTGTATGGTACCTGGCTCTGGAGTGATTAAGACAGATGGATAGTGACCCAGAATATAAGAATTAGATAAAAGAGGTAGCTTTGGGATTGGTTGGTTTGCATACGAAAGGCATGCTTGTGGGTGAGCTGTGTGTGAGCTGCAGGAATTAGCTAACCCTAGGAGGGATAGTCCGTCTCCAGTGGTCAGCAAGTCCCCAGATATCAGAGCATCAGAATAGAGAAAATAAAGAAATATAGCTAATACAAGTTCCTTGGTTACTTTTTTTTTTTTTTTTTACTATGAATAAATCAACTCCCAATTCAAGGTTCAATTCAAATGTATCTACTTTTTGTTAAGTCCTTCCCAATGCCTCCAGTCAAAATTAATCATGCTCCCCTCCTCACTGCCAAAGTCTTCTATTTAAAGGTCTCTTTAAGTAAATAGAACAGTTCTGATCTAATAATCAAGGTCAGTATCGGTTACTATCTCCCATATTTTTGAAAAAATAGGAAAAATATCTTTAGTAAACATTTCTAGTAAGAAATAATGTGACATTATCAAGTCCATGAAAAGTATTTTTAAGGTAAACTCAGAATGAGGAAGAATCACTGGCAGTTTCTTATCAACAAAATAGGATATTGATTTTATAGAGAAAGAATCCAAGTTTCTTTATAAGTGTGAACGGAAAAATCTAAGCAAATGATGATATAGTCAATGAAATGCTTAATTGAAAATACAATGCCTACTTAGAAGTAAAAAATTAAATAAGTTTTTTCAGCAACTATGATATCCAACTACTGACCTGACTATTCTGTTTGCTTGTTAATTACTGAGTGATTTGGGGTTTATACAGACACAACCTTACCTGTTGACCACACTATACTCGAGATGTGATTAACACTTAGAGGAATGAATTTGATTTAAAGAACCCTTATAGTATTTACTAACTGTGACTCTAGTTGGGGATTACAGTTATTTGTATACTATTGAATAAAGAATATTCCTTCATGATATGCAAAAGCTGTCCTCTTTGATAACATGGCTTTGGAAGGTATGCACATAGAACAGCGCTCACCAGTGTGACACATGTGGAAGACATCTATCTTCCCATAATTTGACCAGTGCTTTCTAATGAACCAGAATATGGCACTAAAACAATAATAGCAATAAGTCCCATATACATCAATCTGATTATTTGTAAGAATAGAAACTTTCTACAAATACTGAAGACTTACCGGATATGACGTCAAACCCTATGACTTGCACGGGTTTGTAAGACATTTGATCTGCAGGTGAATATTAGTAGTGTACACTTATAATGAGGTTTTTAACCTCTACAATCATTTTCACCACCTATTATTTTCCTTTTCAGTTGGCTACACATAACAGATTAGAATTTATGCCAATTAGCCATGGTCCATATGGATGGCTTGATGTGCCATGTTTGTGAGCATGTAGGGATCATGAATGATATGCCTCCTGTGTCACTCACTGCAAGATATTTAATGCTAAATATCATTTGCCTTTATGGTTTGTTCTTGGTTAGGAGATAGCTGATTTATGTATGCTTTCCTAATTCAATGTAGCAGAGAGGAGGCTATTGCCAAGAGACAGACTTAGCATGAAAACATGTGTAGAGGAAGCAAAGATCTATATGATTTGAGCTTTTTTCCCATTAGGATTGACAGCACAAGTGATTCTTGGCCTGAAGGTGAGTCACAGATGGACAGGGCTCAGATGGCACATGAAGACACTGAAGTGAGTAAGATTCCCTGGTGAGAATTGACAGTGCATTTTGGCAAGAGATGAATTTGTCCCCTATATAGTGGGGTCATTACACACAACCTTCGCCCATTCCTCCATCTGGTTTTTATGTCAAATAACATTAATTCAGTTTTTAGTGGTCTGATTCTCAACCAGTTCAAATACAACAAGTATCCCAGACATATACTGAAGTGTGCATGTATACGGTTCCATTTGTTTATAATTGTTTGAGAATGGGTAAGGGGTAATGCTCACATCTATGAAAAGAATGAACAGGTCATAGAAAAAGTCAAATTACTATAGTGACAGTTTTCCAAGTGTAAAAAATAAACTTCATTTTTTAGAAGCCCTTTCCAATATCCTTGTTATTATATCTTCAACATTGAGCTCTTGTCATTGAAAGAACTACCAGCTTCAGTGAAAAATGCCTAGATAAGAAGGGGAAATTAAGAAGTGATTCAATGTTTACAAAAATACTGACTGATGAATCACTGTTTAAAAGAAGAATAATTCACTTTCCTCAAAGAGAAAAAGCACCCAGAACTTAATGGTGACCATATTTTATGTTCTCTAGATTGTTTGACAGTTGATGTATAGCCATTCTAACCACGTAATAATATAAAGGTCATGTTACCATTATTACATCTAGATCATTAAAAATGGAAGGTGATTAACTCAAAGTAAGTTTTCAGTCTCTGCTTAACTTTGTGCTTCATTGTTGGATCAGTCGAAAATGAGGCACAAATCGACTGAGAGAATCTTTGGACATAGGTTTCTTCCAAAGAAATAAGCAGCTACTTTAAAGTTAGTTTTATATGCTGATCCACCTGAAGGTGAAAATCAGCCCAACAAATTTTGTATATTTTACTAATCATTTTGAAACTTCGGAGAGACTAATAATTGTAAACTATTATTAAGATTTCAGTTAATTGACTATAGAAAGTTGTCCTTTGATAGTACCTCAGCGACCCCCAAAAAACTGCAGCAGTTGCACTCAGAGACTGAGCGTATACTGGGAAAAATGGCTGATAGAAGGTATATTCATAATATACTGTGAACATACATGGGCTGTATGACAGGCAGCAGCATTTGTTGTGTTCTTACTGTATGTAAAGCCTTATGCTAGTTAGTGTGCGGAGATACATGACATAGAAAATGTACTTGCTCTTCTTGACACTTTGAGTCCCATTAAGTTTCATAAGAATATATGTGCATGGGAAAAGGAGACTTTGGAATTAGTATCAAGCAAAATACTAATATTGTAATAGAAATGGTCTAAAGTAAGAAGGAAAAAAGGAGAGATGTAAGGAATGATCAGGAGTGACTCAGCTTTTACTGAAAATCTTTGGTAACTGTATAGGAACTAAACCCTACATGGAATATAGTGCAGGCCCATTGATACTTTTGAGCTAATGGGAAGGAACAGCAGAAAGCTATGCTGGCAGTGCTTCAAATGAAAATGTGCTCACTGATGACATGGTCCACCTCATACCTAATGTGAACAGATTGCAGAAGGTCAGAGGAAAAATAAAAGAATGATGGCAAATAACAGAGGTAGAACTAGCTAGAGACCTTAATTAAAACAACTTGGCTTTCTATTTTTTAAAAAAAGTAAGAAGCTGCCTAAAAGAAAGGAAAAAAAAATGTTTCTCTAATGAAGGTTTCTTTAAAAATAACAACTTTACCAAGAATGTAATCTAACATTAGCCTAATAGCATAGAATTTTGTCATACAACAGTATATCCTTAACAGCAGTTTTATTGAGAAACATGCTGATTTTGTGCTAACCAAATACAAATAATCACAAGCATAATGTTCTTCTAGAGTTGGTACTGTGTTAAATAAATGCACTTGGTCAGTCATTTTTCCTTGAGAGCATCATGCTCCTGAATGTAGACAATTGAGAATGGATGTAATTACAAACTATTCAAATAGACTAACTCTCCAGAACTATTTTTAAGCATTCATATTTTAATCAATAGTGCAGAAGGGAACTATGATAGAAATATTTTGTATTCTGACTATTTGCATATTTGTGTCAGTTGCTTGATTCAAACCAATTAGACTACAGTTATCTATGAAAACCATATGGTGCACAAATAATGCATACGAGACCAGTTAAACATCAAAAGTGTATCATTTGCATAGTTAGAAAGGAACACTGACAGGGAATGTATTTATTATTCAAGAAGTATACTACCTAAATAGAAGGTACTATCTTTATGTTTTAAATCTATATGTACTGAAGCAACTGATCACTCTTCAAATATTTATCAATGCTGTATTTAACTTGGGGCAAGAGCATAGAAAATGGGTAATATGAGGAGCAGAATTTAGACAATTGTTCAAATAAGCTTGTGAAAACCATGCTTTTTGTAGGTAAATCAATGACAGGATGACCTTCTAACATTCTGTTGGAATTCCTAATTTAAATTTTCCTAGTAGGACTATTCTTATCAACACTTACGGACATAATAATTACTAATTTATTTATTTATGTTCATGACCTTTTAAAAAAGTTTGACCTAGCTAGGAGTTCTCATTGTGGCTCAGGGGGTTATGAATCCAACTAGGATCTACAAGGATGTGGGTTCGATCCCTGGCCTCACTCAGTAGGTTAAAGGATCCACTGTTGCTACGAGCTGTGGTGTAGGTCACAGACATGGCTCAGATCTGGCATTGCTGTGGCTGTGGTGCAGGCCGGCCCCTGCAGCTCTGATGCGACCCCTAGCCCAGTAACTTCTATATGCCATGGGTAAGGTCCTAAAAAAAAAAAAAAAAGGAAAAAAAAGTTTGACCTAGGAGTTCCTGTCATGGCACAGCGGAAACGAATCCGACTAGGAACCATGAGGTTGGGGGTTCGATCCCTGGCCTTGCTCAGTGGGTTAAGGGTCCGGCATTGCCATGAGCTGTGGTATAGATTACAGACGCGGCTGGGATCCTGCGTTGCTGTGGCTGTGGTGTAGGCTGGCGGCTACAGCTCTGATTAGACCCCTAGCCTGGGAAACTCCATATGCCTCAGGTGCGGCCCTAAAAAGGACAAAAAGACAAAAAAAAAAAAAGTTTGACCTAAAATAAACATATAAATATCTTAATACTTTCTTTACTTTGGAGGATTTAAACACACACACACACACACACACACACACACACACACACACTACATTTAGGTCATCTGGACCATACATGCCCGTTCAGGCAGATGGAGACTGTGGTAGATAGAATAATGGCCCCAAAAGATGTCTATGTCCTAATCCTCAAAACTTGTGAATATGTTAATTTAATGGTAAAAAGAACTTTACAGACATGATTAAGGTTAAGGATTTTGAGATGGAGAGAGTAGCCTGGATTATCCAGGTGGGCCAACATAACACAAGGATCCCTTTAAGAGGGAGAATGGAGGCGGCTCAGAATCCAGAGCAGGAGATGGGATGATGGAAGCAGAGGGGTGTGTGTGTATAAGAAGAGGAGAGGAGAAGGAGGGAGAAAATGGCAGGGAGAAGAGGAAAGTGAGAAAGAGAGAGATTAGAAGACGCCATGCAGGGGGCTTTGAATATAGAGGAAGAGGCCATGAGTCAAGGAATGTGGGCAGCCTCTGACAGCTGGAAAAGGCAAGGAAACTGATTCTCCCTTAGAACCTCCAGAAAACACAGCCCTTTTGGCCTATTTTAAATTTCTGACCTCCTTAACTGTAACATAATAAATTTGTGTTATTTTAAGCCCATAAATTTGCATCAGTATGAACTAATTGAGTCCCTACTCATGAAAGTTCTAAGCTACCACTTATAACTTTTCTTGCCTCTTTCAGTTGTGCCCTTTTAATAGACATATAATCAGAGTGACTTGGTCACTTAAAACTTTTACCTTGGAGTATCTAATACATTATATATCTTCTGGTCCTACTGGCATAGTCACTCAGATTTTTCAAATAATTCTTCATTTGAAATGTGTACAAAAATATACTAGACACGGAGTTCCCGTCGTGGCACAGTGGTTAACGAATCCAACTAGGAACCATAAGGTTGCGGGTTCGGTCCCTGCCCTTGCTCAGTGGGTTAACGATCCGGCGTTGCCGTGAGCTGTGGTGTAGGTTGCAGGCGCGGCTCGGATCCCGCGTTGCTGTGGCTCTGGCGTAGGCCGGTGGCTACAGCTCCGATTGGACCCCTAGCCTGGGAACCTCCATATGCGGCGGGAGCGGCCCAAGAAATAGCAACAACAACAACAACAAAGCAAAAAAAAAATATATACTAGACACAAAAATACCACACAAGTCAGCATCTTTTCCAAATATTTCAGAATTTTGTTTTGTTTATGCCATATTATATGACAAGTCATTTTACATGTACCTGATTCAAATTATCTTTTTTAAAATATGTATATAATCAGATTTGTAAATTTGAACATTATCTAGCTGCGAGCGGAATTATATTTGGAGTTAGATTAATTCTTTAAAATACGGTTCCTCAATAACCAATGATAAATGTTTGCCAGTATTCTCCATCTCCCACAGGCTGGAGTACACAACAGAACTCAATAAATATTATAAATAATCAATGAAGTGACCTTCAAAACACAGATTGAAGAATTTTAAAAAGCAAGGCATAACTTCTTCAGAATTGTCTGGTAATCAAAATGTCTAAAACGTAAATAAAACTTTAAAAGCCCAACATTATTTTATCTTTAATTATGACAGCATATTCATTTATACAAATGTCTTCCATTGTTCCAAAATTGATATAAACTTTAATCTTTCAATGTACTATTTGTATAAATGAAGCTCACTAATGTTCTTGCTGGATTTAAGGCTTGGGGATTGAGTTCTTTCTTTGTTGGATTGATTAGAGCATACATTATTATAATGTTATTAAGGGATGTCTGGTACCTCACAAAGAATTAAGTCAGTGAGCTCCCTTATCACTGAAAGGAGTGAAGCAAAGGCTGGATACCAATGTGCCAACCATTTTGAAAAAGGGACTTCTGATTAGAAAGGAGATTGAATTGGAAATGGCCTCTAAGGTCCTTTCTACCTTCCTGAGTCTATGATTCTACTATATAACTTAAGGACGGCCATCCACATGAATCATAGCACAGTCAGCTTAGATGGTTCAGCTCTTTTCACTAGTCACCATGGCTGAGCTATTTCTGTACCATCTTATCATCATATTCCTATATACCCAGCCTTGCAGGAGAAATATTCTTATTAATATATTCAGCTCAGAAAGGATTCCCTTCAATTTGCTCTTTAACTTTTGGAAGACAGTTTCAGAATTATGAAATTACCTCCAGTGCCAGCAATAGCACACATTTTCCTGGGAAGGATGAGGAAAAAGTGAGATCATTGTCTTACAGTGGGAACTCAATTTCAGTATCACAAAACACTACAGAGTATGTAAATTGGGCTGTCATTCCCCTCTGGCCTCTATCCTTGCCCACAAGAACATTCCTCAGAGAGCATCTCATTTCATAGGAAAGACATTGTTCTATAATCACTGAATCAGAGAAGACTAATGGGCATTATCTTGGGTCAAAACAATACAGAATTTCTCTCCTTCTCTTTTGCTATGGAAGTTCTCAGTATAAAAATTATTCACAAAAGGAATAGTTGAGATTGCACAAAGTAGCCTCATTTGTACCCAAGTCTAGAGGGCGGTTTAGGAATAAGCTATGACCAAAGGTCAGCCAGAATCTGAACCCAAAACAATTTCCATTTGTCTTGAAATTTTACAATCTTTTTTTTTTTTTTTGGTCTTTTTGCCTTTTCTAGGGCCGCTTCTACGGCATATGGAGGTTCCCAGGCTAGGGGTCGAATCGACGCTGCAGCTGCTGGCCTACGCCAGAGCCACAGCAACACGGGATCCAAGCCGCGTCTGCGACCTACCCCACAGCTCACAGCAACGCCAGATCCTTAACCCACTGAGCGAGGCCAGGGATTGAACCCACAACCTCTTGGTTCCTAGTCGGATTCATTAACCACTGAGCTATAATGGGAACTCCAAAATTTTACAATCTTTATATAATTTTTTTTCTTCAGTACAGAACTGTCAAAAATAGTTGAATAAATCAATGTACCAAAACCCTAAGTATTTCTCAGTTAATTACACTGATATAGCAAAAACCTGGCTGTTAAAACCCTGTAATTTTCTCCCAAAGTTTTCCAGGCTTCTGCCTCATGAAAGGTTAGACTTCTCACTGGAAAGTGAATAAAATAAACCTGAAAAAAATAAACATACATAAAACCTCTTTAGGATTATCTGAGCACTGAGAATAGAGTAACTAAAAACTCCAACCACCTGTTTGTGTGGGGAAGCTACCATTTATTTATTTTTGTCTTTTTGTCCTTTTAGGGCCATACCCATGGCATATGGAGGTTCCCAGGCTAGGGGTTGAATCGGATCTAGAGCCACTGGCCTACGCCAGAGCCACAGCAACTTGGGATCTGAGCCGCGTCTGCGACCTACACCACAGCTCACAGCAACACTGGATCCTTAACCCACGGAGCAAGACCAGAGATCGAACCCACAACCTCATAGTTCCTAGTCAGATTCGTTTCCGCTGTGCCACGACGGGAACTCTGGAAGCTACCATTTAAATGTTTGGTTTGTTCTAATAGATTATTTTTATTATACATTATATTATTATCATAATTATCATGTTGCCCCAGAGCCCTGTTGTTTTATATTTTTAGTGCAGCTTTATGTTGCCTTTCATTACTGACACAAACTTAAATATGTAAGCCACGTATTAATATTACATTTACTTAGTTTTGTAATGTGGACTTTTTCTTTGCAAATTTAACCTTAAAAAGTTGTTCCGAGATAAAAAGCAGACATGAATATATTGAGTTTTTTACATATTAGCCATATCTGTAATGGGCTGAGGTCCCATATTCTTCCTGTCAGTACTGTATACTTGGCAAAGATAGAAGTTAGTAGGCTTGGCCAGGTCTGATTGGAAAAGTCATAGTTAAGGAAAAACCTAGTGACTTCACAATCTTCTGTAAGTACTAATGGAGGCGCTACTAACAACTATTATTTATTGACAGCTCGATCTCTCTCTATAGATATGGATATATAATTGAGAATAGATATTTTGAATTTACTTCCATTCAATAATTTATTTTATACATATATATAGTCTTATCAGATACAGAAAAGATCATAAAATGGGTGAGGAGAAGAACTAGTATTTGAAACTAAGCCTTCCTAATTCAAAAACTCATGTTCTATTCTAAACAGCACACTGCCTCGGGCCAGTTCGAGTTTTGGGTAATTTCTTTTCTAATTTACATATGGTAAAATTTACTCTTCTTTTTGGTATGTAAGGGTTTTGTTTTTTTGTTTTTTGGTTTTTTTTTTTTAGGGCTACACTCACAACATATGGAAATTCCCAGGCTAGGGGTGGAATTGCAGGTACAGCTGCCAGCCACAGCCATAGCCACAGCAACGCCAGATCCAAGCCACGTCTGTGACCTACGCCACAACTCACGGCAACACCAGATCCTTAACCCACTGAGCGAGGCCAGAGACTGAACCCACATCCTCATGGATACTAGTCAGATTTGTTTCCGCTGTGCCACAACAGGAACTCCTGGTGTGTGAGTTTTGACAAATGCATAGAGCAATGTAACCACCACCACAAACAACAGAGGAAAAGTTCCGTTGCTCCCCTCCAATCCCTCATTGTGCCCTTTAGAGAGAAACCTTTCTCCCATCCTAATCATGGCAAAAAGAGAAATAAAGAAAAAAGGAAAAGGAGTTAGCTGGTGGCTCAGCTGGTTAATGATCCAGCATTGTCACTGCAGTGGCTCAGGTTGTTGACGTGACACAGGTTTGACCCCTGGCCTGGGAACTTATACATGCTGCAGATGAGGCCAAAAAAAAAAAAAGAAAGGAAGAAAGAGAGAGAGAAGGAGAAAGAGAAAGAAAGAGAAAGAGGAAGGCAGGGAGGAAGGAAAGAAGGCAGGGAGGGAGGGAGGAAAAGGAGTGAGGGTTCTACCTCACTCCCCAGTTCTCAAGTGAACCTTTTTCTTGGTCCTCTGGTCATAAAGATCTCTAGGAATTTTCTCTCTGTGTATTTCAAGTGACTTGAGTCAAAGCCTGGAAATAGAGGAGGAAAGCAGCAAACCAAAAACAAAACAAAACAAAAAACAGGAAACACACCATGGTGCTTTGCTTTCAAATTTTTACTCCCTCTCCACCAGCATGTTATTCCTACTTTTCAAGGTCTTCAGTTGCTTTCATTGCTTTTTATAGTCAGTCCTTATTTTTTTTTATTTTTATTTTTTTAGTAGTAGTAGTAATAGTAATCCTTGAGAGAGAGAGAGGGAGAGAGGCTGTGATGGCTTTACTTCAAGTTAACCAGGATGAGAAATTCAGTTTGAATTTAAGAAGGAGACGTGGATTCTTTGGTGGAATAGTTCAACTCCAAAGGGCAAAATAGGTTCTACTGTGCCCTGTGAGTGATACTTAAGATAACATTGGATATAAGCCTCGCAATTTAACCTTTATTCTGCAGCTGAATTTTGACAAAGATTGTAAAGTTATGATTAGTTTTGAGATCTCTGGCCAGTTATGAGTGAAAGATATCTTGGATTTATCGCTAGTTCTGAGGTAGAAATTTCAGTAAGTAAAAGACCAGATTTCTAGCATGTATATGAGAGGTAGGATATCCTCGGAGTGCCTAAGACCCTTGGCCTATAATGAACTCAAAAGTATGGGCATACTCAATTATTCCCACAGATTTATTTGATATCTGTATATCCATACTTAAAAAAAAAAATTACAAAAATATAGTAAAAAGAAAACTGTACTTCGGCGGATATGACTGCCCTCTAGTGGGGGCCACCCAAACTGCAGACCACAATTGCCAAAGTTTCCAGGAGGTCCTGAGGAAGAACCTGGCAAAATCAACTATATACTGTTAATATCAAGGACTCTCTTCGTGTTTATTCTAAGGACACTGAGTTTTGCTGGATGTTTGATTTTCTAAGGTCAATTATTTATGCTATAAATATACTAGTGATGTTCTTCTTAGTAACAAATTCTAAATAGCAAGCACAGGTATATTTGTGATAAGGTAATAAGGGTCTAAAGATTTGAGAAAGTGTTCTGAAAAGCTTCCCCAAATTTGGATCTCTGACCAGTGTCTTTACTTCAAGAAAACATCAAGGTATTTTACTTTACTTTGCATTTATGTTGAACTTAACATATTGTATTTTTATCTAAATTGATTCAACAAATATTTATTGAGAACCTATAATATTCCATAAAGATAAAAAGAATACTTCATCAGGAAAAAGTAACAATTTAAATGTGAATTTGCCTAATAACAGAGCTTGGAAATACATGGAGGAACAAAAAACAAAATTAAAAACAGAAATAGGCAAACTCACAAAGATAGGTGGAGAGTTTAAGATTCTGAACAATTAGAAAAAGAGCTAAGGACATTAACCAAAGCACCTGTTCACAGGCAATATTCTTTGAAGATGGGAAGCCATCCTTTAGGTAAACTATATGCGTTGAATCAGAAACCTATATCCCTGTGGTAGGCTTAATAATACCTCTCACAACATGCTAATGTCCTAATCTCCAGAGCCTGTAAATGTTACGTTATAGGGCAAAAGGAGCATTGCAGACATGGTTAAGGATCTTGAAATGGGGACATTAATCCACCTGGATTACCAGGTGAGCCTTAAATGTAAATATAAGTGTCTTTCTGAGAGGGAGGCCAAGGGATATTTGACTACAAAAGAGGAGAAGCTGATATAATGACAAAAGCAGAAATTGGAGTGATATAATTTGACAATGGAGGAAGAGGCAACAAGCCAGTGAACATGGGAGGTCACCAGAAGCCTAAAAAGGCAAGGAAAAGGAGACTCCACAAAGAACCAGCCTTGTTACCCTCTTGATTTTAGCCCAGTAACTCAATTTCAGACTTAGGACTCCCAGTACTATTTAAGAGAATATATTTGTTTTGTTTTAAGCTACTGAGTTTGTGGCAATTTGTTTCAGCAGCAATACGGCACTAATACAATCTACATGGGTTTGGAAAATTAGGGGTGGAATCAGTAGTAACTATAATGACCATGACTTCTAATAATTAACTAAAGGAGATTAAAGAGACATGTCAACTTAGTACAATACCTGATTCTTTCTTTAAAAATCATTATTTTATTTTATTTTTTTCCAGTTCCACTGAAATATAATTAACATATAAATTGTATAAGTTTAATATATATAATGTAATGATGTGATATATTTATATATTGCAAAATGATTACCACTGTAGGGGCAACACCTCTATAATCTCATATAATTACCATTTCTTTTGTTGGGAGTGACATTTAAGATCTACTTTCCTAGCAATTTTCAAGTATATAGTACAGTATTGTTAACTATAGTTATCATGCTATATATTACATCCCCAGAACTTACTCATCATGTAACTGGAAGTTTGTACCCTTTGACCAACATCTTCCCATTTCTCCCACCTCCATTCCCTGCAACTACCATTCTACTCTGTTCCTATAGGTTAGACATTTTTAAATTCTACGTATATGTGACATCATGCAGTAAGTGCCTTTTTCTGCATGACTTATTTCACTTAGCATAATGCCCTCAAGGTCCACCCATGTTGTTGCAAAAGCTAGAAATTCCTTCTTTCCTATGGCAGAATAATAATATCTTGTGTGTGTGTGTGTGTGTATCAGATCTTCTTTATCTATTCATCTGTACATGGACATTTAGGTTGTTTCCCTATCTTGGATGTTGTGAATAATGTTGCAGTGAACATGACAGTACAGCTATCTCTCTGATACCCCAATTTCATTTCCTTTGAATATATACCCAGATGTTGGCTGGATATGGTAGTTCTATTTTTAATTTTTTGAGGAACCTCCACACAGTTTCCCACAGTGGCTGTAAATTTACATTCCCACCAGCAGTGCACAAGTGTTCCCTTTTCTCCACATTCTCAAGCCCTTGTTATCCCTTGTCATTTTGACAATAGCCATCTTAACAGTTTTGAGGTTGTAACTCTTTGTGTTTTAATTGCATTTCCCTGATGACAAATGAAGTTGAGCATCTTTTCATGTGTCTGTTGACAATTTGTGTGTCTTCTTTGGAAAAGTGTCTATTCAGTTCCTTTGCCCATTTTTTAATCAGATTTTTTTTTTTGCTGTTGAGTTTCTTATATGCTTTGAATGTTAACCTCTTATCAGCTATGTGATGTGCACATATTTTCTATCATTCAGTAAGATGCCTTTTAATTTTTATAGCTGTTTCCTTTGATGTACAAAAATTTTTTGATGTAGGCATAGCTATTTATTTTTGCTTTTGTTGCTTGTGCTTTTTGTTGTCATGTCCAAAAAAATCATTGCTAAGAACAAAGTCAATCAGCTTTACACCATGCTTCTTTTTTTTCTGTAAGATTTATGGTTACAAGTCTTATGTTTAAATATCTATCCAGAATAAGTTAAATGTGAGTGGTGTACAAGAGGGGACCAAAATTTCATTTTTATGCAAATATCCAGAATTCCTAACATTTATTGAGGAGATTATCCTTTTCCTATTGAGTATTCTTGGCTCCCTTGTCAAATATTAGTTAACCATATATGTGTGGTTTTATTTCTGGGTTCTTAATTCTGTTCAATTGGTCTATATATCTATATTTAATCCAGTGCCACACTGTTTTAATTACTATATCTGTGTAATATAGTTCAATATCAGAAAGTATGATGCCTCTAGCTTTGTTGTTCTTTGTCAGGAATGCTTGGTCTATTTCGGGTTTTTTTATGGTTGCATATGAATTTTATGATTTTTTTCTATTTCTGTGAAAAATGCCACTGGAATTTTGATGGGGTTTGCAATGAATCTATAGATAACTTTGGGTTGTATAGACAGTTTTACAATATTAATTTTTTGATCCTTGACCATGGGAAATCTTTCCATTTATTTGTGTTTTCTTCAACCTCTTTAATCAAAGTCTTGTAGTTTTCAAAATATAGATCATTCACCTCCTTGGTTAAATTTATTCCTAAGTATTTTATCATTTTTCATGCTACTGTAAATGTGATTGCTTCATTTCTTTTCAGATATTTCATTGTTAGTGCAGAGAAGTACAACAGATTTCTGCAGATTTAAAATCCTATAACTACTAATTTGTTGATTAATACTAAGTTTTTTAAAATTTAATCTTCAGGATTTTCTATATGTAAGACATATCATCTGCAAAAGAGATAGTTTTACTTCTTTCTTTCCAGTTTAGACACCCTTTCTTTCTTTTTCTTGCCTGATTGCTCTGACTAGAACTTCCAGTCCTAAATTGAACAGGAGTAGTGACAGCTGGCACCTCTGTCTTGTTTCTAATCTTAAAACATTTTCAATCTTTCACCATTGAGTATGTTAGCTATTGTTTTCTCATATATGGCTTTTATTGTGTTGAGGTCCATTCCTTCTATACCCAATTTGATGAAGTTTTAATCATGAAAGGAGGTTATATTTTGTGAAACACTTTTTGTGCTTCTATTAAGAGGAACATATGATTTTTATCTTTCATTCTATTAATGTGGCTTTTCACATTTATTGATTTGCATATGTTGAAAAAATCCTTGCTTGCCAGGAATAAATCTCATATAATCCTGGTATATGATCCTTTTAATGTGCTGCTGAATTTTGTTTGCTAGTATTTTGTTGAAAATTGTTGCACTTATATTCATCAGTGATATTAACCTATAGTTTTCTTTTTTGTAGTATCCTTAGGTGGTTTCAGTATCAGGGTAGTTCTGACCTTGTAAATTGAGTTTGGAAGTGTTCTCTTTCATTTTTTGGAAGAGTTTGAGAAGGATTGTTGTTAACTCTCATTAAATGTTTGATAGACGAAACCTATTTCTCCTTGATTCATTTTGTCAAGTGATATGTTCCTAGGAATTTATCTATTTCTTCTAGGTTATCCAATTTATTTGTGTGTAATTTTTCATAGTAGTCTCATGATCCTTTGTATTTCTGTGGTATCAACTGTAATGCCTCCTCTTTTGTTTCTTATTTATTTGAGTCTTTTCTCTTTTTTCCTTCACTAATCTAGCTAAAGGTTTGCACATTTTGTTTTTATTTTCAAAAAAACCTGCTCTTGGCTCTGTTTATCTTTTCTATTGATTTTTTAGTCTCTATTTCATTCGTCTTGGCTTATTTCTCCCTTCAGGTCTGTTTGTATTTGCTTAATATATTTAGGTGTTCTGATTTTGGGTGCATATGTATTTACAATTGTTATAGCCTCTTGATGAATTAATCCCTTTATCATTATACAATGATCTTTGTCTCCTGTTAGAGCTTTTGCCTTAAAATCTAGTTGTCTGATATAGCTACTCCTGCTCTTTTCTGGTTTCCAGTTGCATGAGATATATTTTTCTATTCCTTTACTTTGAGTTATGTATTTCCTTAAAGCTGAAGTAATTCTCTTCAGAATACAGTTTGGTCTTATTTTTTAATCCATCCAGCCACTCTATCCCTTTTGATTGGAGAGTTTAATCCCTTTACATTTAGAGCAGTTATTGGTGGGTATAGACTTACTAATGCCATCTTATTGTTTCCTGGCTGATTCTTAGTTCCCTTATTCCTGTCTTCCTCTTTTGATGCCTTCCTTTGTGCATTGATAATTTTTCATAGTGATTATGTTTTGATTCCCTTCTCTTTATCTTTTCTGTCCCTTCTGCTTATCTTTTTTATCTTTTTTCATAGTGATATGTTTTGATTCCCTCTTTATCTTTTCTGTCCCTTCTGCTTATCTTTTTTATCTACTACAGCTTTTTGTTTTGCTGTTCCCATGAAACTTGCATGAAACATAGCTATAACAGTCTATTTATCAGTCTATTTTAAGCTGATAACTTAACTTTGATCTCATATAAAATTTTTACTATTTTACTCCTCCCTACTTTTGTGTTTTTGGTGTCATAATTTATATATTTTATGTTGTGTACTTACTAACAAATTGTAGCTATAGTTATTTTTAATACTTTTGTTCTTTAACTTTTATACTAGAATTAAGTGATAAATACATCACCATATTACAGTATTAGAGTATCTGGAATTTGACTATATACTTTATCAGTGTGTTTTATATTCTCATATATTTACATGTTACTAATTAGCACCCTTTAATTTCAAGCTTGAGGCCTTTTCAGCATTTCTTGTAAGGCAAGTGTAGTGCTGATGAAATCCCTCAGCTTTTTGTTTGGGAAATCTCTATCTCTCCTTCATTTTTGAAGGACAACATTGTCAGGTAGAGTATGCTTGGGTGGAAGGTTTTTTTTACATCATGTTGTATCTATCACCCCTTCCTCCAAGACTGTACAATTTCTGCTGAGTAATCTGCTGTTAGCTTTGTTGGTGTTCCCTTTTAAGTTACAAGATTCTCTTCTTTTGCAACTTTTTAGATTCTTCCTTTGTCTTTGATATTTGAGTTTACTTATAATGTATCTTAAGAGAAAGCACTTTTATTTGAGCTTGGTGACCTATGATATTCATGAACTTGGGTATCCAAATCTTTTCCCAGATGGAATGGTCTCGGGCATTATTTCTTTAAAGAGACTTTCTACCCCCTTCTTCCTCATTTCTGTGACTTCAATAATTTGCACATTGCACCTTCTGATGGTATCCCATTGATCACACAGGCTTTCTTCACTCTTTTTCATTATTTCTTCTTATCCTCTGTTGGATAATCTCAAAGGTCCTATCTTCTTATTTACATGTTCTTTTTTCTGCTGATTTATTATGATGTTGAGGCTATCACATTTTTCCATTTAATTCATTGAATTTTTCAGCTATTTGGGTCTTTCTCAATGATTCCTATCTCTGTTATTTCTCTTTCTTTCCATTTTGTCTTATATTATTTTCCTTATTTCATTGAGTTACATGTATTTTCTTTTAGTTCACTGATCTTCCTTAAAATAGGTATTTTTTGTTTTTGTTTTTGTCTTTTTGTCTTTTGTTGTTGTAGTTGTTGTTGTTGCTGTTGCTATTTCTTGGGCCGCTCCCACGGCATATGGAGGTTCCCAGGCTAGGGGTCGAATCGGAGCTGGAGCCGCCGGCCTACGCCAGAGCCACAGCAACGCGGGATCCGAGCCGCGTCTGCAACCTACACCCCAGCTCACGGCAACGCCGGATCGTTAACCCACTGAGCAAGGGCAGGGACCGAACCCGCAACCTCATGGTTCCTAGTCGGATTCGTTAACCACTGCGCCACGACGGGAACTCCAAAATAGGTATTTTGAATTGTTTTTCAGATAAATCATAGCTCTCCAGGCCTTTGGAGTTAGTCACTAGAAGATATTTTGATCCTTTGGTGATGTCTTGTTTCCTTGATCTTTCATATTCTTTGAAATCTTTCAGATTTGAGGTAACAGCCCCCTTCTCTAGTCTTTACTAACTGCTTTCAGGAGAGAAATACCTTCTGTCAGCCCTGTTAGTGATTCTGAGGCTTTCTTAGACCTCCTAGGTATATGTTTGATACACACTTTTTACCCCTTCTTGTGGCAGAATTCTTAAGCTTGTATGCCTTCTTTTGACACTGCATTGTGCTAGGACAAATGCTGACAGTCTCCCTTTGCATTTTCAAGGACGGAACTAGGCTCAGGTTTGCAGTCTCTCCTTGGCATGTATATTTGGTCCAGCTTTCTGTGTATACTCACTGGCCATCTGCCAAAGTTCACTTTTGCCTTTATTGGGAGAATGCACAAGGAGCCAACCATAGGGTGTGTGTGAGGGGGATGCATGTATGAGGCATGCCAAACACTGGGTATGACCATGGGCCAATTAGTGGGTTATGCAGGTGAGGTGTCTCCAGTAGCTTGCAGGTAGGCTTCTTGATGGAGTTCATGATGCAGTTAGTAGGATCCTCATCTCTTTAATGCCTTCCAAGAGTCCTATCTTCCATTCACACAGTTTCTTCTCACTCCGCAGTTGTACAGCTCAGCACAGCTCTCTAATGAATCCCAACTTAGTTTCACCCCCTCTCTAATGATGTGCTGGAACTCCTCTGCTGAAAACCTAGACTTCAACAGACTCTCTTGTTTGTGGGTTATTGTCTAAGATAGTGTTTTCCAGGGCCTTCAAGACTGCAGCCAAGAGGGGCTGGAGTTGGTTCACAAGCCACTGCAGGTCCATAGCTGGGACTGAGGTCTATACACCTATTACCCAATGAACAAGCAGGTGAGACTCCTACAGCATCCCTTGGCATATGTTCCTGGATCCCACAGTTCCCATGATGGCACTTTCATATACGGATTGATGCCAAATTGTTGTTGTTGGGAAAGGAAAGAATAAGAGACATCTTTTTTTTTTTTTTTGTCTTTTTACCATTTCTTGGGCCGCTCCCGCGGCATATGGAGGTTCCCAGGCTAGGGGTCGAATCGGAGCCATAGCCATTGGCCTACACCACAGCCACAGCAATGCAGGATCCGAGCTGCATCTGCAACCTACACCACAGCTCACGGCAACGACAGATCCTTAACCCACTGAGCAAGGCCAGGGATCGAACTCGCAAGCTCAGGGTTCCTAGTCGGATTCGTTAACCACTGCGCCACAATGGGAACTCCAAGGGACATCTCATTTAGCCATGTACAATGCCTGCCTGACTCTTGGCTGTCTCATACACCAGGAGATTAAAAGCTATAAATGACATTATTGAGGCATTTGACAACATTTGAATTTTTATTTGAATTAGATAATATTGTATACATGTTAAATTTCTTATTTTGATAATTTACTGTGGTTATGTAAGAGATATCTTAAAGAAAAAACCTAAATACTTAGACGTAAGTGAGCATGTGTGCAACTTATTCTCACATGATAGGAAGGAGGAAGGAAGAGTGAGAAAGACAGATTGAGAATAAATGGTGGAATAAATAGTCGACAATTAGAGAATCTGGGTAAAGTATATTCAGGATTTCTTGTACTTTTCTTGTAACTTTTCTGCAAACTTAAAATTATATAATAATAGGATGGGCAGTATGCCTGGCCATCTGTCTCTTGCTTCAATATTGTTTGGACAGAACAGACATGGGGACTCCCCTTCATCTAGTTTCCAACCACTCTCCAACCTCAGGGACCATCCTATGGCCTGTTCTGTGCTTCTGGGACTAGCCAACAGTGGTTTTTTTGGTTGTTGTTATTGTTGTCTGTGGTTAGCTCCTTATTATCAACCATAAGCTCCCAGATTCATCGGAATTTTTCCACCAAGGTGGAGGCAGCCATCAACTGCCTGGTCAGCCTGCATCTGCAGGTCTCCAATGTCTACCACTCCCTGGGGTTCTTTTAGAAGGCAACCACATGGCTATGGAGAACACAGCTACTTCTTCTGTGAGAAGGCCCAGGAGAAGTGCAAGGGCACTGAGCGTCTCTTAAAGATACAAACTAGCATGGCAGCCAGGATGAGCAGGTGTATTTCTCATCCATCACCATCCATACTATTCATGTATATTCTTTTTTTATTTTTTATTTTGGCCATGCCCATGCCACACAGAAGTTCCTGAGCCAGTGATCAAACCCACATCACAGCAGTGACCCAAGCCACAGCAGTGACAACCCTGGATCCTTGGTCTGCTGTGGTACCAGGGAACTCCTATTCATGTATATTCTTAACTGTAAACAACATGAGTAGAGAAATCACAAGTGTATGAATAAAAGACTAGAATAGACTTGTTTTGAAATACTTAAAATAATTTAAAATATATTTATCTTGTCCACCTCTGCATAATTTGTTCAGAAGCATGGAATAGTTTCAGTTCTCAAAGCTGAAACACACTTGTTTTGTCAACACTTTAATCTATACAGTAATTTCTTTGTGTTAAAAAAGAAAATTCAAGGTCATAAATTTGTAAAATATTTACTATTTTTAATTTTTATCCATAATTGTTGTTACAAACACTAATTGCTAAGTTTTATAAAAACACAGATTTGTCAAATAGACTTTGCCCAAATCTGCATGACTGTGTATCTGTGCATATGAGCATGCAAATACAGTTTTATATCCTTCAACACAGAACGGAGGAGCTTCAGTAACTAGTCAAATGACATCCAGACCAAAGAGTCTGTTGATATTTAAGGAATGTATTCAGAAGCCCCAACATCTCTACATTTAAGGAGAACACTATTATAACACTGTAGTACATAGCTTTCCTCAAAAATTCCTAGTAAAAAATAATAATTACAGCTACCATGTATTGAATCATAGCCAGGTGCTTTACACGACGTGAGGTACTTTATGGAGCTTTACTCTCACAAGCAGCCTTTTTGGTAGCGATTATGATCACCACAAAATTTTAAAAAAGAAACTTTCCATTGTCAGTAAAGGACAAAATTAGGTCTTGAATCCAAGTATCTAGTAATAAAACTTAACCAGTATATTATTAATATCATCTGCTATGGACTGAATTGTGTCCCCTCAAAAATGTGCGTGTTGAAGCTCGACCCACCAATGTGGTGGTATTCAGCCATCAGGCCTTTGGGAGATAATTAGGGTGAGATGAGGTCATAAGGACTGGTGGCCTTGTAGCAAGAGGAAAAGCTGTTTCCCTTTCTCCCTCTCTCCCTACCCCACACGCTCGCACTGAGGATGGGCCCTATGAGCACACTACAGGGAGGCAGCCGTCTGCAAGCTGGAAGAGAGGTCTCACCACAACCCAGCACGCTGGCACCATGATCTAGGATGCCAGCCTCTGGAGGTGTGCAAAAATAAATTTCCATCACTTAAGCCGCTCAGTCTATAGTGTCTGGTTATGGCAGCCCAAGCTGACTAAGACACCATCAAAAAGCAAAGATTGGGTTACAGCCGTGCTGTCACGGAGCCTCATTCCACCTTCTCTCCCCACATCCGCTTGCTCCAGCTCTAGGCAGCCCTCTGGCTTGGAAAGTAGACAGTTATTTAAAGATTGCATTACAGGGCAAGTGACATCAGTGTCACAGCAGCATAAAAATATCTCTCCTTTTGGTCTCCCCTTCTAACAGCTAAATTCAGCATCTATCCACAAACAGAAGTACCTCTGTGGGGGTTGTGGGATCCTGGATCCAGAGATCCAGGCCAAGGGACCCGGGATGACTGTCACCCAGTCACCCACCTCAGCATCAGGTATTAGGCAGACAGATGACAGTATGAACTGAGGCACCAGCAGGAGCTGAAGAACCACCCAGAGCGCCTCTCTGCGTCACAGTCAGAGGAAAACCAAGAGATTGCTGACCTGGGCAGACATCCATGGATGACAGGCCCTTTGTACAAGTCCAGCCTTCTCAAGGAGCGATTCCAGCATCCTGTAGGAGAAAGAGATGCAAGTTTGGAAGCAGGGGAGAGGGTAAGAGGAACTTGGCCAGCACCACCCCTTCCCCTAGGAAGCCCAGTGCTGGGCTGAACCAGATGGCGGTGACCTCTCCCGCAGGGGACAAGGCGAGTGAGTGCTCGGCTACCCCAGCTGTGTGGGGTGCAGCTGGAGACCGACAACACCCACCGGAGTACTAAGGCAGCACCTTCATGCCTGGGGAACGGGAGGAGGTCAGGAAAGCGGCAGAAGACATCACAGGGTATTAGAGGACTGCAGTTCCTGCTGACTGCTTCCAGGGCTCCAGCAGGAAGCCAGCCCATTAGCCACTGGGAGAACCTCATCTGAGGTCCCCCAGGCCCACGGACAACCCCAATGCCCTGAATTCTACATCCACACCTCCCTGAACCCCATGCTTGGCTCCCAGTGTGTACTCTCAAGGCAACTGAGCGTGAGCTCTGGTAAACAAGGGCCCCTGGAGATCAGGCCAGGGCCTGTGGGCATGGGAGAAACCACTGCTTGAGTTGCAGTGCCACCTTGGGAAAAACTAGAGCAGTTTCCAGCAGCCAGTCTGGTGAGCTGTAAGAACCAGAGACCTACAAGCTTAAGAATTCTGCCACAAGAGGGAGCAAGAAGTGCGCAGCGCGTGTCTCCTACAAGGCTGGAGAAAGCCCCGGATACAAGCCAACCAACGACAGACATCTCCCACCTGAAGACAAGAAGAAAAGATTTAAGGAGTATCGGATACAGCAAAGCTCCAACAAACAGATCCTTCAGCCATGAAGGCAAAATAAAGACTTTCCCAGATAAAGAAAAGCCAAAGGAGTTCATCACCACCATGCAGAGAGGAGTGCTTCAAACTGAGGTGAAAAGAGACTAGTTAGTAACATGAAAACAGGGAGAAATACACAATACTCTGGCAAAGGCCCGTATAGAGTCAAATTTAGAAAACTACTTCTGTAATCTAAGGCCATATTAACCATTTACCTGTAGCATAAAGGTTAAAGGAAATAATATTAAAAAATAAAGCTACTGTAATTTGTTAAAGAATACACAATGTACAGAGGTCACTGTGTTATCAAAAACATAAAAGGGGAAGTGAAAGTGTAGAGCTTTGTATGTGATTAAAGTTAAGTTGCTATCAGCTTAAAATGGACTGTTTTATCTATGAGATGTTTTATGTAAGCCTCATGGTTACCTCAAAGGAAATACCTATAGTACCTTTTACAGAACATAAAAGAGAGTGGAATCACGGCACGCCACCATGGAAAAGGACTGATCCATAAAGACAGGCAGAAAGAGAAGAAAAAGCAACACATTATGCCTACAGTGTGGAGAATGGAAGGTCAGGGGCAGGAAGAGCAGCTACGAGGCTGTAGTAACCTAAGTGAGAGACGAGAACCTGAACTAAAACACTTGAGGGTAGGACTAGAGAAAGGGACAGATTAAAAATATATTCAGGGGAGTTGCCTGGTAGCCTAGCTGCTTAAGGACCTGGCATTGTCACTGCTCTGGTGTGGGTTTGCTCCCTGGCCTGGGAACTTCCTCATGCCGCAGGCATGGCCAAAATAATAATAATATTCAGGAGGAAAATGGTGACTGATAGAAGACATGAAGTAAAGTAACTTTCATGTTGCTAATCCTTCAGGGAATTACCTTTACACTGTCTCACTTTCTGCCCATTTCTACTGCACATCAAACACCCACCAGTATGGTCCCACCCTGCCTATCATACTTACAAATCTTTTTTTTTTTTTTTAGGGCCACACCCATGGCATGTGAAAGTTCCCAGGCTAGGGGTTGAATTGGAGCTGCAGCCTACACCACAGCCACAGCCATGCCAGATCTGAGCCACATCTGCGATCTACACCACAGCTCACAGCAACGCCAGATCTTTAACCCACTGAACGAGGCCAGGGATTGAACCTGCATCTTCAAGGATACTAGAGAGATTTGCTTCTGCTGAGTCATGATGGGAACTCCCTACAAATCATGTTTCTTCTTTTTTTTTTAATTATTTTTCATTTTCTTCAATATAGTTGGTTTACAGTATTCTGTCAACTTTCTATTGTACAGCAGAGTGACCCAGTCGCACATATATATATATATGTATATACATTTCTTTTTTTCACATTATCCTCCATCATGCTCCATCACAAGTGACTAGATAACATTTTTCTGATTTATACATAATCAGCTCAATACCTCCCTTTCCAAATACCATCTCACTTCTCCTCAATATGACCATAGCAGTCAAATCTGCTATTTAAATCACCCTCCCAAGAGGAATTTAACATATAGTAGGCAATGTGGAGGGTAAAGGATGTATTAGGTGTCATCTCTCAGCTCCTACAGGCTACCAGTTGGGGCACTGATCACGTCACACCACAGACTTGTCTCAGGCCATCATTTTCCTCTGACCTTGGCGAATTCTCCCCATACCTTGATTTGCTATTTCCCTAATCTTCCCACGAAGAAACTATGCGAATATCATATTCTTTTCCTGCTGTTGCACCAATGAGATACCCTCTACTGAGCATTCATGTTGTGCCTGGCATAAGTGTTTCATATATGTTATCTTCTTGTACTGAAGTATAGTTGATTTATAATGTGTTAATTTCTGCTGTATAGCAAAGTGATTCAGTTATACATATATATTTTTTAATATTATTTCTCATTATGGTTTATCTCAGGATATCGAACACAGTTCCCTGTGCTACACAGTAAGATTATATATGTTATCTTAATGAATGGTTTAAAATCCTACAAGATGGATATTATTTTCTACATTTAAATAATGAGTTACCCAGAGCACAGAGAGTTACCCAGTGTCATATAACTAGTAAGGACTCTTTTTGTGGTTCTGAACCCAAATGTTAATTATTCCCGTCTACTTATGCCAAGTGGTTAAATGATCCTTTTATTTATGGTTTAGGGAGTGACTAAAGAGAAGGGGGCAGATTTGAGGAAGAGAATTGCAGTATTAAATGTGATCATTCCCCAGTCTATGCTGCACTGCTTTAGACTACCAAGTAATTAGAATATATAGTTCTAATAAATATTTTCTTAATTATGTTTCTTGGAAATAGTTTTATAATTTTTACACCAAAATAAATGCACTTTATTTTACTTTTCTGTTTTTTCCTTTAGTTATGGGACATTCTGTTTTTTCAAGGAGACCTAAATATTTACAAGTTTCCAATTGTTCTAATTCTTTACCAGTTTTTTTGTAAAAAATGAGTATGTCTATTCTCCCAAATTTTATGCTGATTTGCATTATAAAAACACAAGCTCTATTTTACCATAATTGCTAAAATATCTGACCAGTGTAGGTAGTTTATGAACCTAGTTTCAGAGTTGGCATTTTTTTATTGATTATTGTTATTATCTTTAATAACAGGCTAATTGTTTTGGGGGCACATATGATATTTTGATATATGCACATTTCACAGTATTACATCTCAGAGAAAGTTTGAAGAAATCTTACAGGTCAACTAACCAAACTTAAAATTTAAATTACTAAAATAATCCCTATTCAAAACATATAGGGCCCAGACCACCACCAGCAAAACATAAAGTGAAAGACATTCAAATAGTAGCCATGGGAGGAAAAATTACCCTTTTTTTTTAAGTTTAGCTGAAAACAAACCAACTGCTTCAATGATGCTTAGGAACAGGAGCGCTCACTATATGCCAAGAATCGTTCTAAGTGCTTACATGTGTGAATTCATGTCATTCAGGATGAAGATATTATTATTATTTCAATTTTGTAGGTGATAAAACTCAAGTGTGGGGACGTGAAATAAATCTGCTCAAGATCACACAGCTAGTTAATGACAGAGCTAGGTTTCAGATTCAGGTAGTCTGACTCTAGAGCCTGTGAATTTAAGGGCTACACCATCCTTTCTTCTTTAATCTGTTAAGAAATCATCAGAAAATTTCTTCAGTGATGGAGTTTGGCCTTTTTACTTTGATTTTCATCTAGTTTTGAAGGACTTTTTAGATTGCAGTACAAAGTCTACAGGGCTTTGTAGCCAGGTTATTCTAATTGACAACAGCAACAAATATAGGATGCCTGCCATTTACTCACAGAATAGTTGTGTTCTGCACTCTGTTGGAACTTTTGTTTTTTGAAGAATGTATTTATTCTTACCATTGGAAATATACAGGTTCAGCTGCAAGTGAATCAACCTCAGTCATTCTGCTACACTCAGTGTTTGAAAGGAATATGTATCATTTCTTTAGTCAGCTGGATTTCTTTCCATAATGATATGCTGCATTGATCAGCTCTGAGAATATTTATAACCCTCCTCATTTTAATAGGACTATTAATACTCCTGATGTTTCAACAAACAGCATTAATCGTTTTAGTGCTGACATATTGACAAATGATTTGATATGTGGTAAAGAAAAATATAATCAAAGACAACCAAATTACATCTTTCAGGGGCTCACGGGAGAAAATAATGTTAACATAATTTAAAGTTTCAGAGGATTAACAACTATGCTGGTAAGAATGTTCCCAACAAAAACAATCTAGTCATAAGTTAGAAGTAGATACTGGCAATAAAACAAGACACTCTGGTTAAGAATATTATACCATCCCACAAGGAAGCATCAATCCTAAATTTGTGGAATTAAAGGCATAATTCTGAAGCTTTACTTATCACATTAGTTTGCCTTGTCAAGGTCATAGTTTAGTTTGACAGGGAGACCCTTTGCAAGGATTTTACAGGCTGGAGTCTTCAGCGAAAGATTTCACTGTGTACTACAACTGTGATAAAAAAATCTCCAGAATGTGGTTTACATGGATACCATGAATAGAACAGACGACAGACATTGGTTTAACTTTATGAAACAAGAGCACATGCTAGAATATAATCATGAAATATAAAATAACTTAACCTTTATAATGTATACATGTAAGAATTTACACAGGCTTTACAAATTAAAGACACTAATTTTAATATATAGTAAAGGCTTATACATCCCATGAAGGTGTTGCTTCAAAATAACACTTAATTGCTAGTATTGAGAACAGGTTTGAAGTGCATCATTTGAAAGCCACTTGAGAAACTTATCTAAATATTTTAGACCAAAACATTTGTCAATTTCACATTATTATTTTCACATTAATTTTTAATTTTTAGTTTTTAAAAAATCTTATCCAGATGCAAATGATGAGAGTAATACAAAAAGGGTGACGGATGCATGGAAGATGCTAAATTACTGTTTCATGAGCAAATGAATAAGTGAGACATGGGCTCTGATATCTCTACACGAATGAAGCTTCATGAGTTATCTGAGCAGTAGCTTCATCACTGAAATAAGGTTATGTCCTCCCATGTGGACTCCTTAGAAGAGGATGACACTTATTTGGATGGATGAGTCAAATCTTCACATTATAAAATCAATCACCTCCACTTGGTATATCCAGAGGTTAACTTCTATTCCAAGATTTTTCAGAATTTGAATTTATTCAAATGTATATTTTGTAAGGCAAATCAGAATTTATCCACTGCTCTATAAATAATGCATAGGGAATAGGAATAAATGTAATAAAATGAAGTTGGTCTATTATGTGTGAAGAAATATTTAACACTAGTTCTGTTCCAATACAATTGAAGCACATGAGAAATCCTTTACATTCTTTGCCCTCTTTGTGATAGTTACCCCATTAGCAGGCTACCATTGTAGCAATGCTACTATGAGGTCCCTTGGGAGATCTTTCTATGCAGATAATCAATGGAAAATTAGCAAAACCCACTAACTAATGGATTGACTTCAGTAAAACAGCCAGGAATTTTTGGAGGTCTATCTAATGTTAGATAACAACTTTGAATTTTTCCAATTTTCAACCAATTATTTGGATGCAGTATACATTCAGTCAGGGCAAAACAAAACAGAGCAAATAGAACAGACTCCTGGAATTCTGCCAATCCCAGGAGCATAGTATAATGAAAAGATGACTATTCTAGGAGTTTCAACTACTAGGACATCCTGAGGCTTAAACTTTATGTATTTCAAGTCAGTTATTGTTGCCATGGTTCCATCTCCGAGGTACTCAGGAGTCCCATGGGGTGGGAATGTGAAGTAAACGGAGTCATTCCTTCTCTTGCTGCCAATTCAGGGATTATAGAATAAGCAACTTCTGCTTTGTGTTTACAGTGAAAGCTTACCTTTGCCATCAAAGCTACAGAATAGAAAGGGCACTTTTCCCTCACAGAATCCATGGGATCTGTTGTCCTACGGGTATTTTTGAAAATGGATATTAACCAGCTAATGAAACTCTTTATTTTTTTTTGGGGGGGGGGGATCTTCTTGCCATTTCTAGGGCCGCTCCCGCGGCATATGGAGGTTCCCAGGCTAGGGGTTGAATCGGAGCTGCAGCCGCCGACCTACACCACAGCCACAGCAACTCGGGATCTGAGCCGTGTCTGTGACCTACACCACAGCTCACAGCAATGCCGGATCCTTAACCCACTGAGCAAGGCCAGGGACCAAACCCGCAACCTCATGGTTCCTAGTCGGATTCGTTAACCACTGAGCCACCAGCTAATGAAACTCTTGATAGCATAGTAAGTTGCTTGTTATTTCTCTTGATCTGATTATCCTTTAATATTTAGATTTGCACTTGCAATCTAAAAAATGCATTTCTTTTTACTAAGGTCATATAGAAATCATGATTTCTGCTGACATGACTACCATAAAATAGTCACTCTTTATGTAGTAGCTTTACTCCAAGGAGTTTGCTAATGTGGCTGTGAATTATTTGTGTTTTATCCTGCGAAGGAAACAGCCATAGAATTTCCTACAATTTCGTTAAGTATATCATGCCACTCCCTTCTGGCCTTCAGAGTTTCTGTTGAAAAATCAGAATTTCCTACAGTTTCGGAATTCCCATTGTGGAGCAGCGGAAATAAATCCAACTAGGAACCATGAGGTTGTGGGTTCAATCCCTGGCCTCGCTCAGTGGCTCAGTGGGTTAAGGATCCGGCGTTGCCGTGAGCTGTGGTGTAGGCCAGCAGCTATAGCTCTGGTTAGACCACCTAGCCTGGGAACCTCCACATGCCGCAGGTGAAGCCCTAAAAAGACAAAAAGACCAAAAAAAAAAAAAAAAAAAGAATTTCCTACAATTTCGAATGAAGACATAGAGAAACATGAGAAAGTGATTTGTCCAAATTTCACTAACAAACACATGGAATTGAAACTAGAATGTATTTTGTCCTAACAGAGAATTTCTCTGAAGACTGAGAAGCGCTGAATTAAAAATCAAAGGACTTGGGAACCTTTATGCTGTGTTTTTTTTTTTTTTTTTTTGCTATTTCTTGGGCCGCTCCCACGGCATATGGAGGTTCCCAGGCTAGGGGTCGAATCGGAGCTGGAGCCACCGGCCTACGCCAGAGCCACAGCAACGCAGGATCCGAGCCGCGTCTGCAACCTACACCACAGCTCACAGCAACGCCAGATCGTTAACCCACTGAGCAAGGCCAGGGATCGAACCCGCAACCTCATGGTTCCTAGTCGGATTCGTTAACCACTGCACCACGACGGGAACTCCTATGCTGTGTTTTGTTTGATAAGGTGGAAGCATATTGCAGAGGACAGAGGTAAAATTCTCAAAGATGATACATTGTCAAAGATCTCATAAAATATTACCTAAACTATTGCCTTGAATTGGATAGAAGATTTTTTTTTATTTTTTATTTTCCCACTGTACAGCAAGGGGATCAAGTTATCCTTACATGTATACATTACAATTACATTTTTTTCCCCACCCTTTGTTCTGTTGCAACATGAGTATCTGTTAAGAAGGCCCGTTTACTCATTCTCTTAAGTTCATTGTTATATTCTATACTCACTGTCATCAGATTCACCTAAGCTTTCATCGTCCTTATTTGGGCATTTGAGGATTAAGCGAATTAACAGCTGTACAGTTCTTAGAACAGTAGGCATTATAGGAAACAAAGAGATAAATTAAAAAATGGTTTAAGCCCTTTAAGTAGCCAGAATCTAGTGGGCAAGAAACATAAGTGCCTGCATTGTATGGCAGACTACAGCCAGGGTTATCTTACTCAAATAAGAATGAGAGGGGTAGGAAAAGTTATCTTTATTATTACACACACATTCATTCGTATAAATTCACCACACTTCTCTCACAACCTTTTAAGGTAAGCTGGATGGATGTTCCAGAGTCTCATGTATTGTAATCCACACAATAGCTTTCTAATGGAGACAGCAGTATTGCTTTTATTGTACAGAAAGGAAACTGAGGTTCAGAAAGAATATTTTATACAGCTCGTCCAATGTCAGAAGTGTTGTGATGGCAAAGCTAAGATGAGGAAACTGAGCTCCAGGGACATAGAGCCGGGCCCAAGGTCACACAGCCAGTTAATAGGAGAAGATCAATTTGAGATTATATTTTGTAAAGGCATATTGTGGATGATAAGTTCATAGCTCAGCTGGGATGGGATGATCAGTGTATCTATTTCTCCCATCCTCTGGTCCCTGGGATGTATGTGAATATCCATTTAAGAAACTTTTCACATAGGACTGTTTTTTTGGCCACACCATCATATGGAAGTTCCTGGGCCAGGGTTTGAACTCTCACCATAGCAGTGACAAGGCCAGATCCCTAACCCGCCATGCCACAGGACTTTTTAAAAGATGCACTAGCATTCGCCTTGAAGTGCTTTCAGTGCCTGTCTTCATAGCATATGGGTGTTGTTTGGCATCTAATATAGCCTTTACAAATAAGAAAAATTATGACAGCAATTGACATTTTTAAAAGTGTTTTCAAGGGAGGATTGGTGAATAAATCACTAATTTCATTCCAGAGGGTTACCCTTCCTTTTGCAGTATTTATAGGAAGAGGGCATTTTTTCCCGCAGTGCTTTGTTTCACATTAAACATTCAGGGAATATTTCAAATTAGTCTCTTATGTGGACTCATTATTAGAATGCCAGAAATATATTCAAGTATGGCATTGTTAATCAGAATAAATTTCGGTGCCACTTGTCTTGCTCTAAGTCCTATAATACATGGGTGGGCTGATGGAATAATTAGGTATATTAGTGATTTTTTTTTTCTAAATAGTCAAAGGAATTACAATGGAAGGACAAGAATGCAGGAAGAAGTTAGGTATTAACTTGAACTAGTCTCCCATTTAGGATATTTCAAATTTCATTTCAGTCTTGGGGATTCCCATTGCGGCTCAGTGGTAAAGAACCTGACTAGTGTCCATGAGGATGTGGGTTTGATCCCTGGCCTCGCTCAGTGAGCTAAGGATCCAGTTGTTGTCGTGAGCTGTGGTCACAGACGCGGCTCTCCTGCATTGCTGTGGCTGTGGTGTAGGCTGGCAGCTGCAGCCCAATTCAACCCCCAGCCTGGGAACTTCCATATGCCACAAGAGAGGCCCTAAAAAGCAAAAAAAAAAGTTCTTTTAAATCAGGTTTGTAAGTTAAACTTGGAAGGAAAAAATATTACTGCCAAAATTATAGAACCAGATCTCTAAACCTGATTTGAATATATAATATTTAGAAAAGACAGTTGGTAATATATGAGTATTTTGGTTAGAGATTATAGATCCCTTTGTAGAGCGGTTATATATTTACAAATGAAAAGTCAAAACGGTTATAGCACTGGTCATGTCTAATTGTCCATCAAAATTCGGGCCAAATATGCATATGAAAGCTATGTATAGTATGAAAGCTATACACAAACATTTAAAAAATGATTATAAGAGTGGTATAATAGACACTCTTTGTTCAAAATTATTCCCTTCATGCCCTTGTCATGCCTTCCCTGCAGAATACATTCTTCTGTCCCATTGATTTGGGGCTTGACCATGAGCCTTGTAAACTATGGAATAAGAGTACTAGTTACATAATAGTTCCAAGTGGAGGCTTTAAGAGTCAGTATTTGTTTTTGATCACCCTCTTGTGCTCATTTTCAAAATACTCTCATTTTTAAAAGAATGTGGCTCAGAGTGGTGAGAGCCTTGTTTGTAATCACATAGCATGAGTCTTCAAATCCATAAAAGTTGGAAGTAGCATTCTTCTCTTATATAACTTTAATGACTTCTATTCATTTTAGTTATTATTTTCTTTTTTTTACCCAAGTCATAATGAGTGTTTTTCTGCAATAATGTGTTCCTCATGAAGAGAATCAACAAGACTAAAGAGAATCTTCTGACGATAAATTGGTAAGTCATAATATGTGATCTTTTTATGTATATTTGTACATAAACAATACCATTGGACTTAAAGTATCATCTAAGAAAACTACAAGATAAATAATATTAGAAACTGGGCTTAACTTTGGCCCCTCAACACCATAGTGTATTATATTCCTTAACATCTGCTAAGGACAAACCCCTACTCTGTACCAATATCTTGATTTATTATTCCCTGCTCTGTTGTGATTCTAGGATCCTTACCCACAGCTTTTGACATATGGCTCCTGGCTTCTTCTTTTTTTTTTTTTTTCAGACTAACCTGAAAATGAGTGAAATCTACCCCAGAAGATCCAGTGTCAGACACACATCATAAATTGCATAAATTTCCTGTAGGCTGAAAATGGGAGAAGTCAATTTGATAGTTTCCGTGTATAAAACCAACCAGTCTTCATATATAGGCTTTTCCTCATGCTGACCTACATCTTTGCAATTACCTAAATTTCATTTGCAGGGAATTACCATTTTTCAGCTGTTTCTCCAGGTAGTCTTCATTACAGAGAATGTAGATAAGGTTTTTGCTTGAAACCCCTGCAGGTGGAAACAACATCAGCACTACAATTCAAATTATTACGAGCTCTCTATAGCACTGGGCTAAAGCAGGTGCATAGAAACTATTTCATAAACCATTTTGTCTTCACAAGTGTGACAAGAATTAGATATGATTTCATCATTTCAGTACAATCTCTTCCTTATGCAAATAAGAAATGGTCACGGGAGTTCCCGTCGTGGCGCAGTGGTTAACGAATCCAACTAGGAACCATGAGGTTGCGGGTTCGATCCCTGCCCTTGCTCATTGGGTTAACGATCCGGCGTTGCCGTGAGCTGTGGTGTAGGTCGCAGACACGGCTTGGATCCCGTGTTGCTGTGGCTCTGGCGTAGGCCAGTGGCTACAGCTCCGATTGGACCCCTAGCCTGGGAACCTCCATATGCCGCGAGAGCGGCCCAAAGAAATGGCAAAAAGACAAAAAAAGAAAGAAAGAAATGGTCACGGTGATCAAGTGACAAGGAACAGTGAAGGGGCTTCCCAACTTTGCACTCGAGAACTCTAGTAAATCCAGGCGGAGGTCACATGGGCTGCTGAGGGCAGCAATCAAGTATAAGTTTGATACTTTGCTTCAACAGAGAAGTTCTAATTTTGTCTTTATAAACTGTGCTTGGATAATACTTTGTTTTAAAAAGGGTCCATGGGGAAAAGAAATATTTTTTTAAACCCCTGGATAGTACAATGAGCACAGGTTTTGAAATCAGTCAGATCGGGTTTCAATCCTGGCTACAACTGTGACCTTAAGAGGTAACTTAACTCTCTAAGCCTCAGCTTCCTTTTCTGTGAAATATGGAAAATACTTAACTCACAGACATCTCTTGAGACTGAAGTCATAAATCCATGTACATAGAATATGGCAAGTACTTAATAAAGGGCATTATTTTTATTATTATTCCGTAGAATAATATGATATATAATAAATAACCTTCATCTTCAAAATTTATCAAGTGATCATTATGTGAAAAGTATGAGACTTGATCATTGCCCTTGAAAACTTTACAGCCTAATTGGCAAGATGCTACATAGTATTAAAAAAAAAATCAACAACCAAACAGGGTATTGTAGGCCAAACATAAAATGACTTGGATTCCCTGGCTAAGGACGGAAGAGGTTTGAACAAAAAATGAATATGTTCAAACACATGACCTCACTCTCTTGGCATGAGTCTGTATGTGACCACATTATGAAGACTGTCCCCAAAATGAGAGATTGAAACAATTGCTAATTTACTTACTGCACCGCAGCATCTCCCCGTACCAGGGAAAATGAGTGCCAAAGGCAAACAGCCATAAATGGTGTTGCCTCAAGGACAAATAGTAAGATATGCCCTCACCATAGATTCTCTGTGTCTCCACTTTCATACCATTTTTCAACATGCTCAGACAAAATCAAAACGTCTCTTTCAATTAATTGAATTATACTACTGGGTAGGCAGTATGGAATGGCGTGGGATGTGTTAACAGACGCTGTCCATGATGTGTTTGTTTTTTGGACAGGCCCCAGAAATGTCACCAACTTGCTTTCCATTTCCTGACTTTCCAGATAAGGTGAAAATGGTAAAATGGCTACAAAGCAGAGAGAATGCAGGGAAGAATCACAGTCAGGATATTATAAAGATAAATCAGTCCATAAATCATGATGAGACGACTGATGAACAAAGCCCAGAGCGCCATTTTGCAGTGTCACCCACGGATGATGCTGTATCTCTCTCCTCATATCACTAATTCATGCAACAGGAAAGTATTAGTGCTGTTCTCGGGGCAGTGCGGTGAATAGTACCAAGTTGCTGTTGTTCATTAAGTTACAGTTTAGCCAAGGATACAATCAAGCAAGTAACTGGAGGTGGTACAACACATACTTCAGTAGAAGCAGTTGGAGGCTGCTATTGAAGCCTGTATAATGGGACAATTCTGGGAGTCAGGGTCAGCCTGAAGAGGACATAATATCAAAGGAGAGATGCAAACGAGGAAGAAAAATTAACCAGGTGACAGAGTGGGGAGAGAAAGGAACAGTGTTCCAAGGACAAAGATGATGAGTACCTGCAAAGATCCAAATGCAGGAGGGGCAATACTGTCCTGAATGTGACTACAAAAGAAAACCTAAAGGTGAAAGGAGTGGGACCGGAGAAGTGAGTAGGGGCTAGATTATGAAGGGCCTTGAAAACCATGCAGACCACAATGGGGGAACTATTGAATGATTTTAAGGAGGTGCGTAGCATGATCGGGTTTGCTTTTGAACAGTGGACCACAGACCTAGACACCACTTAAGAGATGGCTGCAGCAGTTGTGATGAAGTTTTCCCAAAGATAGCGTCAGTGGTGATTAAGATAAAGGAAAGATACAAAAAGCATTTCAGAAATAAATCAATAAGACTTGGTGATTTATTAGAGGTAGAAGATGAAAAGGAGACCTCTCAGTTTTTGGAACAGTCACAGGAGAGAATCGGAGGATGCATGGCTCAAGGTAAGTGTGAAGCAAATCAGGAGACTACAGTATCATAGAACCCAAAGGAAAAGGGTGTTTCAAGGTATATGATAGTGTTATCAAGTGCTATAAAGCAAAACTAAGAAGGGATTTAAAAGTTGTTAGTGGATTCAACATCAGGTAAACCACTGGTGACCTGGCCATACTATTAGAACAGTTTTAGTGGACACCTAGAAGTAGGAAAAGCAGGCAAGCTGAAAAACCACCATTCATACAGAAATGCAGTGCCAGAGAAAACATCCTCCAAATACACAGCTGAGACCTCAAGGCATTACACACAGGTGAAATAAGAGTTGTAAATACAGTACAGAATGTTTTCATATGCCCTTCATCCAGCAACCCCTAATGTTAACTTTTCACATTAACTATAATACAATTATGAAAACTAAGAGATCAAAATTTGTACAATATTAAACCAGAGACTTTATTCAGAGTCTACCAGTTTTTCCACCAAAGTCCTTTTTCTGTTCCAGGATGCAGTCCATGAGAACACACTGCACTGAGTTGTCACCTCTCCTTAGTTTCCTCCAATCCATGACACTTCCTCAGTTTTTCCTTATCTCTCAGGACATGGAGAGTTTTGAAGAGTACTAATCAGATATGTTATAGAATGTCCCTCAATTTATTGAAGTCAGGCCTTTTTTGCAAAAACTACTCTGGTTTGGTATTGATTATGTTATATCCTTCTCTGTGCATCACAGGCAGGCAGAATCCTTAGATCTCAGGGGTCCCGCCTTCTCAGTCTTCCTATTCTTCCTCCAGTTATAGTTCTGGCTCCAGCACTCATTCCCGTCTTTCCCCTAGAATAGATCTTTTAAAAATCTCTTCCTTTTCCCCAACTGCCCTGGGTTTTCACCAGTGCCCTAAGTGCAAGTGTGTTTTTTTTTCTCTCCCCTCTACCCCTCAGTGAATGATAAGGGATAATAAGTGAGAAGTTCCAGAATATGCCGAATAGTACATATTTGTCCTAAGCAGTGCCTTAAGTGCTTATGTAAATGCAAAATATGTGTTTTTGGAATTTACATATACACAGTTTTCTGATACTATTAATATAGCAATCGAAGTACATTGTGGCAGAGACAAAAGTTAAATGATTGCTTCTAGATTTGACTTTATTCCTCAATGTTTAGATTGTTCTGTTTAATAAAGATAGACTTTTAAAAGCATATTATCCAGTTTTCAGCTCTCTTTAAAAGTTAATACCCAGAGTGCCCACTGTGGCGCAGTGGAAACAAAGCCGGCTTGTATCCATGAGGATGAGGGTTTGATCCCTGGCCTCCTTCAGTGGGTCAGGGATCCGGCATTGCCATGAGCTGTGGTTAGGTCACAGATGTGGCTCAGATCCCACGTTGCTGTGGCTGTGGCATAAGCTGGCAGCTACAGCTGCAATTCATCCCCTAGCCTGGGAACTTCCATATGCTGCGGGTGCAGCCGTAAAAACCAAAATAAATTTGGAAAGTTAATACCCAACACTGCTAGCTTACATCTTTTCAAGTATTCCTATATGCAGACTGCAGTCTATTAATATGCGATAGATAACTGTACTGAGTATTAATTATAGCTACTGTTTATTCCTAGAATAACTATTGTACTATTTCTTAAAGGTATCTAATACAATTACTTGGTCACCAAATTTATAATTATTTCTGAAACAGCTTGTATCCCTAATTCCCTTTTATTGATTTTACACACACACACACAGTCTTCTTATCTAACTCTAGTTCCTAATCTCCAAAATATACAAACATCACATGGACCTTTATAATAAAAAAAAATCAAAAAATGGGCAGAAGAGCTAGATAGACATTTCTCCAAAGAAGACAGACAGATGGCAAAAAAACACATGATCACTAATTATTAGAGAAATGCAAGTCAAAACTACAATGAGGTATCACTTCACACTGCTGAGGATGGCCATCATCAAAAAGAACACAAATAACAAATGCTGGAGAGAGTGTGAGGAAAAGGGAACCCTCTTACACTGTTGGTGGGAATGTAAGCTGGTGCAATCACTATGGAAAACAGTGTGGAGGTTCCTCATAAAACTAAAAATAGAGCTATGTATTATCCAGCTATCCACTTCTGGGCATCTATCCGGAGAAAAACCATAATTCAAAAAGATACACACGCCCCATTGTTCATAGCAGCATTCTTTACAATAGCCAAGACAAGGAAGCAACCTAAACGTCCATCAGTGGAGAAGTGGATAAAGAAATGGTGCATGTGTACATAGTATATTACTCAGCCATTAAAAAAAGAATGAAATAATGCCATGTACAGTAACATGGATGGACCTAGGAACTATCATACTGAAGTTGGACAGTGAAAGACAAACATCATCTGATATCACTTACATATGGAATCTAATAAAAAAGGAACATAAATGAACTTATTTGCAAGAATATAAATGAACTTACTTGCAGAAGAGAAACAGACTCACAGACTTTGAAAAACTAATGATTACCAAAAGGTGGTAGGGGACAGATGGACTAGGGTTTGGGATTGGCATATTCACACTGGGGTATATGGAATGACTGGCCAAAAGGGACATGCTATATATCACAGAGAACTCTACCCAATTTTCTATGATAATCTATGTGTAGATTTTTCTTTTCAGAAAAGAATCTGAAAGAGAATGGATGTGTATATATGTATAACTGAATCACTTTGTTGTACAGCAGAAATTATCACAACCTTGAAAATCAGATATACTTCAATAAAACTTTAAAAGATGAAAAGGAAAGAAAAAAACTTAGAAAAGACCTCTTAAGAGAAGCAAAATAAAAACTACTGTCTCTTTCATGCTAAATATTATCTGAAAAACAAAGATTAACAAATCGGACATGGGTTCCTAACTCAATAAAATTGATGCTTTCAATTGTGAATATCTTTTATCACACAGCTTACCATTTTCATGGGTCTTCATTAAATTAAGTGTCTGAGACTTAAGAGGATTAAGTAGTTTTTATAACTTTCTAGTTGTTCAAGGGCAGAATCAGACGATTCAGTTCTGGTACCCTAGTAGGACACAGATCATTTCATAAAAGCTTTTATAGAGCCACTAAGGCATAATGAGTGATAATATTTATTGGTCAATGACATTGAGTATAAAGAATTAGCAAAACATTTATGCATTGAAAAATTAATTCTAGATGCAACTAATATTGTATCTTTTTCCTGTATTGTAAGATGCTTACAAAATGTACTTTAATCCTCTCCATTCATTGTGCTATTATTTTCATATCTTTTACTAAACTATTTATGTATAAAAAACCTTTAAAACATTATTATTAATTTTTGTTTTAAGAAGTTAATTTTATTTTGAATTTTTTCTGATATAATTTATATAGACTAAAAATCACGCTTATTAGAATATAATGCTGTGGGCTTTAACTAATGCATATAATTATGTAAATACTACCACAGTCAAGATAAAGAACAGCTCTATTACTTGCCAACTTTCCCTTGTCCCTTTGTGGTTGGCTGCAACCAACCAGTCTGTTTTCTGTCCCTATAATTTTGCCTTTTCTAGAATGTCATATAAATGGACTCATAATGTAAGTAGCCTTTCTAATTTGTTTTTTTTACTTAATTCAAAAAACATCCATGTTGTTGTATTTATAAATAATCTGTTCCTTTTTACTGCTGAGTAGTACTCCATTGTATGAATGTACCATTTGTATATTGGTTTACCATTTGAATGATATTCGTGTTGTTTACAGTTTGAGGCTATTATTAATAGAGCCATTATAAACACTGGCATGTATGGTTTGTATGAACAGAAATTTACATTTTATTTGGGAATTATTTAGGGATGGGATTACAGAGTTTTATAGTATGTGTATATTTATGAGTAATGAAAAAAAATTCATGAAGTGACTTCACCTTTTTGCATTCTCATGAGCAGTTTATGAGCGTTCAAGTTTCTTTTCTCGACAGTTGTTGTCAGTTATTTTGTTTCTTTTAGCCATTCTAAAAAATGTGAAGATACAATTGTGTACTTAATCTGCATATCCCTAGTAACTAATGACTTTAATCCATTTTTATGTGTTTATTAGTCATCTATATATCTTATGTCAATTAATTTCTACTCAAATACTTGGCCATATTTTTATTGGTTAGTTTTCTTATTAATGACTCTTGAGAGTTCTTAATATATAGTTTGGATATAATATTTTATCATATGTATGACATATAATGCAAATATGTGCATAACCACCACCACATCAAGATATAGAACTATTCTGTAACCATGAAAGAACTCCCTGGGTGTTCCCGTTGTGGCTCAGTGGTTAACGAATCTGACTAGGAACCATGAGGTTGCAGGTTCGATTCCCTGGCCTTGCTCAGTGGGTTGAGGATCTGGCGTTGCCCTGAGCTGTGGTGTAGGTTGCAGATGCGGCTCAGATCCTGCATTGCTGTGGCTCTGGTGTAGGCCAGCGGCTACAGCTCCAATTCAACCCCTAGCCTGGGAACCTCCATATGCCGCGGGAGCGGCCCAAGAAATGGCAGAAAGACAAAAAAAAAAACAAAAACAAAAACAAACAAACAAAAACTCCCAAACACCACAACCTTGTAATTGCATTCCTTTCCCTGAATCCCTTGCAACTGCTGATTTGTTTTCCATGTCTATAATTTTGTTATTTTGAGAATGATATATACATGGAATCATAAAATATGTATACTTTTGAGATTGGCCTTTTTCCTTTACTTTGGCATGCATTTGAGATTCATCCAGGCTGTTAGGTGTATTAATATTTCCTTCCATTTTATTGATGAGTAGTGTTACTGGTATGGATATACCACAATTTAACCATTCACACATTAAAGGACATCTAGCTTGTTTACATTTTTGGTTATGACAAATTTTCAGTGAAATTTCATGTAAAAGTTTTTACATGAACATAAATTTTAATTCTCTAGAAGAAATGCCCAGGAGTACAACTTCTAGGTCAAATGGTAGTTGCATATTTTATAAGAAAGTGCCAAACTGTTTTCCAGGATAGCTGTACCATTTTATAGCCTCACCAGCAATGTAAGAATGATACAGTTTCGCCGCATCCTTGCCAGCTTATTCTGTTGTCACTTTTTTAAAAATTTTAGCCATTCCAATAGATGGGGAGAGATAGACCTCCTTATGGTTTTACTTTACATTTCCCTGATGGCTAATGATGCCAAACATCTTTTCATGGGCTTATTTGCCATTCCTGTAACTTCTTTGGCCAAGTTTTTGTTCAAGTCTTTCAATGCTCTTGACCAGTTTATACCTGAAGTATCTGTTTCTACTTGCTGATTTTATAAAGTTCTTCACAAGTGTTTATCCTTCCCCCTTAGTTTCCATATAATTATATTTATATGGGTTATGTACATGTAAAATTATTTTGTGTTTAGGCATTCGGATAAGATGAACTTAGTCTAAATCTGAAAAATACTAGTTTTGTTATGGCTCTGTTCTAGAAATATGTGATATTTTTACATTTTTCCCTTTATGTTTGGTTTTCCACAAATATGCTAATATGTAAATTTATAAGTACTTCTCTTGTGTATAAGTCATAATACTAGATGTACCCATGGAAAATCTTCTATTTGTTTTGCTCTTTCAGAAGGACCCTATCTCAGAAAAAAAAATTAACAAAGGAAATGCAGGAGAGTCAACTATTAACTTATAGAATAGAGAGGGTTTCTTGGTAAGACAACCAACCAAAAAACTGTCAAGTATTGGTACTATTATGCAGCTGAATCTATGCATTTTATATACCAAAGGCTAAATTTTCATTAATGTTTAATTATGGAGCATCTATAAGTAGGAAAGATTATTATTATGTATTAAATTACTACATTTAAAGCTTTGGGAAAAGGGTCAATCAGAAAATCATCAAATGTACTGATGTTATTGCTGTAATTGCAGGTTGGAGCAGACATTCATCAATACTATATGGAACTGCTGTGTTCAAAAGTTTGGGGATGAGATTATGGAAAGAATCAATATCATTCTTGGTATTGATCTACATAGAAAAATAAATTATGCATCTTTAGGTGTATTGGTATAATTTAAAATAGACCCAAGTCTGCAGGAAAAAAATTATTGATGTCTACATTATTTATCACAAACTGGAAATCTATCTTCCATTTTAGTCATGCTAGGTCTTCAGAACTGAATAGCCTTTCAATGACAAATGGAATTGGGGACTGGTAAGAAGGAAAAATATTTCATCAATTTCACTTGCTCCATCTTGACTGACTGAGGACAAATCCTGAAAGTTCTATACAATAGTGCAAGGAATATGAATTTAAAATTCATATATCTCTGGATTAAGACTGAAATCCTGGCCTCAGGTTATAACTCCAAACAATTTAAAGTTTTTAAATTTTAGTTTTCACATCTGTACACTGGGTAACATTTCTAAGAATATTGCAAGGGTTACATAATATAATGTTTGTAAATACTTCTATCCATGTTGTTGCAATATAGCTCTTGTTAGTTCATTTAAACCGTTGTATAGTATTCTGCGTTTTGAATAAATTCAATGCCTTTCTCTATTCTTGTACTCTCTTGTGTCTAGCTTCATTTGCTCTATATTACACCTTTTTTGCTATTCATGTTGTTGCATGTAGCAGTTCTTTTCTCTTAGTTATGTACCACTATATGACTATCTCACAATCTGTGTATTCGTTCTACTATTGTTGCATATATATGAGTTGTTTCCAGTTTTTGACTATTATAAATAACTCTTATACATTCTTGAAAATGTCTTTCAGTGCATATGTACACATTACTTTAGGATATATACATAAGATTGAAATTGCTGAGGCATAAGGAATGCATATGTTCAGTATTATTAGATATTTCAAAGTAATTTTACATATTTATTGTAATGATACATGGTCGTATAACTCATGAAATGTCTTGTTGCTGTATATCTTCATCAACATTCAATACTGTTATTTTGTTTAACCTATCTGGTATCTCTATCGTGGTACTATATCAAGGGCTTAATTTGCATTTCTTTTGTGATAAATGTGGTTGAGCACTTTTTCATATATTCATTGTCCATTTGTATATTCTTTTGACTCAAGTGCCTGCTCAAGTTTTTTATTCATGGTGTTGTATCTGTCTTAATGCTGTGTACAAACGTTTTACATATTCTGGATATATAATCAAGTGTATGTATTGCAGACATCATCTCTCACTCTGTCACTTGCATCTTGTTCTTGATGTCTTTTGATAAACAATTCATAATTTTACCACAGTTCAATTTAACTTTTATTGCATAGTTAATTCTTTTTGTGACTCTTTAAAAATAGTTGCCTACTCAAAGGTCAAAAGTATGCTTTCCTGGAGTTCTCATGTGGCACAGAGGTTAAGGATCTGGCATTGTCAGTGCAGTGGCTCACGTTGCTGCCATGGTGCAGGTTCAGATCCCTGTCCAGGGAACTTCCACATGCTGTGGGTGTGGCCAAAAAAAGTATACTTTCCTATATTTTCCTTAAAGAAGGATTATTGTTTTGCCTTTTACATTTAGGCTTATGAATCACATAGATTTGATTTTGTGCATGCTATGAGGTAGGGCTCAAGATTTTTCATAAGTATGTTCAGTTGATCTGGTACCACTTACTGAAAAGGTCATCTATTCTTCACTGTATTGTAATGGCACCTTTGTCATTAATCAAGTGATTGTTGTATATGGATCTCTTTTTTGGTATGTCTATTATGTTCCATTTGTCTGTGAGTCTATCTTTACACCAAAATCAAAATTTTTTTACTTCAGTTGTAAAAGTCTTCTTTTTTTGGCCACATCCATGGCATTTAGACGTTCCTGGGCCAGGGACTGAACCCTCACCACAGCAGTGAAAAAGCCAGATCCTTAACCACAAGGGGATTCCTGTCTTGATATCTGATAGTAGAAGTTCTCTAACTTTGACCTTCATGATTGATTGTCTTACCTATTCTTGGCCTTTATATTGTCATATGTGTTTTGGAATTATTTTGTCAATATGCACAAAAAAACGTGTAGACCTTAAATGGTCTCACCACAAAAAAGAAAGAGTCATTATGTTTGTGACATGTTGGCAGTATTAGCTATAATGCTATTGTAGTCATACTGTAATTTACAAGTGTATCAAATCAACACGTTGTATACCTTAAGCTTTGTCAACATTATATGTCAAGTATATCTCAGTAAAACTGGGAAAAGAGACGTTTGTAAAAAAAAAAAATTATCATTTCCATCTTGAGCATTCACACTCTTCCTCTCTCTTAGATCCCTCATTTCGAAGGAATCTAACCTCCCCATCATGAGGCAGCCCTGTGAAGAGCTTCCTGTAGAAAGAAACTGAGGCCTCCGAACAATCCTATAAAATACCTTTGGGAACAGATACTTCCTGTCCCCATAAAAAATGAAAAAAGAAGTCTCATGAGAGACCTCAAGCCACGTGCACTCAAGTAAGCTTTGCCCAGATTCCTGACCCACAGAATACAGAGGTTAATGTTTGTTGCTTTAATTTGCTATAATTTGTGGTGATTTGTTACACAAGCAATAGACAAATAATACAGGCACACAAGAAGTCAAAGTTGGGAGCTTTTCTGTTCCTAACCCTAATTCAAAAAGGAGGAAAAGGTGGTGTGAGTGGAGTCTAGTGAGAGCTAGAGCCAGGGAACGTGGATGCTGGCTTGAGCTAGAGGTTTAGAGAGAGCCAGTCATTGCCAGAACCTCAGCATGGAGGCAGGGAGGAAGTGGCCTTTATTTCCTCCAGCCAGAGGGGCTAGACAATTGAAATGTCTGGCAAATACAGATCTGAGGAACAGAGCAGGGAAAAGAAAGGCAGAGGATGGATGTGGCTGTAGAAGAGCCAGCCCCTAGCATCATATTCACAATACACTGAAACCTAGCTGTTTGTTCAAATTGAGGAAATAGAGCTATCTCACTGTAGAAGAACATGATATAACAGAAAGAAATAGCAAAACCTCTTATTAAAACCTTTTTCCTCATACTTTATGCCTGTCACTACTTAATTGGTTTTGTTATTAAAAAATAATTAGAAAAGCCAAGAAAGAATAGACTTTCCTTGAATAAGCTCTATCTCTAAACCTATATTACATGATAGAAAATGTTCGGAAATTAAAATCTGTTCTGAAAAAAAAAAATGAAGAGACTTTTTAAAGAAGAGTATTCTCCAGCATGACAAGTGGGAAAGTCTTGAATTGCCTCTGTGAAAAAGTTTCCTTTGAATTTCAGAGACTTGTAGCATTTCTCATTTAGCAACAGGAAGCATGTGATTTTTGCCAAAATTTCAAAAAAGTCATGGCTGCCTTTGCAAACAACTTGTCTTACTAACCTGAAATGATGTGAGTACTCAAAAATTGTTTTGCAAACAATGCTTTGTATTCTTTGCAGCTTTACTTATAATAGGAGAAAATGGAAAGAAACTTAACAATCAAACAATAGTAGTATTTAAATGTAAAATTTGCCTAAAGAGAGCCTATTACAATCAGGAGTGTATAACCTAACACAGGGTAAATTCAGTCAAATGGTGTGGGCCTAGGCCTGAATGCAGTGGGCTGTAAAGGAAATGGGGATTCAAGAAGGGTATCTAAGAAATGAAGGTGGCTCCCCCCCCTTTTTTTGGCTATACCCGCAGCATTATAGAAGTTCCCAGGTGAGGGATCGAACAGGTACCACAGCAGCAACCCAGGCCACAGCACTGACAATGCCAGATCTTTAACTGCTAAGCCATCAGGAACTCCTGAAGGTGGCTCTTACATACCTGGCTTTTGCACAGGAAGAAGGATCATGCAGGACTTAAATAGGAAAGTAAGTGTCTTTAATATAATATTAAAGAGATAGTAAGAGAGAAAGAAGGGGAAACTGAGTTGGCAAGAGTCCCACATGGATATGAAAGGACAGGGATAAGTGAGAAAAAACAGATGATGGCTGGGAAAGGAGGAAAGGAGACAGAAGCGCACTTCGGCCACTGTGGATTTCTTTTTTGTAGCAGTTCTGGATGAGCCACTTTGGCCTAAGAGCAGAGAAGGAAAGCATGTGGATAGATTAAAAGAAAATATTTTGCTGAGTCCACGAAACAGAAGGAAAAAGGGCAAAATAATAAGACAGTTGTGAAATGATGGAGTGTATATATGTAAATAAGTATAAAGAACTGGAAGGTTAAGCAGTTATGATATATGATGTAATAAAGAGGAATTTTAGATCTTGGAGGATAATCTGTACCAAGAGATTATAAGGACTGGATATATATATGTATGTATGTGTGTGTGTGTATATATATATGTGTGTGTGTGTATATATATATATGTATGTGTGTATATATATATATTTTTTTTTTGTCTTTTTGCCTTTTCTAGGGCCGCTCCCGTGGCATATGGAGAGTCCCAGGCTAGGGGTCTAATCGGAGCTGTAGCCACCAGCCTACGCCAGAGCCACAGCAATGCGGGATCCGAGCCGCGTCTGCAAACTACACCACAGCTCATGGCAACGACAGATCCTTAACCCACTAAGCAAGGCCAGGGATCGAACCCGCAACCTCATGGTTCCTAGTCGGATTCGTTAACCACTGCACCACGACGGGAACTCCAATAACCAGGCTATATTTTAGGAAGAGCTTAACATTGCCCAAATATAGAAGCAAAATGATTTGAAGGCAGCAGTGTAAAATGCCAGCCTCATCTCCCACTTACACACAGGCCATCAGATAAAGAAAAAGAACAGAACAAGAAGGAAGAAACTACATTTTTCTAAAGGAAAACCAGGAATTGTTCTGTGGACAGATAGGTTAAGGAGGTGAAAGGTTCAACAGGGGTTCCAGAGGATGCAAGGAAGTAACATCAGAAAGCTGTGAGAATAAAATAACATGATATATGTGTGTCAACTACCTTTAGTCACAATAATGTTGCATAACAAACAATCATAAAACCCTATGGCATATGATGACACTGAACTCATTATTTTGCAGGGTTCCGCTGAACTAGGCTGGGCTTAGCTGATTTTGGCTCACTCGCGAATGGGGTCAGATGGCTGTGGTTGGGCTAGAATTTTTTTCAGGGGAAATGGCTGGGATGACACAACCATTTTCTAGGTAGCAGCCTGGTCATGTTCTCATGGCAGAAAATCCAGAGCAAGCAAACCCAATAGCACTTTTCAAACCTCTGCTTGTGTCATATTTGCAAACATCAAATTGGCCCAATCAAGTCACAGGTCTAGTCCAGAGTCAAAATGGGAGGACAGGGAGTTCCCTGGTGGCCTTCCAGATAAGGATCTGATGTTGTCACTGCTGCAGCTCGGGTTTGATCCCTGGCTCAGAAACTTCTGCATACCTCGAGTGTGACTCCCTGAAAAAAAAAAAAAAAAAAGAATGTGGAAGGGCAGTAAAAGAAATAGCTTATCAGTTGTCTTCCTTGATTAAAGACTGCTAGACTGCTGGTAATGAAATTCACTGGGCATTTAAGAAAGCTTGACTCTCATCTGCCATGGATTCATAGTATGACCTTGGAAAATGGCTTTCATGTTTTGCACCTCATTTCACTCCAGAAATAAAGTTATACATACATGTATATTATAGAGAAAAAAGTTTTCTATGTGTGTAGGTAATATGGCTATAATTTTATGAACTCAGAAAAGGAGAATGAACATAAAGATTGTTTATGCAAGGAATATATTATGCTAAGAAATCAACTGAGGGATCTGCTCCTTTAACTGATCAGCAATTGGTGACCAAAGGAACATCCTTAGTATTTTTGGACTAGAACTACTGCAGTTTGTGTCACTTAGAAGTAAAAGTCAATTGAGTAAATAGGAAGACAAGGCAGGTTCCACTTCTGGTATGAAGGACTGATCTTCTAACAAACAGATCCTCCCATAAACAACATATATAAACCCTGGATAAATTGTTTTTTAAAAAAATAAGTACAGACTGCTTTGGAGATTGAACAGGCACATGCAGATTTTGGAGGGGAGTCAAAACCTGGAGCAAGCAATGGGCGTGGAATAAATTCCCCAGTGTGTGTGCGTGTGTGTAGGTGGGGGTAGTGACGAAAGTCCAAAATAAAATTTTCTGTCTGGAAGAAGCAGGGGAAGGAGCCTAAGATGACCAGATTGCTGGATACCTGAGAGCAGAACTCTAGGAAGTGTGCACTATGGAGGGTGAGACTCTATGCTTTTTTGCTTTTTTTTTTTAATTTAATTTTATTGGAGTATAGTTGACTTACAGTATTGTATTAGTTTCACTTAGAAGGTGTACAGCTAAGTGAATCAGTCATGTATATAAAATATATCCATTCTTTTCTCCCATATAGGTTATTATAAATTATTGAGGAGATTTCCCTGTGCTATACAGTAGATTCTCATTAATCATCTATTTTATACAGTAGTGTGTATGTGTTATGCCCACCCTCCCAATTCTTCCCTCCCCGCCCTTAACTATGTTTTTAAACTCAAGTCTCTGGATGAATCCTGAATCACATGTACATCATATAAACCAAAAGCAATGTGCAGTTATGGTTTAAAGAACTAAACTGAGATCTGAGTTCACTAAAAGCATGACAGTCTGCAGTGCAGTCCAACCAATTAAAATGGCTGAAATTAAAGTTTTATTAATTTTATATTTAAAAAAAACAAAGAAATGGCAAGAATGCAGAATAACTGGATCTCTCAAATACTGCTGTAGAAAGTGACAAATGGTATGGCTACTTTGGAAAATATTTTTTTCAGTTTTTAAAACCTCAATCATATATATCTGTGTGTGTATGTGTATATAGCCATATCCACAGCATGTGGAAGTTCCTGGGGCAGGGATCAAACCCACACCACAGCAGTGACCCGAGCCATAGTCGTGACAATGCCAGATCCTTAAGCTGCTGAGCCACCACGGAACTCCAAACATATGTATATTGAAACATGACCCAGCCATTTTACTCCTAGAATGGAAAATTTACATATATACAAAGACCAGTATGTGGCTGTTGAAAGCAGCTTTATTAGGCATTCCCATTGTGGCTCAGCGGGTTATGAACCCGACTAGTATCAATGAGGATGTGGGTTCAATCCCTGGCCTTGCTCAGTGGGTTAAGGCTATGGTGTTGCCACAAGCTGTGGTGTAGGTCACCGACACAGCTCTGACCCCACATTGCTGTGGCTGTGGTGTAGGCCAGCAGCTGCAGCTCCGATTCGACCCCTAGCCTGGGAACTTCCACATGTGGCAGGAGTGGCAAAAGAGAGAGAGAGAGAGAGAGAGAGAGAGAAAAGGCCGTTTTATTATAATAGCCAAAAAGTCAAAGCAACACAAATGTCCATCAATCGATAAATGGATAAATAAAATGCAATATATCCCTACAATGGTCTTCTGATACAATGATACAGAGGTTGCTCCCTTGAACAAGCAACACAGCCCCTAACCCGCTTCCCTCATGCACAGGCACTACCTGAGAGCACTCCATCAGTAAATCATTTGCCCAAGAATAGCCTTCTCATGCTCTCTTAAGAAACACATGCCAAGACAATTGGTATCACAGATGCTCCTAGGAAGCAGATTCTAAGAATTGGGGTATAGAGTTTGGCCACTCACAACTGGCTGGCAAATCACTCGTGGAAGGTTGCTTATTAATTAATATTCCCTAGGATGTGGTGGTAGTACAGGTAAGCTATGTCCCTGTGGTGAACTGAGATGAGGTACAGGTGAAAGGGAATGTATTGACTTCCATAAGAAAAAAAGGGAGACATCGTAACAATAATTGTGAAATTGGGTAGCCATTGCTAAGTGCCAGGGATACTTGGAAAAGAAAAAATAACAGGCTCAGTTTGATCAATCACCAATTCAAAGCGAGTTAGATGGCTCCTTAGTCGTGTTTAAAGAGATTCATGTCCTGCCGCCACAGGTTTGCCTGAGCTAAAGACCAGATCTAGGACTTAATTGTTAGAGTAGCATAATTCCAGAAAAATGTGGAATGGATTCTTATGCTTGGCAGGTGTCCTGTGCCAAGGTCAGGGCCCTAAAAGGGAAGGAGTTGGAAGCTGTGAAACGGAATAAAGATACTTGCATAAATGAATTTGAAAACCTTCAACCCCCAGATTTTCTTAAATCTTCAGCCTATGGAAATGGTTCATGGCTGCACTTCACTTGCCTTTTCACTGTGCAGGGGACCCTTGTAGTATGCAGAGGACTATAGCATTTTCTAGCATTAAACTTCCTCACATTCATAGGATAAACTCAACTCAGTCAGTAGCAGTTAAATATGTTTTTAATGTCTGTCATAATTAATAATAAAAAACTAAAAACAAATACCCCTGGACCACAAAACATCCTTCAAATATTCTTTTGTACCCTTTAAAGCCTACTCAAAAACAAGTTTTCACATACTTTAGTGTGTGTGTGTATGCACACACACGCACACGTATAAATTCCAATAGCGTATGTAATAGAGTAGTATACTCAACTTGTAAAATATTCAAGCAGTGCACATGAAGCTATATAATACTATCTGTATGACACAGCTCAAGTGATACTCAGTGAGACATGTATAGCTTTAAATAGACGTATTAGAAAATAAGAAATATTTAGAACAGCCAAGTACTTCAAGAAGGTACAGAGTGAATTGCATATGTGACCTAAAGAAGCAGAAGCCAGGAAATAATGAAGATAAATGCAGAAATAATGAAATAGAAATGGCAGAGCCAATTAACACAAGATATTCCTCTAGAAATCCTAATATGATGATCATATTTGTAAATATAATTACTAAAGAAAAATCAGAAACAAACAAGTTAAACTTGTAGAGAACTTAGATTTAGAGATTTTAACATAAGGGAACACAAGTTCCCTCATGATAACCAAACCACCCACAGGGAAATGTTTCCACATATAGCGGTATTTCAGCTAATAAGAAGGAATAAGAGAAAGAAGATTCTGTAGCCCCTGTGGATTGATAAAGGTGATGATCATGGGCTGCTAACCTCAACACAAAGAAACAGCCAGGCATTGTATTCCTCCTAACGGAAGTACCACATCACCTATGGAGTGGTCTTCCAGAAGGGAGAAAACAAACACTTTGCTAAGGCATACCCCAAAAAAGGGAGAGGGGCAATTGTGCAACCCTTTTTCCCTGGCCAGCTCTCCTTGATCCAAAAACCAAATGAGGACATCACCCCCACTCCCATGAAAAGAACACCTGAGCCAAGCTTATTCACATAGTGGTAAGTGTATTAAAATAGCATAGTCAACAGAGCAGTGAATTAAATGAGCAAATGGACTGTGCCCAAGAAACGGAAATATGATTTAACATTAGAAAATACTTTCAACTGTAATTCCCTACATTAGCAAATTAGAAGAGGAAAAAAAAAAAAAGCATTTGATTGTGCCAACAAGTATAGAGAAAGCCCTTGAAAGAAATTCAACATGAGTTTAAGATACAAACTTCCAGCAAACTAAGAATAGAAGGGAACTTGCGGAGTTCCCGTCGTGGCGCAGTGGTTAACGAATCCGACTAGGAACCATGAGGTTGCGGGTTCGGTCCCTGCCCTTGCTCAGTGGATTAAGGATCCGGTGTTGCCGTGAGCTGTGGTGTAGGGTGCAGACGCGGCTCGGATCCCGCGTTGCTGTGGCTCTGGTGTAGGCCGGTGGCTACAGCTCCGATTCGACCCCTAGCCTGGGAACCTCCATATGCCGCAAAAAGCAGCCCAAGAAATGGCAAAAAGACCAAAAAAACAAAAAAAAAAAGGAACTTGCTTTTCCTAAACTCTACAGCAAATATAGATGTGAAATGTTAGAAGCATTCTTGCTCAAGTCAGGAACAAGACAGATACTCTCACCTCTACTGTTCAAAACTTCACCAGAACACAAAGCCAGGGATGTGGATGTAAAAATAAATAAGATACACGAATATTGAAAAGATACTATTTGGTAACAATATCATCATCTGCCTAGAAAATGACAAGGGATAAGTGTGTGGAGTATTCAAATAAACACAGGACTCCAGAAGGATAGTGTATGGGACGTCAAAATCAAGAGCCTTGCCCCACAAAAGCAGTGATTAATTAGAACATGTAGAGCATTCACGACAACAACAAACCCCAAGTCACCCAAGATCACAAATCACAAAAATGCATGATATCTTTATGGAGGCAAACATAAAAGTTTACTCATGGATTCAGATTTTTTTTAAGTCCCAAATAAACAGGAGTATACCATGTTCACTAATGTGAAACAAAACACTGGAAAGATGTCAGTTGTCCTTGAGTTATTTTACAGATTTAGTGCCTTACCTGTAATTGCCAAAAGGATGATCAAGTTTAGGCTGCTGTCTCCCAGTCCCCAAATCAAACCTGGAAAACTGCAGAAGGGAGAAAGCAAGCAAATAAACAATGATGTATTAGTTTCCTAGGGCTGCTGTGTTGACTACTGTAACCGGGTGACTTCATCAACAGAAATTTATTCTCTTAACAGTTCTGGAAGCCAGATGCCCCAGATCAGTTTCCCTTGAAATCAAAGGCTGCACTCAGTCTGGAGACTCTAGGGAAAAGGCCACTCCTTACCTCTTCCAGCTTCCGGTAACTGCAGGCATCCCTCGCCTTGCAGGGAGGGACATGGCCGCAGTCTCCAAGGTCAACATCTACAAATGTCTCTCTGTTCCACCTTCAGACTGCTTTCTCAGTTTGTTCATTCTTCTGCCTCCCTCTTGTAAAGATACACATGATTGCATTTAGGGACCTGGATAATCCAGGCTAACCGCCCCCCCTCCATCAAAATAGTCTTAATCACATCTGCGAAGACCCTTTTCCCAAAGAAGGCAGCATTCTACAGGTTCTGGGGATTAAGATATGATATTTTTGGAAGGGCCATTTTTCAGCCTAGCAAAAGTATCAACAACAAAACCTAAACAACAAAACATGAGAAACCCCTGGGGGAGAATGAAGAACTGCTACTTGGGGAGAGTGGGAGGCAGCAGACAAGTGTGGGAGGGTCCATAGCCTGAAAGAGATGGCAGGAAGGTGTGGGTGGAAGGAACCTTATGAAGCAATCAAGCCCTGCTTCCCTGAAGAAATCTGAGGCGTCGCCTCAGACCACAGATGCCAGTCGGCCCACCTCAGTATCAGATCTCAGCAAAGATTAGGTTGCTTGATGGGAGTATGACTCCAGAGCCTGTGGTAATCACCACCAGGAACCACTTAGTGAGTGCCTCCTGGCCTTAATATATACATAGAATAAAAAGAATGTACTAAAATGAAATATCAAGTATAAGGGTGAACCACACATACACACAGGCTTGGTAGAGACATAAAAGGTATCTCTTAACAGCATCGAGGATTAAGAAAAAAATGGAAATTCCTGGGCAGTGCAATGCTAAAGAAACTCAAAAGAGCAGGAACTCCTCAGGTCACGCTGCTCAGCCACCTCAGTGTAGAAAATAAACCTTAGAACAAAACATTGCCAAAGGATATGTCTGGCGTGTGAAGAGACCCATAGGAAGGTGAGCTGCTTTTCTGAATCTCTGCCCCCTGCCACGGGGGCCGCAGCTCTTCCATCTAGCATGTAGCCTGGGAACCAAAACCTTTCTTGGAAAGATTTGCCGCTGGGCAGATGCTCACAGCTGGCAGAAAAGAAGGCATCTCCCAGAGAGCTTGTAGTCCAGAAGGCAGCAGCCAAGAAGAGAACACTTATAAGAGTGACCACGAAGGGGTCCACACACCCCAGAACCCTGTGGACAGGACAGAATGCCACTCCACCCTGGATATCAGCCCTGGGAGACTCCTGGCAGGTCTTGTCGGGATAAGTCCCGCCCCCGTTCTTTCCAACTCTGGGAACTGGGAGGTGCCGGCCTTGACTGAGGGAGGAAGCTCTCAGAAGAAAGCTCTGGCCATTCTGGGAGTCAAAGTGCTGATAGCGTGGGACTTCGGAACGGACCTTCCATACAGAGCAGAATGCTCTCAGCCCTGGGAGGCCCTACGTAGGGTCCGTGGACGGAGTGTTTCCTCACTTCAACCACTGGAATCTGAAGATGAGACTTCAACTGAAATAACTGGACTCAGGTCAGCAAAGGGAGGAGTCAGGGTGAGCATCCTGAAGAAATCTCCCACTGCAAACAGAGGGTGTTGCACCTGCCTTATGAGGCCCCAGGTACGGCTGATGCACAACCCCCTCCCCCCCCACACACAACTGTCGGGGCCTCCAGGAGGTGGTGCCCTTGACCTGTAGGATGCATCCTCAGGCCAGCGGACTGCAGTGGCCCCGGCCCTGTCAGGAGTAAATACCTCGAGGAGGACTGAGATGCCCCCTGCCTTAGAACCAACAAGTCCACACAGAAACTCACCCTGACCCATGCTGTCAGCTCCGGAACCCAAGGAGGTGCTAGAAGGAGGCGAGAAGCTTGGTGTGAAGGGGCTGGCGTAGGGCCTGCAGGCAGAGAAGCCCCAGCAGCGGCCAGGCATGAAAGCCAGGCCTCTAGGAAAGGGCTTGAAGGAAGCTCCCACCACAGATAGGTAGGCCCCGCCCTGCCGCCCTGCCGCCCTAGCCGTCAGCCCTGGGAAGCCCCATGAAGGGTTCCCGGATGTGAGGTTTCCTACTTCCGCTTCAGGAATCTGAAGGTGAGGCTTCCTCGCAGGGGTGAGGCCTGGGGTCAGCAGAGGGAGGCTAGGTACTGTCAGGCCTGAGAGGGGGGACTCTCAGGGACGACTCAGGAAAGCAGGGAGGGCCCCAGCGAAATCCTGGCTCCAGTGGTCAGCCCTGGGCAAGGCTGTCAGGCAGAGGCACCTCCCAACCCTTCACACTTGGGTGTACTGCTTGGACGGTGGTTTCAGGAATGGCGGGGCCGTGGCCTAGGCCCTGTCAGGAGTCGTTGTGACTGCCGTGAGGAGGAGGACAAAGGGTACCTCTCCCCAGACAGGGTGTCCTGCTCCTGCTCCCAGCCCTGGGCGTGGCGTCCTTTCACTTCCTTCTCAGGAAGTCTGTGGAGACGTCAGGTGAGGGCGGGGGGGGGGGGAAGGGTGGGGCTGAGACCTGAATTCCCGGAAGGAGATCTGAGAGTACACCCCCCTCAACGGATGGGCCCAGTCCCGCTGTGGTACCTGAGAGGCACTAAGCAGGGGCGGCCACCTGTGGTGGGCTAGTTCGCCCACAGATGTGGGAGAGAGGTTCCTCTCGGAGAGGCAAGGCGTCAATCTAAGGATGCAAAGTCTGGTCAGCTGAGGGGGCGAGGTGGGTGTGGAGCAGGCCCTGTCAGGAGTAAAGATTAAGCCCATGATGGGCCCTCCTCCCCTAGATAAAGGAGCCCCCCCCCCTCCCCCCGCGCCCAAGCCGCACAGCCCCTGCCTGTAGCCCCGGGAGGCCCTGGGCAAGTGTGATCAGATGCGGTGCCCCCTCCCTTCCTCAGGGGACGTCAGCAGAGTGATGGGGCGCAGACCCTGGCAGGGCAAAGATCAGGACGCCGAATGAGCACTGAGGGAACCATCCAGCCCCAAACCGTGGGGACATCACAGAGTCTGGCCCCACCCGCCCTGTCAACACTAGGGGGCCCAGGACTATGCCTGTAGTCTGTCTCCTGAGGAGCCCTCTTGACGCAGAGGTGAGGGCCATGGGCTGAGGCATGTGTCCTCAGGTCAGTGACTGAGAGAAGGCCCCCGCAGAACCAGAAGTCAAAGTGAGGTGCACAGCCTGTCGTCTACCAAGGGCCCCACCTACCCCAGAACAGAGAGAAGCCACAGTGCCTGACCCAACCTGGCTGCTCTCAGCCCTGGAATGCTTAGGTGGGCTGCACCCTGAGAAACTCTCCCACTTCCTCTTTCAGTTCTTAGGTCAACCAAGCGAACGGGAGCCCTGTGATGCCTGGGGGCACCCCTAGAGAGGACACCTGTAAGTCACCTTTGTCAGAGCCATCCTGGGGGCGTTTTTCAAATGTGGCCACTGACACTCTCCCTGTCTCCTCTAGGTTTCTGCCCTCCTGCTGGCCACCGCCAACACAAGTCATCATGTCTCTGGGTCACATGAGTGAGCACTGCAAGCCTGAGGAAGACCCCCACGCCCCCAAAGAGGCACAGGGGCTGGAAGGTGTGCAGGATCCCATGGTGGAGAAGGGAGAGGCCACAGCCACCACTACCACCTCCCTGACCTCCCCATCTTCCCCCTCCCCCTCCCCCATCACCCCTTTGATCCTTGGCACCCCAGAGGACGTGCCTGCCACTGGGGCACTGGGTCCACTCCCGAGTTCCAAGATAGTCTGCTTCTCACCCACTGCTGCCCCAGCTATGCCACGGAGTCGATCTGCTGAGAATTCCAGACGGGAAGAAGAGGAGGGGGCCTGTATCTCCCAGGATCCAGCCGATCCTGAGTCCTTGCTCCGTGAGGAGCTAAACAAGAAGATGGCCGAATTGGTGCAGTTCCTGACTGTCAAATACATAACAAAGGAGCCCATCACAAAGGCAGAAATGCTGACGAATGTCATCAAGGAGCACAAGGATCACTTCCCTCTGATCTTCAGCAAAGTCTCCGAGTGCATGGAGATTGTCTTTGGCATTGAGGTGAAGGAAGTGGACCCCAGCAGCCACTCCTACGTGCTTGTCAGAACACTAGATCTCACCTACGACGGGATGCTGCGTGATGATGGCCAGAGCATGCCCAAGACCGGCCTCCTGATCTTTATCCTGGGTGTCATCTTCATGGAGGGCAACCGTGCCTCTGAGGAGAAAATCTGGGAAGTGCTGAATATGATGGGGGTCTATGCCGGCCGGGAGGATTTCATCTACGGGGAGCCCAGGAAGCTCATCACCGAAGATTTGGTGAAGGAGCAATATCTCGTGTACCAGCAGGTGCCCGATAGTGATCCTCCACGCTACGAATTCCTGTGGGGTCCCAGGGCCCACGCTGAAACCAGCAAGATGAAAGTCCTGAAGTTTTTTGCCAAGATCAGTGGGACTGACCCCACTTCCTTACCATTCTGGTATGAGGAAGCTTTGCAAGAGGAGAAAGAGAGAGGCCAGGCCAGAGCTGCGGCAGGAGATAATGCTACTTCCATGGCCAGTGGAAGTTCCAGCGTCACGTCCGCAGCCTCCCTTGCCCTGAGTGAAGCCTGAAGCAGATTTTTCAGGCTGCATTTGAAGACAACAGCCAGTGTTCTAGGGAGGGCCAGGGTGGATCCAGGAGGAACAGTGTATAGCAAGCATCTCTGTTGTACAAGGGTGATTTCGAGATTTATCTCTTCTTTTTTTCTTTTTGCTTCCCCCCCCTCAAATATCGTTTAATAAACTTTAATTAGCTGCAGAATTTAAGTGTATGAATGGCAATGGTCACACATTTATAGCTGTTTAATCACATTTAAGAATAAGAGTTTCACAATTTTGCAAAACACGTTAAGAACCTCCCCTCATCTTTTTTCTTGTGATCTGGAACAAGATAACACGGCATTAGAATTAGGAATTTTCCAGGAGTTCCCATCATGGCTCAGTGGGTTACAAACCTGACTAGTACCCATGAGGTTGTGGGTTCGATTCCTGGCCTCGCTCAGCGGGTTAAGGATCTGGTGTTGCCGTGAGCTATGATGTAGGTCGCAGACACAGCTTGGATCTGGTGTTGCTATGGCTGTGGCATAGGCTGGCAGCTGCAGCTCCAGCCCCAATTTGATCCCTAGCCTGGGAACTTTCATATGCCACAGGTTCGGCCCTAAAAAACAAACAAAAAAAGATCCCCGGTAGAGTTTCCTTGGATATGTGAAAGAGCCCAGCAGAATTGAGGGGAATTCTAGGGATAGATGAAAAAATGTAGAGGGTGGCTAATTCTTGGATTCACTTATCCTTTTAGTCTATTGTTATGTGAATTAAATGATACGCACCTGGATATGTTAGCTTATTCAAGAATGTGAGAGAAATTAAATCTTAAATCTTTCTCCCTGGCTCCTATCCTCATCAAGAGTGAATTAATGTAGAAGGCCAGAGCCTTCTACATTAAAATGACATTATAATTACGTTATCTTGAGTGCACTTTGGCCAAATCTAAACAAGGACTGTGTGTTTGTTTGGTTTTTTTTTTTCTGTCTTTTTAAAACTGCACCTGTGGCATATGGAGGTTCCCAGGCTAGGGGTCTAATCGGAGCTACAGCTGTCAGCCTATGCCACAGCCACACCAGATCTGAGCTGCGTCTGTGACCTACACCACAGCTCATGGCAACACTGGATCCTTAACCCACTGAGCTAGGCCAGGGATTGAACCCTCAACCTCATGGTTCCTGGTCGGGTTTGTTTCTGCTGCGCCATGACGGGAACTCGTTTTTGTTTTTTTTTTTTTAATGTTTATTTTTTATTTACTTATTTTTTTGGAGGGGGTTAATCTTTGACTCAAATTCTAGGAGCTTTGAGTTGCATTCATCTGGGGACCACTAACCCACAGCTAAATTAAATAACATTTTCTCTAAGGGAAATTTTACAGACTTTTATTTATGAAGCAGCACATTTGACTGATCTGATGTCCAGTGTCTTAGAGTACCACATATTCTCTCAAAGGTCCTGGATAACAACAAATTCCAGGAGGAGAGGGTGCAAGGTTCTGGGGTCAAAATATTAGAAACAACTGGCATTTGTCAGGAGCCCGGCTGAGCTGGAGTGAGAGCCAAGGTGTCAGAGTAGCTGATTTAAAGCAACAAGCAACACACACTAGAGTTATGCCTTTGATCACTTACTATGATAATATGAGCGTGTGTATAAGAAGTCCCATTTCCTCCAGTTTTGGGGTAGGAGGGAGATGGGCCCCTGGGCTGAGAACAGCTGGGACTTCTTAGGCTGAGTAGATTGGGCCTTGCTTCTCTTTGACACCTCAAGGAGAAAGTTAATGGCAGGAGCTGAGCTCTGCAGGAGTATAAGGATAAGATGACACTCCTGGGATCAAGGAGACCTCCTGAACCACACATGCGCAGAAGAACTCCTAGGGATCAAAAAGGGAGAGGGTGCCAGGCCACAATAACTCCTGATACTGTCCCAGATCCCTTTGCTCTGGAATCCGCCTTTGCCAAAAGATGTGCACACATACAAGGGAGGGCCCTGGGTCCGGTCAGGTACGAAAAATAAAACAGTTGGGCAAAGAAAAACAAAGACCCGGAAGAACCGTCCTATAGAAGTGATTTAAATCACCACTCAATGCACCCCTCATTGAGAAGGACACCCGCATCTGCACCCACACCCACACCTGCACCCCCTTTTGGGTGTGTATTACTGCTTTGCTTCTGCCTTAAATTGACTACTTCTCTGTGCTCTCCCATTTGTTGTACTGTGTTTCTAATAATAAACTTTACACCTATGTTTTACAGTCTTTGCCTCCTTGAAACATTCTTGCTTTCAACAGGGGGCAAGATTCAGGGCAATTCTGCTTGTAATCTCTAGTGGGTCCATTGGCTAGGATTCCTGGTTTTCACCCAGGCTGCCCAGCTTCAACTCCTGAGCAGAGAATTAAGATTTGGCTTCAATCCAACACTCACTGCTGTCTCCCCGAGATCAGTTTTATTGGCCTCTGTAGGACGGAGCAGCAGTCAAGGGTCAGATGGGTCAGCACACATGTGGAGGTCACCTCCCTGTTGAGGGAGCCAGCACAAAAAAAAGGCTCTGGCAGTTTTACGGGTCCTGGAGTAAGAGGAAGGCAAGGGGGAGGGCTACGAGAGAGAAAAATAGGTGAGAAACATGTTCAAGGTTCTGCCTCCTCCCCCCACAGGGAGGACTCAGCAGAGCCCCAGGAACAGACCTCTGCCCAAGGCCTCAGATAAAGACACTTGAGAATGAAAGCCCTGGGCTAGGAAGGCAAACCTGAGAAGAGAATGGCCTGAGGCTTTGACTGCAACCCCCTTCAGGGACTGCCCTCGAGGAGCTGTGCCCCCGTCTGGGTCTGGTGTGGGCAGGACGGCCTTTCTCTGGGAGGCCTGCCAAGTAAAGCCTTGGTGGTGGCCTATGGTCAGGTCGGAAAAACCACATATTAGGGTTTTTCACCAGAGCCCGACTCCTCACCATTAGAGATCCAGTATATGCCAGGGACTGTGTGAGGTGCTTGACATTCCAACAGTACTACTGAAACGGAGCTGGACCCTAAGGTCCTTCTCCCCCCACAGCCCACCCCCCTTTCCCCACCATTGAAGGTCTGCCTGCTTTTTGTAGAAAAAATTTCGTCAGAGAAGTGAGAAATGCAGAAACAAAGCAAGACAGTCAGATGAGACCAAATAATAATAGTTTAGTCATTAGGCAACGTCAAGGACCTTCAGGTCCTCCTCAAGAGCTATAGAGCATATTCTGAGCCATGACCTATGAGCTGTGTTATAGACACGGAAACCCCCATCAGGTGGAAGAAGTTAACTCCATGATGACCAGACTGTAGCCATGACATAAGCTGCCACAATTCTGAGAACTGGCCTCAAAGAAATGGGAACAAACTGATCCTGGAACCAAGGACTAACTGTACTTAAAACAATATGACGCTGGTCAGACCACCCACGCCCAAGTTCAAGATGACTGTCAGAGGCGACTGCGCTGTTCTGCATGCCGCCCCCTCTCTCCACCTATCAAAGCTCTTGTCCACTGATTGTCAGTGGGGGAAATGAGCCTTCAGACACAAGTCTGCCCACACCCCAGCCCTCAGGTTGCCAGCCTCCGAAATAAAGCAAACTTCCCTTTCCACCAACCTTGCCAGAACCTGAGGGTCACAGCACTAGATAATCTCCCCAGGCTCACATTGCTAGTAAGCAACGGGCTGAGACTAGACCCCTGGTCTAAATGCATCTTGGTTCCTCCTTGTTTCCACACCTTCCAGCCCGAGGCTGACCTTGCATCTCAATTCCTTTCTCAGTTTTCCATAGTGTCTCTCAGGCCTCAAAAAGCAGGTCTCTGTACCAAGATACCAAAAGCAAGCCTAGAGAAGGAAAATGGCAATGCGCCCCCTGTGGGCTTCACTAACCTAGGGCGTTCCTCTCCCAACCGCAGGCTTCTCTGAGAGCTGACTGGACTTCTGGCCAGTTCTGAGGCAGGAGATTGAGGTGCTCCAGGACAGACATTTACAACTAGCCACCTGCTTACTCCTCAAGATAGAAAGAACAATAGGCTTCTGTGGACACTTTAAACAATGGTAATGGCAGCGGCAGAGGGGAGCTAAGCCCTTCTTGGGCAAAAGATCAAGAGGTCAATACTTCCCATCCTTGGGGTCAGGGAGACCCCGACTCCACACGTGCAGAACGATCCCTCTGGGACAGAAAGGGAGGGGATGCCAGACCATAGTAAGTCTAGATAACCTTCCCACCATGCTTTGTTCTGGAATCCATCTTCGCCAAAAGATACACATATCAGGAAGGGCCCTGCATCCGGTCAGGTGTGAGGAATAAAACAAGGTAATTGGCCAAAGGAAAACAAAACCTGGAAGAAGTGTCCCATATAAGAGGTTTAAATCACCTCTCTGATGCGCTCCTCCTTCGGGGGGACTCCCATCCAAGCACTCCTCCTTTGGGTATGTATTACTGCTTCACTTCTGCCTGAGATAACTGTGTGCTCTCCCACTTTTTGTACGGTGTTTCCAACAGTAAACTTCGTACCTATTTTCAGTGTCTTCGCCTTCTTGAAACATCCTTGCTTTCAATGGGGGCAAGAAATCAGGGCAAGACTGCTTCTAGCCTCTAGCAAGTCTAGTGGCTAGGATTCCTGGCTTTCAAGCAGGCTGCCCAGGTTCAATTCCTGAGCAGAGAATGAAGATCTAACTTCAAGCTATCACTCACTGCGCTCTCTCTCTGAAATAAGTCCCAGCCCTTTTCCGATTTACAGCACCCACCCACCCCACCTCTAGTCTTCCTCAGCAGGCCCTCTGTCCAACTCTGGGACCTGACCAGCTTACCAGTTCTTTACTCTCTCCTCCTCCGAACGCTGTGCCCTACCCCCGATGGAACAGCCTAGAATCATCTGCCCTTTCCATGACATAAAGCGTTCCTTCTCCTTGCAGAGGTTCCCTTGCTGTCCCATCCCTAACCCTGGAACGTCTCTGATAGCACAGCCCCTTTGATTTCAAAGTTCATTTTGAACAGTGATGCCTAGTCATTCCCTACTGGCCTCTCTCTCAAAGTGTTTTTCAAATGGGCTGATGAGTAGGGTCTAACTGGGCACATCTTTGATTGGTTTAGGGGTTATAACTTTGAAATCAGAGAGGTTTGTTTGTTTTTGTTTTGTTTTTTTTTTTTTTTAACTGCTTATATTTGCAGTAGGATTTTAAAGGCGGTATCTTTTTTGAAACTGGCCAGTGAACACATCCACAGGTAAATGAGCCTAGCCAGGCATTTAAAAACCAAAGGCTCTCTCATACATCGTGGATGAGAGAAGACTGGGAAAATCATGGTGTGGAATAAAACATCTGCTGAAACTGAATTCCTGAAGCCCTGGAAGGCTCCTAGGAGGTAAAAATTGGCCCATTTTAGACATGCTAACTCTGACGAAAAAAGAAGAACATATATCTTTCCAATGCCACTCATCTATATACCTTTCACGCAGGAAAAATCTTGCTTTTTGGTGTGCCTAATGGCATGTGTGCGGGTGCTCAGGCAAGTTCACTCACGTGGAGGGTGGCAGAGACTCGGGCTGAGACTGTTCTTCCATCAGAAGGAAGGAGAACACTGTCAGCCTGCTGAGATCGGAGAGGTTATTGCAAAGGGCAGCAGAGAAAAGCACCAGGGCGTGAGAAAAGCAAATGCTCCCCACGAACCTGATGGGACCCTGTGTTTGAAAGCACCTGTCACATAGTAGGCACTGGGAAAAGTTGGAGGATTTAAGGCAAATTTGGCCTTTCAGAAACCCCTTCAAGAAATGAAGAGAGTTGTTCTTATAAGAAATTCTACGAGTTGCTTTGTGTTGGGTACCTACTGTGTGTCAGCTTGTGGGACGTACTAGAAGTACTCGGCCACATCTTCTCTTCCCCTCTTTCCTGGGCACGAGGAAAACTATACTGCCAGTCCTTGTGTCCTTACACAGGAACCAGTGGGCCATCCCCAGGCTTTCTCTTCCACTCGACAGCGAGCGTGGCTACCCCGTGTTTCCATGGAGAAGCAGAAAGGTGGACGCAGCCTGGATCCCTAGAGTGAAGGGACCCTGCCAACTTCCATCAGAATTTATGTGAACAAAAGGAACTTTTTCGTCTTAAGCCAATCAATCTTGGGATGTGTCTGCTGCATCGGCTAGCAGTTACATGAACTAGGAGCATAGTATGTAGCTAGTATTTCTGTTGTAAGGAGTATTTAACCCTTTCATAATATTTAAACCATGTCTTTTTGTTTCTTTTTCTCAGCTTTATGGAAGTAAAATTGACATATAAAAGTGTATAAAATATTTAAAGTGTACACTGTGGTGATTTGATACACCTATGCTTTGTGAAGGGATTCCCTCCATCTATTGAATTAACACATGCATCATCTCACGTATTTACTTTGTGTGTGTGCTCTATGTGACCATTTCAGGTTTACTCTCAGCAAATTTCAGTGACACAATAGTGTTGTCACCTATGGTTTATATTAGATCCTTACACCTTATTCATCTTATAGCTGAAAGTTTGGGCTTTTACCAACTTTTCCCTATTTCCCCCATCCCCCAACCCCTGGCAACCACTTTTCTACTCTGTTTCTATGAGTTAAACTTTTTTTTTAAGATTCGACATGTAAGTGATATCATGCAGAATTTGTCTTTCTCTGCCAGGTTTATTTCACTTAGCATAATGCCCACAAGTTCCCTCCCACGTTGTCGCAAATGGCAGGATTTTTTTTTTTTCTCATGGCTGAGATATATACATATATATATATATATACATATATATATATATATATATACACACATATATATATACACACACACACATATATACCACATCTTCTTCACTCATCCACTAATGGACACTTAGACTGTTTCCCTCTCTTGGCTACTGTGAACAATACCACAATGAATATGGGAATGCATATATGGCTTCAATGTTTTGTCTTCATTTCCTTTGAATATATACCCAGAAGTGGGATTGCTGAATTATACTGTAGTTCTACTTTTAATTTTTTGAGAAAACTCCCTAGTGTTTTCCATCATGGCTGCACCAATTTACATTTCCACCAACAGCATATAAGGGTTCCCTTTTCTCCATATCCTCACCAACTCTTGTTATCTCTTGTCTCTTTGATAATAGCCATTCATACAGGTGTGAGGTAATATCTTACTGTGGTTTTGATGTGCATTTTCCTAATGATTAACTATGTTGAGCATCTTCTCATATACCTGTTGGCTATTTGTATGTTTTCTTTGGGAAAAAAAAAATGTCTATTCAGTTCCTTTGCCCATTTTTTAAAGCGGATTATTTTTTGTTATTGAGTTGTAAGAACTCTGTATATTTTGAATATTTTGGATATTATTTTTGCTTTCCTGTTTTTACCTCTGGTGTCAAATCCAAAAAATTCACCTAACCACAAATGTGAAGCTCACTGCTGAGACTACAACTTTTCTATGAGCTATTAGTTTGATACTGGCAGATTTTTAACAAGAGTCTGATGTAGCCCTATGCCTGTCATAACGCCTGTGAAAATATCTAGAAAATGAGAAACTGTGATTACTTACAAATGTCTAAAACCAAGTTCACTTCCAAACTCCAAACCTCTAGCCCTTCTAGCTTCTGTTCATGGGGAGAGTGGAGAGAGCATGGGCTTCCTTGTCAGACACAGCTACATTTATATCCTGACTTTGCAAATTATTGACCTTGGTTAGGGAAAATTATTTATCCTCCCTAATGCAGCAGAGTGGAATAGTTAAAAGGAAACTTTCTGGTGCCATACTGCATGAGTTTCAATCCTGATGCTGCTATTCAATAGCTATATAACCTTGGATAAAATATTTAAATTCTCTGCATCTCAGATTCTTTAAAAACAAAACAGGGATAGAAATAGTGCTTATCTCCTTTAATTGATGACAGGATTATATTAACACATACATGTAAAGGCTTAGAATAGAACTTTGCAAATCCTAAGTGCTCTATGAAAAATTGCTATCATTATCATAAAATAGAGATAATAATAATAATGATTACATCATTAGATCATGGGAGACAAATGGAATAATGAAAATAGGATTTTTTTTGGCTGCACTCATGGTGTACAAAAACTCCTGGGCCAGGGATCAAACCCGAGCCACAGCAGTGACACTGCTGGATCCTTAACCACTAGACCACCAGGGAACTTCCACAAAGCTATCAAATGATGTATATGAAGCAAGCATATCAGGTAATCAAGGACAACCTTGTATAGTAGATACTTGGTTTTTCTCACTTTTCTTAGCTTACTCATTGCCTCAACACCTGCCCTCACAACACAAGCATGAGTCTCGACAAACAATAGTGATTATTCCCAGATAACCAACAACTTCCCAATAGACATTGACCTCATTAATGTATGTCTCTTTTAAGCTGATCATTTTACTTCTTCCATTTCTTCATTCTAGGCTCCTTGAAAGAAGAGCAGCCATAAGAATTATAAATTCAGGAGTTCCCATCGTGGCTCAGTGGTTAACGAATCCGACTCAGAACCGTGAAGTTGCAGGTTCGAGCCCTGGCCTTGCTCAGTGGGTTAAGGATCCGGCATTGCCCTGAGCTGTGGTGTTGGTCGCAGATGTGGCTCAGATCCAGTGTTGCTGTGGCGTAGGCCGGGGGCTACAGTTCCGATCAGACCCCTAGCCTGGGAACCTCCATATGCCGAGAGTGCGGCCCTAGAACATTAAAAAAAAAAAAAAAAAAAAAAAAAGACAAAAAATAAAATAAAAAATAAATAAATTCAAAGTAAATTCCTTAATAGAATTTATCTATTTCATATGGAATGAGTTGTGATAGTTGATGTTTTTTGAGGAATTGGTTTATTTCATCTAAGTGGTAAAATTTATGTGTAGACCTGTTCATTGTCAAAAGAATATAATTTAGAGTTAATATAGAAGAATATTTATTAGAAATGCCAAGAATTTTTCTTAAATAGCAAGAGAATAAGCCTTTATAGGAATTAAAATGTACTACAAAGCAGTTTTAATCAAGAGAGTGGCCTTGGCACAGAAATTAACAGATGAACTTGAAACTGAGTTGCAAGCCTAGCAAGAGTTCTGAATATCCATGGGAAACATATTAGAAAAATGTTTTGGTTTAAACCTCAGCTTTCCTATTTTTTAAAGGTGTAACCATGAGCAAAGTTTTGTGATCAGGTCCTCATTTGCAAAAGGTAAATAAAAATAGCACCTGTGTGTGAGGCTTTTTGGATTTTCCTCTAAGTAAAAGAAAACCTCAAAAAAAAAAAAAAAAACTTAATAAGTAGGGTTAGTTTTGTTTCGTTTCACTCACACCACCAAAAGTATGGAGGTAGGCAAGGGTTGGTATAAATGCTCAAAGAGGTTATCAAAAATCAAGCTTATATCTTCTTGTTCATAACAATCTTATTTAGTAGTTTTGTTACTTGCGGCCACAAGAAGCCCAGTGTATTTCCAGGCATTATGTTCTCATTTCAGGGGAAGAATAAAAGAGGAAAGATCAGAAGAGGATGTGCCTGTATCAGAGAAACAAAATTCCCCCTCATATCCTCATTTTGTATCTGAACTTTCTCTGGATTGAAGACATATGGCTATCTGCAGCTTCAAGGGAACAAGGCAAAGTTGTCTTCTCTCACTGCTGCCTTAAATTCTAAACTTTTTAACGTCAAGAAAAATGATTTCCAATAAAGAATGCAAATTGTCTCTAGTAACAGATAACATTATTGCCTACACAAGATACAAGGTCAAAGTAAAGTGTATTCTTATAAAAGCAATGGATAATCGGAGTTTGAAACAAATAACACAAAACCATTGTCACTAACACAAAGATAAAAATAATAAGGTATGAATTTAACAAAATATACACCAGATCATTGTGCTAAATGCTACAAAACACAGAGGGATGGAATCATAGAAAACCTAAGTAAATGGAGAGATATACAACTGTCATAGATTGGAAGACTCAATATTTTTAATATGTCAGTTCTCTCTGTTTTGATCCATAGGTGCAACACAATCATTGAAATTATAGCAAGCTTTTAGTAGATATTGACAACCTGATTCTAAAATTTATATGTAATGGCACAGAAACTAGAAATCCAAAACAATTCTGGAAAAGAACAAATATTCAAAACTATTTGATCTCAAGACTTATTCTAAAGCTATAGTACACACTATAGTGTTGGCACTAGGACTTACTCTTTTATCGAAGTAACTAATGACAGACCCAGAAAGGGACTCATACAAATAATCAATTGATTTTTAAAGGTGCAAAGTCAATTCAATGGATAATCTCTTCAACAATGGTGGTGGGGCGATAGAACATTCGTAAGTACAAATATGAACATTACCACATACTGCACAACTTATACCAATATTTTGTGTGATCTCAGGTTTGCCAAAGAGCCTTTTTATCCCCTCTGTTTATGGCCTCACCTGTAGCATATGAAGTTCCCAGGCTAGGGGTCAAATCAGAGCTGCAGCTGCAGGCCTACACCACAGCCACAGCAACAATGGATCTGAGCCACATCTGTGACCTACAGTGCAGCTTGCAACAAAGCCGAATCCTTAACCCACTGAGCAAGCCCAGGGATCAAACCTTCATCCTCACGGACACTATGTCAGGTTCTTAACCCACTGAGCCACAATAGGAACTCCTTCCCAAAAAGCTTTTAGGTAAAACACCCAAATTGTGACCATCAGGAATTCCCTACTGTGGTGCAGTAGGTTAGGAATCTCATTGCAGTGGCTCAGGTCACTGCAGAGGTGTGGATTTGATCCCTACCCCAGTGCAGTGGGTTAAAAGAATCCTATGTTGCCACAGGTGCAATTTCAGCTGTGGCTCGGATTCAATCCCTGGCTTGGGAACTTCCATATGCAGTGAATATGGCCATTAAAAACAAAAAGCATTACCATCAAATAGTAAATTGATAAACTGGACTTTATGAAAATTAAAAACTTTTGCCCTGCAAAAGACACAGCTAATGGAATAAAAAGAAGCTGCAGATTAAGAAAATGTTTTGCAAATAACATTTGATTATAAGTAATAGTTGAGTTAAAACTCAACAATGATATTGGTGATCATTTCATAATGTATTTAAATGTTGAATCACTAGGTTGTATACTGGAAACTAGCATAAAAGTGTATGTCAACTATACTTCAATAAAAAATTGGATGGTGGAGTAATCTTAAGAAAAATAAACCTCAATAACAACAAAAACAATAAATGGGTCAAAGATAAGAACAGGCATTTCACCAAAGAAGATATGTGGAATGTTATTCAGTGTCATTATTCACTAGGGAAATGAAAGTTAAAACCATAATAAAATATCACTATGTGTTTATTAAAACAAAAATAAAGTACTGGTGAGGATGTGGAGTATCTGTAATTCTTACACACAGTTGGTGGGAATGCAAAATTGAGCTCTTTCTTACAAAGTAAAAAAAACACTTGCCATACGACCCAGCAATCCCACTCCTAGGCATTTACCCAAGTGAATCGACAACTTATGTTCACACAAAAACCTGTACGTGAATGTTTATAGCAGTTTTATTCATAATTGCCAAAATCGGAAAACAAACCAGATGTCTCTGAACAAGTTAACATATAACCGAACTAGAGTATATTCATAACATACAAAACTATTCAGAAATGAAAAGGAACTACTGATCTATGCAACAACATAAATGGTTTTCAAATATATTTGTCTAATTGAAAGAGGCCAGACAGACAAGTTGCATACAGTATTATTCCATTCCTATGGCATTCGGAAAAAGGCAAATGTATAGGGATGGTAAACAGGGGCTTTCTGGGATTGAGGAAGGGACGCAGACTAGAACGGGTCAGCACAAACTCATTTTTGTGGTGTCGGAGCCGCTCTGTATGGTACTGTGATACCGGATACAGGACTCCATGCATTGGTCAAAACTCTTAGAACTGTATACTACAAAGATTGAATGTTAGTGGAAAAAATTTAAAAATCAAACAGCATGTCAAAGGAACTCAAGATGCAATGCAGACTATGACAAAGGAATCTAATCGTATTAACCATACTGAAGGAGGCAGGGAAGAAAGGAGATGATTTAAGTAACTTTGGAAAATGATGTTTTGACTCGATATCGTAAAGTTAGAGAGACAAACACTTGTACACAAGCCTTGCACTCTCATTGTTAAATTTGTTTTTCACAGGAGTAAGGGTTAGCAAATCTGAAATCACTGCACCTGTGTCCTAAGTTTTTAAAATAAATAGAGTACATTGTGGCAATGAGAGCCAAGTTTCTCCTTGTCAAAGAAAGAAGTGACAATTAAGCCAAAGGAAATGGTATAATGGTCCTCCTGGTGGTGGATTAGAGTTGGAAATATTAAGAACTCAAGTTTATTTTAGTATGTATACAGTTACATAAATAAATACATAGATAAATATATATTCTGTATTCTTGAATCAGTTTGCATACATTCAATCCATAGCTTTGTCTGCTTGGAGGACCTAGAAACAATGACACCCCAGCAGCTACCTTGTTCCTAGGTTTTGCTCTTTAAACACCATGCTCTAATAAGAAAAGCCAAGTTCCTTGAGTGATGGTTAATTCCAGGACTTGGCAATGCACCTAGAACACCTCATGATGCCAGAAAGCACAGAAGCGCAAAAAAGGAAAGGGTGCACAAAAGGAGGGGTGATGTCAAAAGGACAAAGGTGCCAATCCAAAAGAGCTCCAAAGGGCCAAAGGTGGAACAATGTGAAAAATAAAAGAAACAATGGTAGCTTGGGATTAAAACTGAAAGAATACAATTAGTACCCATGAGCCCATGCTGATATAAATGATCTCAATCACAAATGAAAGGACAACTCTTGCTTACGAAATAATTCCAGCAGATGCAGAGGGAATGCAGGAAATAATCACCATTACAACAGCACAGTGACGATTGTGTCAGGCACGACCCACTAAGAAAAGTAACGTTAGCTGGCAAAAGTTTAAGAAAAACAGGATATTTGCACAGAGTCAAAACGTCTCCCCTTTCCAAATTAATTACTTTGCTGGTTTTAACATCTGGATATATTTTTTGACACACTCAGGAAGGTGCAGCTTAATTTTCACATGCGTGAGCATGGGCTGGGCTTAATGACACGGTTCTTAGGTGTAGAATATGGAAAGGGAAAAATAATTTTAGAGTGGGGACACGGGACACACACCAAAGTCACCAGATGATCAAGGTTGACATCGGCAGTGAGACATCGATACCGCAGATGTCCTGATACGATGCAATGTAAAGGGCACATCACTTCTGTGCTATCTATCCTCAAAATCTATAGCCTCAGTCTAATCAAGAAAAAATATAGAGAAAAAAAACAAATTGAGAGATATTCAGCAAACACTGATCGATCAGAGTGTCAAGGTTATGAAAGAAAAGGAAAGGCTAGGGAACTGCTGCAGATTGAAAGAGACTAAAGAGGACATAACCACTAAATGAAGTGTGTATCCTGCATTGGATCCTGGAATGAAAGAGGAACATTAGGAGGAAAAACGGTGAAATTTGAATAAAGTTTAGTAAATAGTATTGCACCAATGTTAATTTCTTAGTTTTGATCATACTTGTAATCATGCTTACGTAAGACGTTAACACTATTGGAAGACTGGGAAAGACTACCCTCTATACTATCTTTCCAACTCTTTTAAGTCTAAAATTACTTTAAATAAAATCTTTAAAAAAAGTGCAACAGATTGGGAGATAATATTTTGAGGAAATATGACAGTTATTCCTAATATGTAAGGTGAGTCTGTAGGTTGAAAAGAAAACCTCAAGCCAATAGAAAAGCAGGCAAGAACGATGTGCAGAACATTCACAGAAAAAGAAAGACAAATGATCAGTAAATATGTGAAAAGCTATTCAGAGAGAAGACTTTATGGAAGCAGAATTTGAATTATTATTGTAAAACACTAGTAGTTCAATGATAGTGATGAACCCACTGAAAGACATTTCTTAGATCACTGTGTGTGTGGGAGAGAGAGAGAAAGAGAGAGGGAGAGAGGGAAACTGAGAGAAGACAGAATTCATATACACATTTGTAAGCATTCTTGGTATGTGTTATGTATGTTGTAGATATTTATGAGTACAGATATGTATTCTAAATGTATGATTTGTGTGCACATGTGATCACAGTATTTTGCAAAAATCAAATCCATTTATAATACAAACAAGACTTTTTAATGGTTGTAATATTCCAGAAATAATGAGGGAGCTGAAATTCTGTTGGGAGAACAAGGAATGACGAGAATGGATTAGACATGAGAGGTAGAGGAGCATATCCTTGGTAGAATTTGCTAGAATGACTTCTTCCAGAGCAGTAACTCTTTCATTTTCACTGTTACTTACAGGCCAAACTCATAAATAGGTTCTCTGGAAATTTTAAATCAAACTGATTATGGAAGTGAGAAAAAGGAAATGAAGCATATCACAAAAATAAGTAGAGAAAAAATCTATGACACAATTTAAGAAAAGGAAATTTATAAAGTTATAAACAGACACTTCTTAGCTGTACAAGTAATAGGTACTATGAGCATGCTTTAAAATACAGGAAAAGTTTCAATCCCATTTATATATAGCATTTTACAGATGGCAGATTTAGATAAATTTCAGTTGCTCGTTCAAACTAAGGCCATTCTTTCACTTTATTTTATCCTGTTTAAAAATTTTTTCTCTGGTCCCTTAACATAACTATTGTTATAAGTGATAAAATGAAAATGCATATTTATAACCTTCATGCTGTAAATATCTTTACCATATTTTGTTACATCGGATTTATGTCTTAAAGTGAACCTTTGTTCCTCTTGATTGGAGATGTGACAAATCTCATATTTATATTCAATATATGCATGAATTCAGCCATTTGGAAGGTAGTAGAAGTCATTGGGCACTGTCTTTGGAACATATACGAATATTAAACACTCTTAAAAAGTTTACTGAGGATATTGAATTAAAGTAGTTATGCCATAACTCGAAGTATGTCAGTCTTATCACTGAGAGTACCAAAGCCAACAATAAAATCATAATTAAGAATGTAGACATACAAGTGTTGAGAAAATAAATTCTAAAATAATACTTATTAATAATAGTGAATTCAGAGTAGTTTCCAGTTTGCTGCTTACATGGCTACTTGTGCTTTAATTTGGTCTTTGTTAATATTTCAAGATGCAAAAATTTAATTTTTTCACTGATATTTGAAGATACAAAAATTTTATTTTATTTTATTGTCTTTTTAGGGCCACACCCATGGCATATGGAGGTTCCCAGGCTAGGGGTCTAATCAGAGCTACAGCTGCCGGCCTACACCACAGCCACAGCAATGCCAGATCTGAGCCACGTCTGCGACCTACACCGCTGCTCACTGGCAGCACCGGATCCTTAACCCACTGAGCGAGGCCAGGGATTGAACCCTCAACCTCACGGTTCCTAGTCAGAATCCCTAGTGGTCGAGTTCACCATGATGGGAACTCCGTGAAGATACAAAAACTTTATATGCAATCAGTCTTACAGTCAGCCTGTCTGTAAACACAGATTTATTACCAAGGAAATGTAACAGGAGGAAGTGATTTCATGATGCCTTGCCCTTGGGAAGAGGATATAGTATTAATGTTAGATGTTGATAAAAAATGAGTTAAAGATACATGTTATTAGGAACCCCATGCCGCAGCAGTGAATCCTAACGAGATCACCAAGGAACTCCTCTCCCACAGCTCCTGATTTTACTTCTCTAAATTACATGCTTGAAATGTTCTTATTTATTTAAACAAAAATGTTTTTCCTTGCAACTTCCAACCACGAGTTCTAATTCACAACCCTGACACCACAAAATATAAACTGACCATCCCAGTCTTTATTAAAAGCTTGTTTGGTTTCCCATGTACTGTTATCGTGAAGAAAATTATTGCATCGAATCAAAGTTTTTTAAAACTTTTATTTTGAGATAATTGTAGATTCACATGCAGTTTTAAGAGATAATTCAGAGAGATCCCATATAGTTTTAACCTGGTTTCACCCAAGAGTAACATCTTGCAAAACGATACTACAAGGAAATCTGAATGAGGTGGAGGATAAGATCCATCAATGTCATTCAGATTTCGCCAGTGTTATGCGCACTCGTTTGCTCGATTGTGTATATGTGTTTCTATGTGTGTGTGTTTTTCTCCACGCAGTTTTAACATATGCTGGATTTGTGCGATCATCACCTTAGTTCCATAACAAGAAACCCTCGTGCTACCCTTGTGTAGCCTCAGCCACCTCCCTCTTCATCCCTATCTCTGGGAATCAGTAATATGTAATTAACCTATACAAATGTTTTTCATTTTAAGAATGTTATAAAAATGGAGTTATACAGTATGTGACCTTTGGCATTTTTTTCCCACTTGGTATATGCTCTTAAAATCCACCCAAGTTGTTGTGTGTATGTATCAATAGTTCATTTTTGTTGCTGAGTAGTAGTAGTCCATGGTACAGATATATCACCATTTGTTTAACTATTGATATTTTAAGGGATATTTTGATTGTTTTGAGTGTTTGGAGCTTTAAATTAGAGTTACTATGAAGATTCATGTATAAATTTTTGTGATAAGGTTTCATTTCTCTGACATAAATGTCAAAGAGTCACAAGTGCTGAGCTGTATGTTTTTTAAAACTTTGTAGCAATTCCCATATCTTTTTCCAATGGCTGTACCATTTTACTTTCCAAACAGCCGTCTATGCATGAGCCAGTTTCTATGCATCTTGGCCATCATTTGCTGTTATCACTATTTCTCCCAACTTTATTAAGACATATTTGACATATAACACTGTTTAAGTTTCAGGTATATAACATGTTGACTTAATACACTTATATACTGCAAAATGATTTCCACCATAGACTTCCATCATGTCACATAATTACCACTTCTTTTCTGTGGTGAGAACATTTCAGATCTACTCCCTTAGAAACTTTAACGTATATAGCACAGTATTATAAACTATAATCACCATGCTGTAAATTAGAAACCCAGAACTCATTCATTTTATAACCGAAAGTGTGTATCCCTTGACCAGTATCTTCCCTTGCCTGCAATCCCCCATCCTCTGGTAACCGCCATTCTAGTCTGTTTCCATGAGTTTGCCTATTTTAGATTCTACATGTAAGTGGTATCATACAGTATTTGTCTTTCTGACTTCTTTCACTTAGCAAGAGGCCCACGAGCTCCCTCTCTGTTGTCACGTCAGGATCTCCTTCTTTCTCATTGTGGATATCTTCTTTATCCATTCCACCATTAATGCACATTTAGCTTGTTTCCATATCTTGACTATTGTACATAATGCTGCAATGAATGCTGGATCATATGGTAGTTTGAATTTTAATTTTTGAGGAACCTCCACATTGTTTTCCACAACGGCTGTACCATTTTATATGCCCACCACCAACAATGCACAAGGGTTGCCTTTCTTGCCACATCCTGTCCAATATCTGTTATCTCTTATCCTTTTTTGGGGAGGGGGGCTGTACTTGCAGCATGTGGAATTTTCCAGACCAGGTATTGAACCCGTGCCACAGCAGCAACCGAAGCCACAGCAGACAACACCAGATCCTTAACCCGCTGAGCTATCAGGGAACTCCAAGAATCTTAAAACTATTTTTATAAGTATATTTCCAGGATATAGGTTTGTTGTGAGAATTAAGTGAGCATAATCCATCTAAAACACTAAATATGGACTTTCCTTTGGATTAATTGCAAACCAGGTAATTTGTACCAACCTTCTCAATGAGCACAACTAATGCTGCCAAACAAAACCCAAACTAGGAGTTCCCTGGTGACCTAGTGGCACCTTTATATATTCCAAATGCAAGTCCCTTACCAAACATGCAATTTACAAATATTTTCTCCCAATCTGTATCTTCTCATTTTCTTAACAATGCCTTTCACAGAAAAACATTTAAAATTTTGATCAAGTATATATAAAAATTTACTTTTCTTTGGAGTTATTGTAAATGACATTCTATTTTTAATTTTGGTTTCTAAATGTTCATTGCTACTATATAGAAATACGATTGATTTTTGTGTGTTCCCCTTGTACATCATAGCACTAAACATTCTCATTAATTCTAAGAGACTTGCAGATTAAGATTTCCTATGTAGACAATTATGTCCTCTGCAAATTATTTCTTTCCTTCCAATCTTCAGGTTTTTTTTTTTTTTTTTTTTTTTGGCCATGCCCATGGCATATGGAAGTTCCTGGGCCAGGGATCCAACCCTCACCATAGTAACCAAGCTGCTGCAGTGACAACACTGGACACCGGATCCTTAACCCACTGTGCTACAAAAGAACTTCTGTGTATGCCTTTTCTTTTTATTTACCTTTTTTTTTTTTTTGGCTTCTTGCATACACTAGAACTTTCAGTACTATCTCATGTATCACATTTTGAAACTCCAAATAATATTTTATCTATCATTCCACAGGTCAAATTTTTCCATGTTCTAGCTTGATATTTAGTTGCTTCTTTATTCAAATAAGGTAAAATACAGGTATAAATTTAACATAATAACATAATGAGTCATATTTCCTCCACAAACAACATAATTTATGATACAGCTATCAAATAAATGATTTTATTTTATTCTAATAACAGATGATTTTTTTCTTATATCTATTTTTCTTCTTCTTCTTTTTTTTTTTTTCCTTTTAGGGCCGCACATGCAGCATATGGAAGTTCCCAGGCTTGGGGTTGAATCAGAGCTGTAGCTGCCAGCCTATGCCACAGCCATAGCAACACGGGATCTGAGCCACATCTGTGACCTACATACACCATGGCTCATGGCAATGCCAGATCCTTAACCCACTGAGTGAGGCCAGGGATCGAACCCACATCGTCATGGATACAAGTCGGGTTTGTCACCACTGATTCACAATGGGAACTCCCTATATATTTTTATTGCAGTATAGCTGATTTACAATGTTATGTTAATTTCTGCTGAACAGCAAAGTGATTCAGTTATAAATATACATATTCTTTTTAAAATATTCTTTTCCATTATGTTTTATCTCAGGATATTGAATATTGTTCTCTGTGCTATACAGTAGAATCTTGTTGTTTATCCATCCTATATATAATAGTTTGTCTCTGCTAACCCCATCCTCCCACTCCATCCCTCCCCCAATCCCCTCCCCCTTTGAAACCACAATTAATGACAGGATCTTATCAATCACTAGTAATAAGGATACAAGATGGAATTAATAAGATGGAGTTTCTTATGCGATTTACATGACTAGTTTCAGTTATGAGGGCAGTTATAACTTGAAAGTCATTTTCCCATAGTTACAGGTATTTAACTTTCCCTAGCAATTGTCTTTTGTTCTCTGGAATTCAGCAGTTATTTCTATGGCAAAGATTCACATCAGAAAAGCTCTTTGAAATGTGCTCATGTTATTTTTCCCTGTTAAGAATAAAGAATCTAGACAGAGGCAAGGTTGATGAGTACTCTCCCACTGGCAACAGTGGAGAAAGTAAAGAATCAGGCAATTTTATTCACTTGACAGCTGTCTTTTTTTCATGACTAGTTAACTAAAATAATAGCCACATTTAATGAGAAAAAAATATTTTCTTGGGCTTCATGAACTACTGTGATCTGATGAGAGTATTCCTTCTATATTCCCACAGAACATTCCTGTACTTCTTAGGATGTTCTTTGATTCCTAATTGTTTATCTACTTGTCTCATCTATTTTACTGCAAACCCACAAAAAGAGAGAAACCCTTTCTTTCTGATTCGTCCTTAATGCACACCAAGAATCTCCAACTCAGTAGCTAGTATATTATACTCAGAAAAAATGACTAAACTAATGTTAGCTAGGTGCATGCTGTTCACCATCCATCTACAGCTTCTGGTTTGCAAACAACCAATACGTACAAGTTCATATTAAATAGGCCACATTTTCTTCCCCAAGTAGATTGTACAGTGTGGGAAATGGCTCAGTGTAAAGCCCAGAGTCATGTTGGAGTTATTTTAGACTTAGGGCCCACTGGTACAATGAAGTTATATTTTTTCCAAAGTGGCTTAGCATGAGCTATTTATAATGTTCACATTTATTCGCTAATTAGCAAATCTCATCCACATTCTTTTTTTTTATTTTTAAACTTTTTTTTTCTTTTGGTCTTTTTTTTTTTTTTTGCTATTTCTTGGGCCGCTCCCGCGGCATATGGAGGTTCCCAGGCTAGGGGTCCAATCGGAGCTGTAGCCACCGGCCTACGCCAGAGCCACAGCAACGTGGGATCCGAGCCGCGTCTGCAACCTACACCACAGCTCACGGCAACGCCAGATCGTTAACCCACTGAGCAAGCGCAGGGACCGAACCCGCAACCTCATAGTTCCTAGTCGGATTCGTTAACCACTGTGCCACGACGGGAACTCCCCATCCACATTCTGATCTTAGGGTAGTGTTCGAATCTCTCAGGTTGTTCAGTTAAAATGGTAAATGACTATCTGCCAATTGCTCCCAGGGTCAAAGCAAAACAAAATTAAACACAACCATCAGACAGACAGAAAATAGAACCAAACAAAAAGGTGTTCTTTACTGCACATCAAAATAAGGCCTCAGACTGACAGCAGAATGTATTCTACGCTGTGTTCCCAAGAGAGTGTGTGTGTGTTGGTTGTTTCCACCATTCCTCCCTTTATGCCCCAACAGCCATACAGTTGGGGACCCTCTTTCATGAAGAAATTTTTTTTAGATGTATGGGTCTAACCTGTGGCCATGAAAGACCCTCTTGCCACTTATCAAGTGGCATGACCCATATGATTTTGGTCTCATAAGCTCAATAATGTAATACTCTGAGGTAATATATCAACAATGAAATCTACCGTAATTTCTGAATATCAAATACTTTATTTTTTCATTCATGTCAGTTTTGATTGTAGTTGGCTGAATTCGATTTGAAGAGGAAATATTCCATATTTATTATATGTAAGACATTATATCAGAGATTAAGGATTCAAACAGGAGAAAGAACATGGTCACTGCCTTTACCAGAGTGTGTGTATATCACAGTGGTTAATGGTACTTTAGGATCAAATACTATTTTTAACACTTAACAGAGGTTCAAATGATGTAAAATAAAATGCACCTAGTTAAAGCACACCATTTTATATAAGTTTTGAAATATGTATGTACCTTTGAAACCACCACGACCATAAACACAACAGGTATAAGCATTATACTCAAAAGTTTCCTCCTCCGTGCCCAACCTAGCGTAACCCCACATACGCAAATGCTGATTTGCTTTATGATCGTATAGATTAATTTGCATGACTAGAACTTTATATTAATGGAATCATATAGTATGTGCTCCGTGTCTTACTTGCTTTAACTCTGTGCAATTATTTTGAAATTCATCAGCAATATATCAATGGTTCATTCATTTTTGTAGCTGTTTATTCACCTGTTGATGGGAATTAGGATTGTTTTCCATTTGGGGCTATTACAAGTAAAGATGCTACGAATACTCACATGTATATTTATGTGTATGTATGTGTATGAGTTACTACCTGGGAGTGGAATGGCTATGTGAGATCATAAATGCATGTTTACCTTTTTAACAAACTGATTGTTTTCCAAAATGACCATACTGTTTCGCATTCCCCTCAGCAATGTGTAAAGGTTCCAGCTGCTCTACATCCTACAAACACTTGGTATGTTTGTCTTTTTAATTTTAGCCAATTTAATAAGTGAATAGAAGTATCTCATGGTTTTCATTTGCATTTCCATAACGACTAATGATGTTGAGCATCTTTTCATGTTCTTGCATTTGGAGATATTTTATCTCAAACATTTTTTTTCCCTCCACTGTTTGGCCTCTCTTCATTCTCTAGCAGTGTCCTTCAAGGAACAGAAATTAATCTTCATGAAGCCTAAGTGTTTTAAGTTCTTAGGTTTTTTTTTTTTTTGTCTTTTTGTCTTACTGCTATTTCTTTGGGCCGCTCCTGCGGCATATGGAGGTTCCCAGGCTAGGGGTCCAATCGGAGCTGTAGCCACCGGCCTACGCCAGAGCCACAGCAACGCGGGATCCGAGCCGCGTCTGCAACCTACACCACAGCTCACGGCAACGCCGGATCGTTCACCCACTGAGCAAGGGCAGGGACCGAACCCGCAACCTCATGGTTCCTAGTCGGATTTGTTAACCACTGCGCCACGACAGGAACTCCAGGTTTTTTTACATATAAAAATTTATGTCTTCACCCATTTTGAGTTAATTTTTATATGGGGCTGTGTTCACTTTTTTGCATGGGGATAGACAATTATTATGGCACAATTTGCTGAAAATGGTAATTTTATTCACTATATGGCCTTGGTACCTTTGTAGAAAACGAGTTAACCATACTTGTATGGTTTCTTTCTGAGTTTTCTATTCTGTTCCACTGATCTATGAGTCTATCTTTAGCACTACCACATTGTTATCTTTATGAATGTTGAAATCAGGTGGTTACATATTCTAACTTTGTTTTACTTTATCAAAGTTGTTTTGCTTAATCTAGGTAGGTCTTTTCAATTTCCATCAGAACTTTAGAATACACTTGTTAATTTCTGGCCCCCAAATCACACATCAGACCTCCCCAAACGAGAATGTCATTTCTGCATTGGTTTTATTTTTTTTTTCTCAGCATGAATTGTAATTTTTGATTAGATGCCAAATGATGTGATTTTTACCATGAGTATTACTACATATCCATACACTGCAATTTCCTACTAAATTCCTAAATAATGTTTTTGCATTTGTTCAAGTAAGTTGTTTTACCAAATTACTACTTTATGAGAAAAATTCAATACATGTGTGATAAAGTATTCTTAAATTTTGGTTTTTTTCCAAAATTGTCCTTGAACAATTTAGATGAGTCTCACAAACCATCATGGGCAATAAGCAAGTGATTTATCTAAAATTATACAGGTAGAAAATGGTAGAGCCCATTGTAAATACAGTCTGACACCAGTAGCTCTACTCAGAATATTGATACTTTATGGGCTTTCTAAGGGAAAGAGAATCAAAGCTGTGCCTTAAAAAAGATAGTATGACTTGACAGGAATCTGTGAGAAACAAGGGGAGTAAAGCTTGAGCAAAGTCACAGAAGCCAGAGTGTTACGGTTGCTTTGGGAGGAAAAACTAATATCCCAGGGTAAACAGAGGTATACTGCAGGCAAGATGTAACTGATGGGAAAGCAGAGAAGGCAGGCTTGGGCAAAATAGTAAAGAACCTTGATTGAAAGATTGAGAGATTTTTCTGGAAGGTTTTCGAACCTGTTTTTAATGAAAGTGTCCGGGGTGTTGTAAGAAAGACAGATTATTGAGGAGGGAGGAGGTAACTAAAGACAGCGAGATCCTTTAGGAGATTTTATCAGTAGTCCACAATATTCTGAAATAGGGCAGTGACAGTGAAAATGGCAAAGAGGCAATAGATGCAGGCAATTGTACAGAAAAAGAACAGATAGGATATGGAGTAAGATAGAGGAAGATAATGATGTGGAAGGAAATACATTTAAAGGTTAATTTTAGGGAAATAATTTGCATATTCAAATGAACACAATGATATTTGAGTGAAAATGGTCTTGTACTTTTTTGCTGTTAATCTATTACTTTATTGCCTGCTATAAATTCCATTTAGATTCCATAGGAGGCTAAAGGTTTTTCACGGCCCTGAATTAGTTTCCTAAGGAAAAGATTAACACAATACTGAAAGAGAATAACTTTAGAGCTCTCAGAATATCACCCCCCAGCCACTTCCCACAAATAGTGGAAAGTAAGAAAATGAATGTAAAGTACAGACTGGAAATGCAGTTGTTTTTAACTTTTTTAAAGGGACAACAAAAATATGCACAAATGTGGTGACAATATACACAATGTAGTACTCGCACTTGGTACTCGAATATGTCAAAAATTTTCCAGATATGTGTTTTTCACTTAAAGTCATTTCTATTATATGCAATAGCTTTGAAACCACTTAAACATTACTTTAACAAATTCAAAAATTTTAGTTCTGTTAATTGAAAGCCATAAAAGCATTCCAAATATAATTAACCATTATGGTTCAAGGAATTTCAAAACCAAATGATAATTATATTATAAATGCAACTACAATAAAATACTTGGAATATGTAATTCATATCAAACTATAATATTTTTGGTTAAGATATCTTTGAAGTTTAACGTGATTAAAATTAATGTAGAAATGTTCATTTCTTTGTTCACTACAAAGAGTTATTGGACAAAGAGAATATGAATATTTTAAGGTGTGGCAAGTAAGATACTAGTTTGCAGAAAGTGATGGTCTATTCTTATGTGATATTCCAAAGAGCAGATAAAGAACTGCTACTAGATACTACAGCTTAAAACAAAAATACAAACAAGTTCAGCACCCAGAAGTATCTAAGACTGATTAGGCTGCTCAGGAAGCAGTGGGTTTATCAGTTGATCACTGCAGGTGAATGGGGCACAGTTTAAGGACAAGCTTATATGGTAGATGCCTTCTACTTCATCAAGAAATTTGAGCATATTAAACATACATTTCCTTAACTTCTTATCCAACTACCTAGGAATTTCCCCAGCTTCAGAGTGTGAGGTTCTCATTCCCCTGTTTTGAGAAAATATGTCATTGTTCAGTATTGCTCCATCTTGTCCAGGATGCTGTGTGACTTTCTTCATGTATTTTCAAATTCTCCCTTTATTTAGCTTTTCCATATAAAATCTAAACATGCTCAAGAACCTCCTATTGTAAAAAAAAAAAAATGAAACAAAGAATAAGTCTTCTTGGACTACATAGACCCTTTAAATTTTAAATTACTGCTCTCCTCTCTTGTCTTTGTTTCACAGTTAAAGTACTCAAAAGAATATTCTAGAATATTCTAGAAAGTCAGCAATAGTATGGTTTTTAAAGATATTATATTTTATATGTATAAAAAAACAAAAAATAGCAAATACCCATATGCCCACCAACTAAATTAACAAACTATCAAGTTGGTTAAAGTATGCTGTGTGTACCAGCCTGATCACATGGCTTCCACCTCCCATCCTATAGACCTAATCTCTATTCTAACTCAAGTGCATATTACTGCCAAAGAAAACTCTTCACCTTGTATAAAATAAGCAAAATATATAGCACAAATTCTGAAATAGTTCATATAAGATTGATGATAGGAGTCCCCGTCGTGGCGCAGTGGTTAACGAATCCGACTAGGAACCATGAGGTTGTGGGTTCGATCCCTGCCCTTGCTCAGTGGGTCAAGGTTCCGGCGTTGCCATGAGCTGTGGTGTAGGTCGCAGACATGGCTCGGATCCTGTGCTGCTGTGGCTCTGGCGTAGGCTGGCAGCTACAGCTCCGATTCAACCCCTAGCCTGGGAACCTCCATATGCCGCAGGAGCAGCCCAAGAAATGGCAAAAAAGACAAAAAACAAACAAACAAAAAAAAGATTGATGTTAGCTATTTCTTGAATATTTGATTGAAATCACCTATAAAGCCACCAGTCCATTTGTGTGTATTTGTACAGTAGAAGGGTATAGCAAGATGGTTAAGAGTAGACTTTAATCCCTGATTCAATTTCCTTAATTGTTTTAAATCTTTTCAGGTTTTCTGAATTTTGGATTTCTCCCTAGAATACCACTTACCCTCTTCACTTACCTACTACTACTATTAGGCCTGGAGATGCTATAGGGGTCCTTCTTATATGGGATCCTATTACCTGCTTTCAGATTATTCTTCCTCACACTTCCCTAAAACACTCGGTTTTAGGGTTTTGTTTTTTTTGTTTGTTTTTTTTTCGTCTTTTTGCCATTTCTTGGGCTGCTCTTGCGGCATATGGAGGTTCCCAGACTAGGGGTTGAGTCGGAGCTGTAGTCGCCGGCCTACACCAGAGCCACAGCAACGGGGGATCCGAGCCGCGTCTGCGACCTACACCACAGCTCACAGCAACGCCAGATCCCCAACCCACTGAGCAAGGGCAGGGACCGAACCTGCAACCTCATGGTTCCTAGTCGGATTCGTTAACCACTGCGCCACGACGGGAACTCCCTTGGTGAATATTCATTTTTCTTACAAGTTGGATACAACCCATACTCTGGTTAAACTCAACAACCTCTATCTACCCTCACACTTCCCTATGAAGCTTATCCTAGCTAACAGAATTATGCTGAGTGGTCTCACTTTCAGTTGAGGGTCACTCTCTCAAGAGAGAATGTAATGCAGCTTAGCAGTGATACCATTCAGTTCTTGCTCATAGAAAACTGTTATAGCTTCTTTCTATTAAAATCCCCAATACGTCGCCTGCCCTCATTATCTGCTTAAAAAAAAAAAAAAGTATGGCCACATCTGCAGCATATGTAAATTCCCAGGCCAGGGACTGAATTCAAGCTGCAGCCGTGACCTGAGCCGCTGCAATTGGATTCTTAACCCACTGCACCATAGTGGGAACTCCCTCATTATCTGCTTATATATTTCCTTCCTCTGCTTCCTATTGACTGAGAAAACTCAAGAAATTATAAGAAGATTTCCACAAGCTACCCCCATCACAACTTGCTACCTACATCTGAACCATACACTATCCATTCTCTCTTCTGTTACCATACATGAAACAATGGCCTGCCTAGCTAAAGCCAGTTACACCAACTGGGCATTAGATTATCACGAAGGAGTGATTTTAAGCAACTCTCGCTTCTCTATCCCGTAACATCATCTCCTCCCTTTACCTCTTTTCCAAATGACTATAAAAATTGTGGACACACAGCGCTCTTTGTAGGTGTTAATCCTTATCTCTTTTTATAGAAAAATACCTAAAAATTGTGGTCTATATTCACTGTCTTCATTCTTCTCTTCTCATTCTCCTTGACTCCACTCTCATCTCCACTCCCTTGACCAAAACTGCTTCTACTCTGGGGGAGGGGGCACACCCATGGCATGTATAAGCTCCTGGGCCAGGGATCAAATACGCACTGCAGTTGTGACCTGCGCTACAGCTGTGGCATCTCTGGATCCTTAACACACTGCGCCAAAAGGGAACTTCCTCAAAACTGCTTTTGTAAAGCTCACCAATGACCTGTAAATTGCTAAGCCCAATGTCATGCCTATCTTACTTTAAATATTAGGAGCATTTAACACAATTGATCACTCTCTTATCCTTGAACTGCTTTCTTTAGCAGGCTTCCAAAAACCTCTCTTCAGGTTTACCATAAAATCCTTCTCATTATTTTGTACTACGACTGCCTCATCTTCCTCATCTCTAGACTCTGGCGTGCTCCAGGGCTCAGTCCTTGGATCTCTTCTCTTTTCTAGTTATATTCATCCCATTAGTAATCATAGCAGGTATAGTTTTTAATACCACCTATCCTGACCATAGATCCTTCTATTGAACTCTTGACTCATAACTGATGGTCCACTCAACATCCCCACTTAGATGTCTACTGATATGCAAATCTGATCTCTTCTTCCTCAAACTTGCTCCTTTCACAGTCATTCTCATCTTAATGGCAACTCTCTACATACAGTACTCAAGGACATATATTTTGTTACCATCTTTCACTCCCTTTTTCTCTCATTTCCTGCCTACTTAGAATGCCTTGGTGGCTCTTTTATTTCTGATTATTTCTAAGCACCCACACTACTATCATGTCCATTTAATACCTCATCATCTCTTGCCTGGATTTCTTCTACAGCCCATATTGCTATAATAACCTCTTTAAAAAGTCTCTCTGGAGAGTTCCTGCTATGGCACAGTGGTTTAAGAATCCAACTGCAGCGTCTCAGGTTACTGCAGAGGTGCAGGTTCCATCCCCGGCCTAGTGCAGTGGGTTAAGGGATTGGGTGTTTCCACACCTGTTGTGTAGTCACAGCTGTGGCTCAGATTCAATCCCTGGTCTGGGAACGACCATGTGCTGTGGGTGTGGCCATAAAATTAAAAAAAAAAAGTCTCTCTGCTTCTTCCTTGCCAAATAATGATGCAAACATAAACAGCTTACAAGAGAACAGATAAAACAGGTTAATTATGAATGACAGAACTGGGGACCCCTCAAGTAGGATATGGCATTCCAGCTCCAACACTTTTTTTTTTTTTTGGCCACCCTTACCAAAGTTCTAGGGCCAGGGATCAAACTCGTGTCACAAAAGTGACAACTGCCAGATCCTTAACCTGCTGAGACACCAAGAGAACTCTGCTCCAACACTTCTTAATTGTGACTTTGAGCAAGTTGCCTAAACTTTCAATGCTTCAGTTATCTCATCTCTAAAATATGGATAATAGAAGGACTTACTTTGTGGTGTCATTCTCAGTATTATATAATATACATAAAGTGATTAGAAGAATGCCTGACATAGCAGTTGCTATACACCTATTAGATATTATTATGAGAAAGCAATGAAATACCAGTAGGGTTTCCATAAACAGATTATGTATAGGGATAGTTTTCTTCATGGAATAAGGACCGTTTGAAAAATGTAAATGGATCTATAACAAAACCATGTTACATTTCATCTCTATGATGTATAATTAGCAAGAATTTTCTTGGAGGCTACATTTACATTTATCTTTCGTGATCTAAAAAGTGTTTCTTACAATATTAAATTACATATTCTAAGGATTACAGAGAAGTTACTCTGTTCAATTAGTTAAGTTCTCTGAATGGCTATAATCATATTTCCACTACCCCAATGAGGATCATATACAATAAATGTTGATACAGAAGTTTTATATAAGAAAGACAAATTTTCTCTAATGCTAATTTTATTGAGGTTTGAGAAAAGCAGAAAACCAAGTAGAAAACACCTGCTAGGGCATTATTTTACTATGTGTATTAAGAACAGTTGGAGTAAAAATAGGTTTGTGACATCTTGCTTCTTTTCTTCTTTCTATTTATTACCATCTAAAATAATTTTCAATACATTTACTTAGTGAATACTCTGTTTTTGCTCCCTTCTCTCCAAAAAATGTAATCTCCCTGAGGCCAGTGTATACAATCTTCTTATCCTTCATTTTATACTCAGCACTTATAACAGTGCCTAGAACTTATAAAAACCTAATATCTGTTGGAAGACTGTATGAATGGAAGCATAGATACATGGAGGAACTAATTATCTTGAAATTAAGATGAGAAAGATTTGAGGGCCCTGGTAACAACAAACTTAATGTAGTTCATCAAAAGCAATGGGCCCAATGATTCTAAATTCAATATTAATATGAAGTCAGCACTCTTTTTTCCTGGGATATGGGACTCATCCACCTCATGTCACATCTGGAACATGCATTATGGATCAAGGGAGTAGGTTTCAACATTATAACTGTTCTTTCCAAAACACCTTATGTTTCTGAAACATTCTTTTCATTTGTCCAGGGTAAGATTATTTCCACCAAATAGCAAATCACTGGACCATGTCAATACTTAAAATAACATTTCAGAATATTTCATATATCACATTTTTAATAACTGAGGTTATAATTTTTCTTAGCCTAGATATAATTTCTGAAGATCATTAATAATATTTTCAAAAGTTTTGATCTTTTTTAAAAGAAGTCTTGATATTCAACTCTTTTACTCGGTGTTGCATACACATATACAATTCCAGACAATGGTAATAAAAAAGGGTTTGTTTGTAGATGAGCAATTATCCACTTGTTACTTGAGATTGACTAGGTAATAGAAAAACACATTGAAAAATGGCTCGGAAGTAAAACTGCAACAAAGCAAAAAATGAAAGACACAATGCTTCATTCAGGGCCTAGAATACATTAAAGAAGATTTAAGAGACTAAATCCTGAGAAAGAAATTATATTACTTAGAGGGTTTTTTTAAAAAGTATATCCGGAGTTCCCGTCGTGGCGCAGTGGTTAACGAATCCGACTAGGAACCATGAGGTTGCGGGTTCGGTCCCTGCGCTTGCTCAGTGGGTGAACGATCCGGCGTTGCCGTGAGCTGTGGTGTAGGTTGCAGACGCGGCTCGGATCCCACGTTGCTGTGGCTCTGGTGTAGGCCGGTGGCTACAGCTCCGATTCAACCCCTGGCCTGGGAACCTCCATATGCCGCGGGAGCGGCCCAAGAAATAGCAACAACTACAACAAAAAAAAGACAAAAGACAAAAAAAAAAAAAAGTATACCCTACACTATACATCAGAAGAATTATGCTATTTAATGCCATTACCATTTTCTTAAATATTGGCCCACTTACTGCTGCCATGAATTTATTTCTACTTTTACTTTTGGTGAAAAGTTTTGATAAGAGGAAACTGTAATGTAAATTTGTTTTCAGTGAAGGAGGTCAGACAAATAAGAAACAAAGTGTGAAACAATAAACATTAATTTACAAAGGCCTTTAATTGACCAAATTCATCAAAAGATAACAAATAGGCCTTTTTAGAAAGTTTAATTAGTATATTCTATTCCTATTTGTTATTACATATAAATAATGCATATTTCTAGTAATAATTATCAAAATGTTATTATATTTAAATGCCTAACATCTTTATGAATATTGAATATCTTATTATATATCATTGTTATTCATTGTTGATCAAAATGCCATAAATTTACATACATCATGTTCTCACTTTACAAAATTAAGTAGAGAACCAAAAAAACTCACCCTCTAAAATCTACTCCAGAATTAATTAACTCTTTATGCTCTCTGTTAATACATTTTAAGATACCAGCACAAGAGGTTTAAGAGAATCATGTGGCCAAATCATTTTGGTTTAATGTATAAGAGTATCAACAAAAAATAAAATTCACTTTTTATTCTTCTATAAATTGAAAGTATTTGAGTGAGCTGATTGGCAATGGTGATACATAGATATGGATAGACCTAAATTTTAGAGAGTAATAGGAAATTCAAAACGCTATGGATTAAAACTTATTTCAACAAGGTATACTAGGTAGTAGAAACTAGTGAATACCTACATATTACACTAGCAAAAAGTCATAGGGATTATACAATATTTTGATTTTCCACCTTTGCTAATAAGATTGAACCAAAAATAGAGTCTAACAATACAGAAGGAGAGTATCCTGCTAGATTCAGTATCAATGTTACAAATCAATATCAATTTATAGTTAAAGATAAGTGACCTTGGGAGTTCCCGTCGTGGCTCAGTGGTTAACGAATCCAACTAGGAACCATGAGGTTGCGGGTTGGATCCCTGGTCTTGCTCAGTGGGTTAAGGATCCGGCGTTGCTGTGAGCTCTGGTGGTAGGTCGCAGACATGGCTCGGATCCCACGTTGCTGTGGCTCTAGTGTAGGCTGGCGGCTACAGCTCTGATTAGACCCCTAGGTTCCCTAGCCTGGGAACCTCTGTATGCCGCAGAAGCAGCCTTAGAAATGGCAAAAAGACAGAAAGACCAAAAAAAAAAAAAAAAAAGATAAGTGATCTTTTCTCAAAAAGATTTAATCTCTAATATGTATGGCTCCAAAAATACTTGGCCATTTCCTTAAAATAAACATATACCTATTAGATGATTCAGTAATTCCACTTCTATGTATATACCCAAGAGAATTTATTTCCATTCACACAGAAACTTAATAACAAATGTTCATAGCAGCATTATTTATAATCACCCCAAAATGTAACAACAGATAAATGGATAAATAAAATATCATATATTTATACGATGTAATATTATTCTGCAGTAAAAATGGAATGAAGTACTGATGCATGCTACAACATGGATCAATTATGTAAATATTTACTAAGTGAAATAAATTAGTCAAAAGGGACCACATTTTCTGTGATTCCATTTATACAGTAGCAGTTGGCTAAGGCTGGGTGAATGGGGAGACTGGTAATAATTGCTAAGGGGTTTTATTTTGGGGGGTAATAAAAATGGTCTAGAATTAAATTGTGGTAGTGGTTTCACAACTCTAAAATATTTTAAAAATCACTGAATTATAGGCTTTAAGATTTGTGAAATACATCTCAATAAAGCTGTTATTTAAAAATAATAACAAGGGGTTCCCAGGTGGTGCAGTGGGTTAAAGATTTGGCATTGTCATTGCATTGGCTCAGATAACTGCTGTGGCGTGGGTTTGATTCCTGGCCCGGGAATTTCTGCAAGCCACGGACATGGCCCAAAAGATAAAAACCAAACTTAAAAAATTTTTAAATTAAAAAAAATAAAAATAGTAACAAGAGTGACATCAGCAAGATGGCAGAATAGAAGGTCCTCACACATATCCTCCCTCAGCAATAGTGACTCGGCAGCCATCCATGGACAAAAGTGCCTTTGTGGGAACTTGAATCCAGGTCGAGGGTTGTGAATCCCTGATGGGGTCTGAGGTAAGCTGTCTTTAGAAGGCAGGCATACCCAAGGGGCTGACTTGCCCACCATGGTGCCACTGACAGACCCAGAAACAGGTTCATAACCCCTGTGGACTCAGCCTCAGCCCATTTGTCCTTGGTTCTGCCACTAGCATCCTCCAACAAGGGATCTGTGAGGAGTCACACCTACTTGTGTCTCAGGTAAAAGGCCCACAGATCTTGGTCCTGGCTACGGACAATAAAGTGGCCTATGACCTGCCTCCAGCCCACCCAGGCATAGCCTGAGAGCCCCTAGCGGTAAGCCTGCCAAACTCAGTCTGACCATAGATTGTAAAACAGCCCTGTAGCTGGGCTCTGACCCCTCCCAGCTGCAGTTCTGCCAGCCCAGGGTCCTAGCAGGAGACACTCCTGTCTATGCCCCTGAAGATCCTAAAAAGGATCCGGTAAGTAGGAGTCAGCCCCTTCTAGCCTTAGTCTTCAAGGAGTCCTGCTTGCCTAGGAACCCACCTAGTGACCCAGCAAAAGCACCCCCCTCCACACACACACACACACAATTTGTAACAGACCCACTGTCTGAGGACCGAACTGTGAACACTAAAGTTGACTCTTGTCCCAGTGCCAACCCTACTGGATTGGACCCTGGAGGCAGTCCAATCCACCCAAAGATCTGATAGGATCCATGCCTAAGCCCCTGGTAAGAGGCCTGCCAACCACAGACTCCACTGTGGACCCAGCCACAGCCTTATGATCTGGCTTCACCAGCAAAATTGCAATTCCAGAGCTAATCCCATATGCTTGGGGACGCAACAGAAGGTATACATACCTGCTACAGTCACCAAGACAGTGTGGTACTGGTAAAGGAACAGACAACTAGATCTAAGGAACAGAATGGAGAGCCCATGAATAGACCCACACAAATACCGTCAACTGATCTTTGATGAAAGAGCCAAGGCAATAAATGGAGCAAAGATAGTTTTTTCAACAAATGGTGCTAAAACAACTGGATATCCACACTCAAAAATAATAATAATAATAATAATAATCTAGACACAGACTTTAAACTCTTCACAAAACTTAACTCGAAATGGATTGTAGACTCAAATGTAAAACACAAAACCATAAAACTTCTAGAAGATAACACAGGAGAAAACGTACATGACCTTGGAGATGGCAATGCTTTTTATACACAACACAAAGGTATGGCCCATGAAAGAAAGATTTGATAAGCTAGTCATCATTAAAATTGTAAAGTTCTGCTATGTGAAATACACTGTCAACAGAATAAAAAGATAAGCCACAAACTGGCAGAAAATATTTTCAAAACACATCTGATAAAGATTGTTACCCAAAATATCCCAAACTTCTAAAACTCAATAATAAGAAAGCAGACAACCAGATTTAAAAAGGACCAAAGAACTCAACAGGCACTTCACTGAAAAAGATATACAGATGTCAAAGAAGAACATGAAAAGCTGCTTCACATCATGTATCATCAAGACAACGAGCTACCACTACACACCTATTAGAATGGCTAAAATCGGGAATGTTGACAACAGCGAATACTGGTGAGGACGTGGAACAATAAGATTTCTCTTTCACTGCTGGTCACAATGCAAAATGGTATGGGCACTTTGAAAGACAGTTTGGCCATTTTTTAGGATATTAAACATATTATACACATGACCCAGCAATCATGCTCCTTTGTATTTAGATAAGGAGGTGGGAGCTTAGTTTTGGACATCCAAAGTTTGATATGCCAATTAGACATCGACATGGAGATGCAGACAGTTGTCTGTAAATGTCAGGAGAGAACCTGGATGACAGAGACCTACATTTTGGAGACCAAAGTTTAGAGATGTAATTTCAATCAGAGAGCTGAATGAGTCACCTAGGATTAAGCATAGAGGAGAGCCCAGGCCTAAGGACTGGCCTCATGTCCTTAGCCTTAGGAGGTGTGGATGAGGACACAGAGTTAACAGATGAAGCTAAGAAACAATGCTCAATGTGGAAGGAGGAAATCCAAGAGGTTGCTGTCCCAGGAAGCGAAAACTGTTTCAAGAAAGTGGGAATGGGCAAATTGCAGAAAAGTAGCTAACCAGAACTAGAGGTTAATTCTCTCAGTACACACAAATTCACCCTGCTGGAAAATTATAATCTTTCATTGATAGTCCCAAAGCTATCATGTCATAAATAATGACTATGGTGCGTTAAGCCTACAGTCAAGATTCAGACCAAAAAAAAGAGTGAGCAAAAAATGAACTCAATCCGATTGGAACTCTGACATTTCAGTGTCCTGTGCCCACCTCTCCTCCACCTTCATACAAACTTACTCCTACCCTCAAGTTTCCTGAATGTCCTGGAAATGCCGCACTTCCAGGTCAACTTACTACGACAAAATGCTAGGTGTTTACTAACAGTTACAATTTTGAAAGACTTCAGTGGAAAATCCCACATCTAAATCACTAAAAATTCTCCCAGGAAAATCTGGCTCCTTAAATTGATGATTTGCCCCTTTGGACATGAATGCATTATTACTGCTTAACGTATCAATTTTCAGACTGGGACGTATTTCTTTTTGATTCATTTTCTAGTCATAATTATGTTTGACTCTTTTGTTTCTTGTAACATTTCAATTTCTTTTTCTTGTTGACACTGTGCAAAGTAACTCTGGCATTTAGAACAAAAAGCTACATGTTCATTTTATTATCCTAGATTGATTTTGCAAACATATATTTATAGCTAGGTCATGTTTCAATCTCCTTGAAGCCATGTTCGTGTTTTAGGCTCTTTCTAGCTCATAGAAACTTTCTTAAAGGTTTCTATTGATGGCTTCTCTCTCCGTTCCTCCATAGGAAGTAATGAACTCAGGGGAGCTAACAATTCTAATCCACTCATTAAGTCCCATTCCCTTGGCAGACAGTGTAACTGATGAATGGAGATCACATTTTTAATACTTCTTAACAACTTGGCAGCTTTAAAATTTAAAAACCAAGAGAGAAAAGTTGGCTAAAAAGCTAATTAATATCAAAAGGGGTATAAAGAAAACAATAACTCGCATGAATTCATGTTAGGCAACACCCTCAAAAGACTATTACTGAAGGCGATCCATTTTTAATAAAGCTACTATTTATGAATCATTCACTGTGTGGTAGGGAGTTTACTAATATATTTTCATTTAACCCTAAGATAACTGCCAGGTAGCTCCTTTACCCTCCAATCACAAAGGAGCAAACTGAGGCGCAGAGAAGGTAACAACCGGCTCAAGAGAACATAGTTGAGGGAGTTCCCACTGTGGTGCAGTGAGTTAAGAATCCAACTGCAGTGGATCAGATCCCTGCAGAGGCACTGGCCCAACGCGGTGGGTTAAAGGATCTGGTGTTGCCACAGCTGCGGCATAGGTTGCATCTGCAGCTTGGATTCAGCCCTTGGCTGTGGGTGTAGCCATAAAAAAGAAAGAAACAAAACAAAAAAAACCAACAGCTGAATAAGAGGTGGCCCATTTTCCTCACCTTTTTCATGATGGTGCCTCAATAACACCTTCTTGGTGAGGCCTTCGCTCCCACTGGATTGAAATTTGCACCCACCACACCTCAGCACACCCCTTCCTTTCCCCTGATTTATTTTTATCCATAGAGCTAGTTAGCATCTAAATTACTATAATTCACTCATTTATTCCACTTATTGTCTATCTCCCTTCTCTACAAGGTCATTTCTATGGGGCTGGAATGTGTGTCAATTTTGTTAACCATTTAGTCCCAGCATGGAGTGCCTGACGGCTTAGAGGAGTTGTAATAAATACTCCTTAAAGGTGTGGCACAGGGATCCAGGCGGGATGCACAGCAGTTGTAGAAGTTCGTGTGTAAATTGAATTATTGTTTTATTTGCCATATTGGATTTTAACCAAGGGGGAAGTGGTAGTTAGGACCCTGAAGCTTAGCATATAAACAGAAGGAACTGTTCTCCTTATTCCATCCTCTAAGCACTTTATCTGCCCATCAAATCAGTTGGTGGAACGTGGTAAAAACGGTACTTCCCTCCTTACTCTGAATCAGACAGCCTCCTTTCACATGCGTTGGAGGAGAATGTAGAAGGAAAAAGAGTGTATTTTTCTTGGTAACTACTAAGTGGCCCAAGTGTATGGGAAGGCTCTTTCTTTCCTGGGATACAACTACAGACATTATTTGATTTTGAGGCAAAGAGAATAGAGGATCACAAACAGAAATGACAGTACTCCAGCCTACCAGCAGGGCACAAGGACACACTTCCACAAAGCCTAGAATATTTGATTAACACATCATATAATACAGAGTTTCTCAATGACATACTTAGAAAACAAATGAGATCCAGCAACTGAAATCAAGAGCCTGGCAAACACAGTGCTCCTTTCTTGACACCTCTGCCACCGCAAGCCTTTGTGGAAGGCACCACTAAAGGGTTGTCCTGCACTTGGATCCAGTAGTGTGTTGAACTGAACCCAACTTGACAATGATCACCCAAGAAAGAAGCTTTGCCAGGAAATTTACCAGAAATAAGATTTTTTCCCAGGAATAAATCAACAAAGAAAAATAAAATAATAGAATTTTACAGTCTACAGAACAGAAGATCTAGACTTGGTCAGAGGTCTTCTATCTCTTTGGTGAGACAGCCAAAAAAGAGAAAGAAAAATCAAGCTCAAACATAGGGGCCATTCTTGGAACAGAAAATAAACTTATTTTTCTGAGGTAGAAAAGAAAGACTGGGGACTTTCTGAGGTGGGAAAGAAGGAATTTGGCAGTCTGTGTCAGTCCTTTAAACATAGTTGAGGTTTTCATTGGCTGAAAAGATTAAGGGCAGGTTGGGTCTGGCGAGTCGTGGTGCCTCTGTTTCCTCACATATGTGCATGCAGTTGATAACCTCACTATGCCTTATTTTCAGCATTTTTATGAGACTCAAAGAACACACTAGCTGAAGAAATTTTCTTCTCTTTTTTGGCCACATGCACAGCATACGGAAGTTCCCAGGCCTCAGCTGGGATCTACACCACAGTTGTGGCAACACCAGATCCTTAATTTGTTGCACCACAGCAGGAACTCCAGGAGGTATTTTTTTTAAAAAAACAGGTTAATGTGTAATTCACATGAGGCCAATGACCTGACTATTCTTTGGAAGCAGCAAAAGAAATACAGAATTTCCCCCAAGGATAAATCATTACTCAGTGACTGCGGAGTCCTAATTCAGAGGCAGGCAGGTCCCAGTAACCCTGAGTCTTTTAGGAGTGTTGAAAAGAGAATCTAGGGGAGGGGGAGGGAGGGGGATGGACTGGAAGTTTGGGGTTCGTAGACGCAAACTACTGCATTTGGAGTGAATAAGCAATGAGGTCCTGCTGTATAGCACAGGGAGCTATATCTAGTCACTTGCGCTGGAGCCTGATGGAGGATAAGGTGAGAACAAGAAGTTATATATGCATATATATGTATGTGTGTCTGTGTGTGATTGAGTCACTATGCTGTACAGCAAAAATTGACAGAACATTGTGCATCAACTACAGTAAAAAACTTTTAAAAAGAGGGAGAGAAAAGAGAATCTAGGGCCTGCCTGGGCACCTTTATCATCTTCTTTGTTCAACATCTAGGACTTCTGCGGGAGCCGAGAAAGCCAATGAGGGGCTTGCGGCTAGCGCCTGCTGAGGGGCTGCCGTGTCCCTTGCGGGGCTGAGTGATGCTGCTAAAGATGGGGTAGGCTGTATCACTCTGCAAGAGTGGCAGGGTTGACAGCATGAAGTCCTTGTCCTTTACCACCTGATACTTTTCTCTCCTTGGTTTACCAAAAAGGCAGAAGGGAGCTTGCCGAACACGAAGAAAGGCTGGTAGGTGTGAACTGCAAATAAAATAGCTATTATCTATTTTTAGACTGAAGTTATCTTTAAGAAAACACTGATTCTTCTTTTGTTTTTGCAAACAACCTGCTCTATCCTGCCAAGTTGGAAACCTGTGCTTAAGCCATGGGAGAAAAAATAAAAATAAAAAGGAAATGGGTACTTTGTGCGCCATTTCAATTTCCTGAGGGAGGAAGGAGCAGTCTAGTAAGAAACTATTTTAGAGCGAGCAATCATAGGTTAAAATAGGCTCCAAGGTCTACTTTTACTTTCTTCCTTCTGATGTTTTTAGAGAAAGTGACTGAGGGCATTTGAAGGATTAACTACACATACTGCAGCATAATTTTGGAGGTTCGATGTGCTAGTCCATCTCCTAAACTGTCCAAACTCAGATTAAAAAGTACATCTTAGCATTTATCACTGTATACCTCTTACTCTTGGGATTCTTGTTCTTGTTTTTTCCTTTCGACTTAAAGTTTCTTGAGGGTAAGGATTATAGAGATTATGTACTTTATGATTTATAGAGGATGCATTAAGTTGAACAGAAGTAAAGGAAGACCAGAAAGTAGTGTCAAGAGTCATCAGTCAATGAAAAAGGGAATCAGGAGTACACTTGACCTGTGTCAGGGGATCCTATGTGAAAAAACAGGAAGAAAGGTCACACATACCAGACACAATTCCTGCTTTTGCTGGGCATCCAATACAGAGGATAAGAGAGACATTGAGAACCCCCTACAATAATATTACTGTGATAAAGACAAAGAAGAAACTCATTAGCTATATGACATTTAAGAAGAAGGACCAGAGCGATCACAAGAGTAAAGGAAGACTTCACAGAAAACATTTTTTTTTCCCAGCAGAGAATTGATGGAGTTCAGTGTTAGTTGGTGAGGTGATAAGACTCCTATAACAGAGGACCAAGGAACATTTCCACAAAAGTTAAAATCGTGATGTGAGAATGCATGTGAAGACTACAAAGAAAACTCCAAAAGCACGCACCTAAGAAGTTGCCTGGTTGTGTGTAAAGAAGACTTGAGTGATAGCTGAAAGTACAATGCTATGTATTTCTTAATCCCATACCCCTAGTTTGTCCCTCACCCATTCCCCTCTCCCCTCTGGTGACCACTGCTTTGTTTTTTTTACATCTGTGAGTCTGTTTCTGTTTGGCATTTACATCCATTTGTATTATTTTTTAGATTCTACATATAAGTGACACCATACACTATTTGTCTAGACTTTATTCCTCTTATCACTCAGTCGAGGAGTGAGCCCTGTCTGCACAAGTGGATGTACGGAACCCTGTTTTATTCAGGGACAGGGAGCAAGAACTGAGAATCCCTTTGTCAAGGCTCCTTTCCATGCTCAGAAATATGGAACATGGTGATAAAATGGCAGGCTTATTATGTCTTCCTTTGTTCAAGTATAGCTGGCCCTCCAAATCCACAGTCTGCATCTGCGGTCAACCACCCATGGACCAAAAGTATTCCCCCCCAAAATCCAGAAAGCTCCAAAAATCAATACTTGAATTTGCTGCGTGCTAGTAACTATTTACATATCGCTTACATTGTATTAGGTATTATAAGCAATCTAGAGATGATTTTAAATATACGAGGATGTGTAATTTATGCAAAACTTGCCATTTTATGTAAGGGACCTAAGCATCAGTGGGTTTTGGTATCCCCTAAGGGTCCTGGAATCAAGCCCCTTAGAAATGAGGGATGACCGTATTCCACGGCAAAAGCAAAACTGCAAAAGGTTAATAACCTAATCACACCTTTATTTCATCCCATAAAGCAATCTGTAACTACCATCACAAAGATAGTTTTGTAGTCTCTTCTATTACAACACTTTTGATCAGATACCATAGCAACATACTGATATCCACACACTTGCAAAGTACCTTACCAAACTGCTCTCCTGTGGCATATTCAATGATATGAATCTGAGTTTTTATCTCATGGAAAGCTACTTATTAAGTAGTTGCTGAATCAGCAATGCTATATTGCTGTCACTCCTACTAGACAGACTTTATCTTGATGGAATTTTAGATTTACTTTTGCATAATCAACATAAACTCCTTGTACATAGTAGGCACTAAATAAATATATGTAAAATGGAGCAAATGCTTGAGCTTAATATCAGTAGTTCACCAGGAAAAAGGGGTGTTAGGGGAGACATTATGTCCAAGAGAGAAGGATCATGAAACATGCCATATTCAGTACTTGCATAGGACCTTGAGAATATCCACTGAAGTGTGTCACAGGTGTTACAGAGCCTGGTATGTATGTTATGTTAAACCAAATATTGAGGGCCTCTGTTCTAAATTATATGAAAGGAAAAGGAATGTTACTCAATGCATATTATGTGGCAAAAATCAGATGATTTTGTATACTCAATATTTATTCAATGTTCTTGGGGTAAATGGTAGCCATTTTATTTCATTTGAGGAATGCTCACTAAAAATTCTTTTTCATTTAGTGAATTGTAACATTTAAAAAAGAACCAACACCACTATCTCTCGATTTTTTCCAAAAAACTGAAGAGGTGGAAAAAATTTCTAAGTCATTCTATGAGGCCAGCAGTACCCTGATACTAAAGCCAGACAAAGACATTATAAGAAAAGAAAACCACAAACCAATATTTCTTTTGAACATTAATGGAAAAATTCTCAATATACCAGCACAGCGCATTTAATAGTGCATTAAAAGGATTATGCACCATGACCAAGTGGGATTTATTCCTTGAATGCAAAGATGGTTCAACATATGAAAACCAATCCATATAACATACCACACGATTACCTCAATTGATAATGATAAGCATTTGACAAAATTCAACCCTCTTTTATGATGAAAACACTCAATAAGCAAGGAATAGAAGGAAACTACCTCAATGTATATTAAAAACCCAGAGTAAACATCATACTCAATACTGAAAGACTGAATGCTTTAACTGTAAAATCAGGAATAAGGCAAAAATACTACTCATTTCAACCATAATACTGGAGGTCCTAGGAAGAGCATTAGGCAAGAAAAAGAAAAGGAAAGGAAGAAGTAAAATTATTTCTGTTCACAAATGATAGAAAGGCAACCTATGGAATAGAAGAAAATATTTATAAATCATATATTTTATAAGTGATAATTATCCCCAACATATATATTAATTCTTAAAACTCAACAACAAAAAATCTGATTCAAAAATGGGCAAAGCACTTGGATACACATTTCTCTAAAGAAAATACACAGGAGTTCCCGTCGTGGCGCAGTGGTTAACGAATCCGACTAGGAACCATGAGGTTGCGGGTTCGGTCCCTGCCCTTGCTCAGTGGGTTAACGATCCGGTGTTGCTGTGAGCTGTGGTGTAGGTTGCAGACGCGGCTCGGATCCCTCGTTGCTGTGGCTCTGGCGTAGGCCGGTGGCTACAGCTCCGACTCGACCCCTAGCCTGGGAACCTCCATATGCCGCGGGAGCGGCCCAAGAAATAGCAACAACAACAAAAAGACAAAAGACAAAAAAATAAATAAATAAAAAAAAAAGAAAATATACAGATGGTCAATAAGCACATAAAAAGATACTCAACATCACTCATTATTAAGGGTATTCAAATTAAAGACACAATCAGATACCACCTTATACCCATTAGAATGGCTACTACTAAAAAACAAAACAAAACAAAACCCAGAAAACAAGTGCTGTTAGGGATATGAAGGAATTAGAACGCTGTGCTCTACTGTTAGAAATGAAAAATGGTTCAGCTGCTATGGAAAACAATATGGTGGTCTCTCAAAAAATTAAATTTAATTTTACCATATAATTCACAACTTCACTTCTGGGTATATTCCCAAAATAAATGAAAGCAGAGTCTGAATCAGATAATTTATATACCCATGTTCACAGCAACATTATTCACAACAACTAAAACATTGAAGCAACCCAAATGTCCATCAGCAGATGAATGGATAAGCAAAATGAGGTCTAAACACAATAGAATATGACTTAGCCATAAAAAAAGAAATCCTATCATATGATAGATACAACATGGATGAAGCTTCAAGACATCATGCTAAATGCAATAAAGTAGTCACAAAAAGACAAATACTTTATAATTTTACTTATGTGAGGTACCTAGGCTAGTTTAAATCATAGAGAAAGAAAGACAAATGGTGGTTTCCAGAGACTAAGAGGAGAGGGAATAGGGAGTTAGTATTTAATAGATAAAGAGTTTCAGTTTCCAAGATGAAAAGCATTCTGGAGATGGATGGCAGTGATGGTTGCACAGCAATGTGCATGTACTTATTAATACTGTTGAACTGTAACTAAAATGGTTAAGATGATAAATTTTGTGTTATGTATATTTTGCCCACAGTAAAAAAATTAGTTTATGAGTATACAAACCTCAGTATGGGATATTCAGCTACTGAGTGATTTAGTTTTCTAATAATTTCAGCTCAGCCTAATTTTTAGAAGTCCACTGCCCTTTGAAGCCAAGTCTCATTTTTAAAAATAACCTGTATTCCCTAGGCCAACAAAATCTCAAAACGAGGACCAGCAAACTGGAAATGTCCCAGGTGTCAAGCACTGTGGTAAGATGCGCATTCCCAATAACAGATAAAGTGACAGCAAGTGAAAGAAAAAATAGGATGGGTAGTTTGGGGGTTCTCCAGAGACAAGGGAAAATGTTTTGAGGATATGAAATATCTGCACATATTCAGAGGTCAGGTGAAAAGACAGACCTAGTGAGAATGGATTCAAGGAGATATTGGGGACAAGTTTCAAGAGACTTGTTAGTAATTTCCCTTTTTCTCAAACTGAGTCCCTAGAAGTTTGCAAAACACATCAATTGGTATTTTATACTTTCAAGGAAAACTGAAAGTATAAGAAATAGATGGCTGACAGCTTTGAAGGCATAGTGAAGGGAGAAGTCAGACAATGGACTTGGTGACCTGAACTCCAGATTTTGTCCAGGCAAATAATGTTTGAATATTTTTGAATGTGGACTACCCATAAGGAAGATCCAGAAAGGGAAAGTTGAAGGTAATGTAGGTTGTCTAAGGGGATAAGAATGGAATAAGGGAGCACACAGATATTTTACCTTGTCAAGTGGACTACATGTATGAGAGGCCTAATAGAGGGAAAGGGAAAACTCATGAGAACACCTGAGGTACCCCTGAACTTTAAATTAATGCCAGTCACAGAAAGCACAAGCATCTGATCGCCAGGACAGTACTAGTCAAATTCAAATTTTTATGCTTCCTTTACTTCTCATTCCCTGTTCTGCAGTACTGGAAGGATCAGAAATATGGTTGGCAACCAAATGTAAATCAATGAAGTTAGAACATACCCTGTCACCAAGCACAAAAATAAACTCAGAATGGATTAAAGACTTAAACATAAGACATGACACCATAAAACTCTTAGAAGAGATCATAGGCAAAACATTCTCTGATATAAATCGTACCAATGTTTTCTTAGGTCAGTCTCCCAAGGCAATAAGAAACAGAAACAAAAATAAACAAATGGGACTTAGTCAAACTTACAAGCTTTTGCACAGCAAAGGAAACCAAAAAAAAATGAAAACACAGCCTATGGAATGGGAGGAAACGATGCAGCTGAAAGGCTTAATCTCCAAAATATAAAAAAAAAACTCATACAACTCAACACCAACAACAAAACAAATAACCCAATCGAAAAACAGGCAGATAAATCAACTATAATTTAAAAATTTTTAAAAAAAGAAAAAATGGGCAAAAGACATAAATACACATTTCTCCAAAGAATAAATATGAATGACCAACAGGCATATAAAAAAATGCTCAACATCATTAATTATTAGAAAAATGCAAACCAAAATTACAATGAGGTACTACCTCACAACAATCAGAATGGCCATCATAAAAGTTTACAAACAACAAATGCTGAAGAGAGTGTGAAGAAAAGGGAACCCTCCTACACAGTTAGTGGGAAGGTAAATTGGGGCAGCCACTTTGGAAAATAGTATGGAGGTTCCTCAGAAAACTATACATAGAACTACTGTATGATCCAGCAATTCCACTCCTGGGCATACATCTGGAGAAAGCTACAATTCAAAAAGATAAATGCACCCTTATGTTCATTGCAGCACTATTCACAATAGTCAAGACATGGAAGCAACCTAAGTTTCCATCAATGGAGGAATGGATAAAGAAGATGTGGTACATACATACAACAGAATATTACTCAGCCATAAAAAAGAATGAAATAATGCCATTTGCAGCTATGTGGATGGACCTAGAGATTCTCATACTAAGTGAAGTCAGAAAGAGAAAGAGAAACATTATATGATATTACTTATATATGGAAACCTAAATATGACACAAATGAACCTATCTATGAAATAGAAACAGACTCACAGACACAGAGAACAAACTTGTGGTTGCCAAGGTGGAGGGATGGGGGAGGTTGGGGTTAGAAGATGTAAGCTATTATACATGGAGGGGACAATTAATAAGATCCTACTATATAGCACAGAGAACTATGTTCAAATTCCTATGATAAACCATAATGGAAAAGAATATTAAAAAGAATCACTTTGCTGTACAGCAGAAATTAATACAACATTATAAATCAATAATGCTTCAATTAAAAAAAATATGGTTGGCAAGATAGAAGGAAAAGAATAGAAACCACAAAGGTTCCATTGGAGTTCCCTGGTGGCCTAGAAATTAAGGGTCCAGCATTTTCACTGCTATGGCTTGGGTCACTGCTGTGGTACAGGTTTGATCCCTGGCCCGGGAACTTCTCCATGCCATGGGCAAAGCCAAAAAAAAAATAAAATAAAAAAACAAAGATGAGAAAAGCCACAAGTAAGCCACCACTCCTGCCTTCTACAACTTCACGCTTCTTCTTGGAGTGTGGAAGAACTTGGGAAAAAGAAGTTCACTTTAAAAGAAGAGATCCGGGAGTTCCTGTCGTGACGCAGTGGTTAACGAATCTGACCAGGAACCATGAGGTTGCAGGTTTGGTCCCTGCCCTTGCTCAGTGGGTTAATGATCTGGCGATGCCGTGAGCTGTGGTGTAGGTTGCAGATGCGGCTCAGATCTGGGGTTGCTGTGGCTCTGGCGTAGGCTGGTGGCTACGGCTCCAATTAGACCCCTAGCCTGGGAACCTCCATATGCTGTGAGAGCGGCCCAAGAAATAGCAAAAAGACAAAAAAAAAAAATAAAATAAAAATAAAAATAAAAAATAAAAGAAGAGATCCGGCATTGCCGTGAGCTGTGGTGTAGGTTGCAGATGTGGCTCAGATCCTGTGTTGCTGTGGCTGTGGCGTAGGCCGGCAGCTACAACTCTGATCAGACTCCTAGCTTGGGAACCTCCGTATGTCACTAGTGCAGCCCTAAAAAAAGACAAAAGACCAAAAAAAAATTAAAAGAAGAGTCAAGTTGGGACCTTGGGGTTAATAGATGCAAACTATTGCATTTGGAGTGGATAAGCAATGAAATCCTATATCTAGTCACTTGTGAAAGAACATGATGGAGGATAATGTGAGAAAAAGAATATATATATATATATATATATATATGACTGGATCACTTTGCTGTACAGTAGAAAATTGACAGAACACTGCAAACTATAATGGAAAAATAAAAATCATTAAAATTAAAAAAAAGTAAAAGAAGAGTCAAGTAATGGCAATTACACTGAGCAAGACATTGTTATTCCTAAACTAAGAAGGTTCTGTGGTTTGTGTTACATAAGAATGACCAGAAAAATTCTGCCTGAGTTGGAATCTGGGGCAGGGAAAGCACAAAAGCCAAAAAAAAATTTAAAACAATAGGGGGAAGAAAAAATACAGTTTCTTTAAAAGTACTTTTTGCTTTCTTATTGTAATAGCTACACAAACACCTTACACTCTACTTTTTTTTGAGGGGGAGTGGGGGAGAAGTTATTAAAATACTAACAGGTACATGTAACTGCAAATGCTAACCAGATGATCTACAGGCAGAAAATTCAACCTAATTTTTGGAACTGAGTACAAATATGTGAAGGTCTGGTAATACACACATACATATTATACATATATCTACACACACACACACACACACACACATATGGTGTACCCACGGCATATGAAAGTTTCTGGGCCAGGAATTGAATATGAGCCACAGCTGTGGCAACACTGGATCCTTAATCCACTGTGCCAGGCCAAGGATCAAACCCGTGCCTCAGCAGTGACTGAAGCCACTGTGGAGACAATGCCAGATACTTAACCCGCTGCAACACAGCGGAAACTACTTTTTAAAAAATTATTACTATTTTAAAAAAAATTTTAAACCTTCATTGAAATTGCCACTGCTGCAACGAACAACTTAGGTGAGACATTTCTAGAACGCTAATATGTCAGGATTCTCTGGAATTTTCTGAATATTTTTCTTCATATCCATTAAGCTGTTTTTCATAATCTACATTTTCCTCAGACTCCTTGTCCCTAACCATAATTAGATAAGAGGAAAAATAAAATGACAGTATATTCATGTGTGTGCCCTAACACCAGCTTCCTATAACAGAACTAAATGTTTGAGCACTCGCAGACTAAGCCTTCTTAAGTCCTTCTAGAAAACTGGAATTGGTGCAAATGTAAACAAATGTTTCACGGATATAATAGGGGTGAAAGTGACATCGTTTAGGGACAGCACATGGTGAGCACAAACGGTGGAATAACTTTTGCCTTTGGAGTGTTGAGGAGAAATACAGGACTAGCTCAAGCAAAGCAAAGAAAAAGGAGTAGAAGATACACTGAGAAGTCCCCTCAAGTTTTTAATCCACCAGTTACTATCATTCATTGCAGTATATAATACCCCTTGTAGAGAGTCCCATGACAAATTTCTCTAAGAAATGAGAACTAAAAGTAAGTCCATTCAGAGGAAAAAACTGACATTGTTTCTCCTACTAACAATGATGAGAGGCTCTGGACCCATCCCACTCCCTCCCATTTGTAGCAACATGGATGGAACTAGAGATTATCATACTAAGTCAAGTAAGTCAAAAAGAGAAAGACAAATACCATATGGTATCACCTATATGTAGAATCTAAAATATGGCACAAATGGGAGTTCCCGTCGTGGCTCAGCGGAAACGAATCTGACTGGCATTCATGAGGACGCAGGTTCGATCCCTGGCCTCGCTAGGTGGGTTAAGGATCTGGTGTTGCCATGAGCTGTGGTGTAGGTTGCAAACACGGCTTGGATCTGACATTGCTGTGGCTGTGGTGTAGGCCAGCGGCTACAGTTCTGATTCGACCCCTAGCCTGGGAACCTCCATATGCCATGGATGCGGCCCTAAAAAGACAAAAACAAATAAATAAAATATGGCACAAATGAGCCTATCTACATACAGAAACACACTTACAGATATAAGAGAAGAGGCTTGTGGTTGCCAAGGGGGCAGGGAGGGAGTGGGATGGACTGGGAGTTTGAGACTAGTAGATGCAAACTATTACACTTATAATGGATAGGCAATGAGGTCCTAGTGTACAGCACGGGGAACTATATCCAATCTCTTAGGATTGAATATGGTGGAAGATAGTATGAGGAAAAGAATATATATATATATAAATGGGTCATTTGCTGTACAGCAGAAATGGATAGAACACTGTAAATCAATTATAATTTAAAAATATTAAAGAAAGAAGCCAAAAAAAGAGTTAGAGAAGAGGACAAAAATAAGTGCTAAAATTCCCAAATATGGAAATCATACCAATTGTTCACAGCTTGGCTCTGTGCTCTCTAGAGGCCAGAGCTGAGATGGAAATGTGGTGGGTTAGAAGCAGGCTCATAGATAAGAGAACAAACAGGTGATTTCCAGAGGAGAGAGGGGATGGAGGGGAGGAAAGAAATAAATGAGGGAGATTAAGAGGTGAAAATTTCCAGTTGCAAGATAAATGTGTCGCGGGTATGAAATGTGCCATGTGGGGAATAAATTCAGCAACTATGCAATATATTTGTATGGTGACATCATAACTAGACTTATACCGGTGATCATTTTGAAATGTATATAAATATCGAACGACTATGTTGAGTAACAGGAACTAACATAGTGCTGTTGGTCAAATATACTTCAAAACAAAGAAACAAACTCATGGAAAAAGAGATCAGATCTGTGGTTAGCAGAGACTGGGGATGGGGGGCGGGGGAATTGGATGAAGGCAGACAAAAGGTACAAACTTCCAGTTAAAAGATAAATAAGTATTAGGGGTGTAATGTACAACATGATAAATATAATTAACACTGCTGCATATTACATATTAAATTTTTTAATGGACTAAATCTTTGAGTTCTCATTACAACAAAAACTTTTTTTTTCTTTTATTTTGTATCTATATGAGATGATGGATGTTCACTAAACATTATTAGTAGCAATTATTACTGGTAATTATTAATGTAGCAATCACTTCAGGATGTATATAAGTCAAATCATTATGCTATATACCTTAAACTTATACAGTGCTCTATTTCAATTATACCTCAATAAAACTTGAAGAAAAAATGATGTATATATATACTTTTTTATATTTCTAAATAAAATTAAAAATAAAACTAGGAATAGGTTTCTTGATTAAAAAATATCATTCAAATTGGCAACCAACCCGTGATTTACAAAGGATGAGAGCTGTATTTCATTTCTCATTATTTTATGTATGTATGTATATATGTATGTATGTATAGGCTTATGCAGAGATGCATTACCAAAACCTTAAAAAAATTTTTTTTCTCTAATTATTGAAAAATGTTGATCACTCTGGAAACAATGTAGCCCCTTCAGCTAAACAAACCATAATTTTTTAGTTGGGTGGTACTCCAACTGTTGGAACATAATCAACAATCCTGGCCAAAGGATTAAAGGCAAGGCTTTAAATGCACTGAGTAACCTAAGTGTGAATGTTTAACAGCAAAGCAAGTTAGAAATATCCATCTAGTCTGTGAGGATTTTTTTCTGTGGTTCCCTTAAGCCCACTGTGCAGCTAGTTGGACTGAGACTGTTAACAAACATGACCATTACCAATGAACACATGCTTAACATTGCAAAGCTTTTCCATGTGTTACTTACAGGAAACGGAAACACCAAAGTTCAAGTTTTGAAACTGCTTTTGAATTTGTCTGGAAATTCAGCCATCACCTAAGAACTACTTGGTACCCATTCCTTTCCCTTTTTTACGGCCACAGAACAAAGCAGATTGTTTTTTGAGTACTTATATTATACCAGAATATAAATAACTGCCTCAAAACCCAAGCTAGGCTCTATATCTACTTTCACTAAAGATTCACTGTTCTTTCTATTCTTACAGAAGAGTGTGTGCCCAGAAAACGAGAGCTTTAGTTTATCATAACGATGTGCATATAAAGGGAAAAATTGTAACAATAATAACAAAATTTTGATTGGTCATACGTTTTCAAAGAGTAATGCAGTCTGGAAGTAATGCACATTATAAATTTCTCATTTCCCATCTTCTTTCAAAGGAATTCTTTCAACATAGCTATAACTTGGTCTTCAAGTATATTTTGGACCATTTTATTGATACCAAATGAATGTTGGAACTTATACTGAAAACATTTTATTTTGCTATCTACATTGAAATAGTATAGTTACTTCCCCTATATGAGCTAACAGTGACCTTTTTACAGACAAGTTATATTCTTACCATTTGAAGTGATCCAAGTCCACATTAGCATTTGATTAACTCATTGTTTTGTAACTGTCATAGCTTTGACACTATTCTTTTAGTGATAATGAGATCCTAGTGCTTAGGTTCAACTGTGAGCCCAGACTTAGTGTGTTCAAAAATCCAATCACTTGGAGTTCCCGTCATGGCTCAGCAGAAACAAATTTGACTAGCATTCATGAGGACACAGGTTCGAGCCCTGGCCTCGCTCAGTGGATTAAGGATTTGGCATTGCCATGAGCTGTGGTGTAGGTCGCAGATGCGGCTCAGATCTGGCGTGGCTGTGGTGCAGGCCAGCAGCTACAGCTCTGATTTGACCCCTAGCCTGAGAACCTCCAATATGCTGTGGGTGCGGCCCTAAAAAGACAACAACAACAAAAAATCCAATCACATCACCTGTATTTCTAGTCAACACAAAATGTAAACTTTAGGAGAAAATGTTCCCAAGTACCCACCTACTGCCATACCATGTGTCAATATGTAAATATATTATGCGTAAAATACTGAGATTGATTAAAGTGTCCTCCCATCAGCAATTGAGTGGTAAATCAACTATCCAGTCTTTAAAAAGATGAAGCAGGTCTGGATGCAGGAACATGGAAAGACATCTATGAAATTATTATTTTAAACACATGCTATTGAAGAATAGGTATAATGTTCCTATTTTATTTTTTAAATGAAAAATATTTATACTTACACATACCTTAACACTTCTAGAATGACATACTGTCTCCAGGGGGACGTATGCATACCCCCACTATTTGGATTTCTTACTGAGAGCACAAGTTTTATAATAAGAAAAAAAATTTTAAAAGCAAGCATACCCACAAAAACTCTCAAATAAACAACCTAACTTTACACCTAAAGGAAATTGAGAAAGAAGAACCAACAAAACCCAAAGTTAGTAGAAGGAAAGAAATCATTAACGTTCAGAGCAAAAATAAATGAAGTAGAGACTAGGGAAACAATAGAAAAGACCAATGAAACTGTAAGCTGGTACTTTGAAAAAATAAAATTGATAAACCTTTAGTCACACTTATTAAGAACAAAAAGGAGGAGTGTTCAAATCAATAAAATCAGAAATTAAAAAGTTACAAAGGACATCACAAAAATATAAAGGATCATAAGAGACTACAATGACAACCCAGAAGAGATGGACAAATTCTTACAAAGGTACAAACATCCAAGACTGAAACAGGAAGAATGGAAACTATGAACAAAACAATTATTAGTATTGAATTTAATCACTTATTTTAAAACTCCCAACAAACAAAAGTCCAGGATCAGACGGCTTTACAGGTAAATTCTGTCAAACATTTAGAGAAGAGTTAACACTGTCCTTCTCAAACTATTCCAGAAAATTTCAGAGGAAGGAACACTCCCAAACTCATTCTATGAGGCCACCATCACCCTGATATCAAAACCAGACAAAGATGTCACAAAAAAAGAAAACCATAGGCCAATATGACTGATGAAATAGATGCAAAAATCCTCAGCAAAATACTAGCAAATCAAATCCAACAGTGCATTAAAAGGATCATACACCATGAACAAGGGGGTTTTATCACAGGGATGTAAGGATTTTTCAATAACCACAAAACAATCACATTAACAAACTGAATAAAAACCATATGATCCTCTCAACAGATGAACTTTTGATAAAGTTCAACTTCCATTTATGATTAAAAAAAACTCTACAGAAAGTGGGCATTGAGGGAACCTACCTCAACATAATAAAGGCCATATCTGACAAATCCACAGCTAACATCATACTCGAAGAGTGGGAAGCTGAAAGTATTTCCTTTAAGATTAGGATCAAGACATGGATGGCCACTCTCACCGCTTTTATTCAACACAGTTTTAGAAGTCCTAGCCACAAAAATCAGAGAAGAAAAACAAATAGAAGGAATCCAAATAGGAAAGGAAGAAGTAAAACTATTACTATTTGCAGATGACATGATGCTATACATACAAAATCCAAAAGATGCCACCAGAAAACCACTAGGGCTCAACAACGAATTCAGAAAAGTTGCAGGATACAAAATTAATACACAAAAATCTCTTATATTTCTATACACTAGCAATGGAAGTACCAGGAAGAGAGAATAAGGAAACAATCACATTTACCATTGCATCAAAAAGAATAAAAAACCTAGGAATAAACCTACCTAGGGAGATGAAAGACCTATACTCCAAAAACTATAAGACACTGATGAAAGAAATTGAAAATCACACAAACTGGTGGAAATACATACCATGTTCTTTGACTGAAATAATTAATACTGTTAAAAATGAACACACTACCAAGACAATCTACAGATTCAACGAAATCCCTATCAAAATACCTATAGCATTTTTCACATAACTATGACAAATAATTTTAAAATTTGTACGGAAACACAAAGGACCCCAAACTAGCAAAATAATCTTGAGAAAGAACAGAACTGGAGCAGTGGCATTTGCTGACTATACTACAAAACATCAGTAATCAAAACTGTATGGTACTGGCATAAAAACAGACACATAGCTCAATGGAACAGAATCACCAGAAATAAACCCACATGCTTATAGTCAATTAACCTATGACAGAAGAGTCAGGAATATACAATGGCAAAAAGACAGTCTCTTCAATAAGTGGTACAGGGAAAACTAGACAGCTACATGTAAAAGAATGAAGCTAGAACACACTCTAACACCATATACAAAATAAACTCAAAATGGATTAAAGACCTAAATGTGAGAATGGAAACCATAAAACTCCTAGAGAAAATTTAAGTAGAACACTCTTTGACATAAATAATAGAAATTTTTTTTGATCAGTCTCCTAAAGCAAAGGAAATAAATGCAAAAATAAACAAATGAGACCTAATTAAATGTAAAAGCCTTTGCACAGCAAGACACCACAAACAAAATGAAAAAAAACACAACTTATTGAATGGGAGAAAATATTTGCAAATGATATGACTGACAAGGGGTTAATATCCAAAATACACAAACTGCACATACAATTTAACATCAAAAACAAAAAACCCAATTAAAAAATGGTCAGAAGACTTGAATAAACATTTCTCTAAAGAGGAAATGCAAATGGCCAACAGGCATATGAAAAGATGCTAAAAATCACTAGTCATCAGGGAAATGCAAATCTAAACCACAATGAGATATCACCTCACACCTGTCAGAATGGCTACCATCAAAAATAACACAAACAGGAGTTTTCCCGTGGTGCAGCAGGTTAAGGATCTGGTTTGTTAAAGGAGTGGCTTGGGTCACTGCTGTGGCATGGGCTCAATCCCTGGCCCCGGAACTTCCATATGCTGTGAGAGTAGCCAAAAGAAAAAAAAAATAACAGAAATAACAAATGTTGGCTAGGATATGGAGAAAAGGGAAATTTTATACACTACTGGTGGGCATGTAAATTGGTGCAGCCACTGTGGGAAACAGTATGGAGGTTACTTAAAAAACTAAAAATAGAACTACCATACAACCCAGAAATTCCACATCTGGGTATATATCTGGAAAAAAAAACACATTAATTCAAAAAGATACATGTGCCACAATATTCACAGAAACATTACTTACAATAGCCAAATACGGAAGCAACCTAAGTGTCATCAACAGGTGAACGGATAAAGGAGATGTGGTAAATATATACAATGGAATATGACCCGGCCATAAAAAGGAATGAAATTTTGCCATTTACAGCAACACGGGTGGACTTGGAGGGTAGAGGGTATTATGCTAAGGGAAATACATCAAACAGGGAAATACAATACTACATGATATCCCTTATATGTGGAATCTAAAAAATACAACAAATTAGTAAATATAACAAAAAAGAAGCAGACTTACAGATACAGAAAACAGACTAGTGGTTACCAGTGGGATGAGGGGCAATATATGGGTGGAGGAGTGGCAAGTACAAACTATTGGGTATAAGACAGGCACAAGGATGTACTGTACAACACAGTGAATATAGCCAATATTTTATAATAACTGTAAATGGGAAGTAACTGTTAAAATTTGTATAAAAAACAAAAAAAATTAACCAACCAACCAAATTGAGCCATGATGTTCCTTTAAGCCAAAGCCAACCCAGAGCAAGGCCCTAACTTTTCAATTCTATAAAGGCTGAGAAAAGTAAGGACGTTGCAGATGCAGAGTTTGAAGCTATCAGAGGTTGGTTCATGAGGTTTAAGGCAAAAAAAGTGCAAGGTGAAACAGCAAGTGCTAATGTAGGAACTGCAGCAAGTTATCCACAATATAACTAAGGTAATTAATGGTGATATGCCAAACAACAGATTTTCAGTGTAGACTAAACATCCTTTTATTAGAAGAAGATGGCATCTAGGACTTGCACAGCTAGAGATAAGAAGTCAATGACTGAATTCAAAGCTTCAAAAGACAGGCTGACTCACTAGGGGCTAATGCAACTGGTGACTAAGTTGAAGCCAGTGCTCATTTACCATTCTAAAAATCCTAGGGCCCTTAAGAATTATGCTAAATCTATTCAGCCTGTGCTCTATAAATGGAACAATAAAGCCTGGATGACAGCACACCTGTTTACAACATGGTTTACTTAATATTTAAAGCCCACCGTAGAGATCTACTGCTCCCCCGAAGAAAAGATTCCTTTCAAAGTATTACTACTCATTGACAATGTAGCTTGTCACCTAGATGTACAGTGAAATTAATGCTGTTTTCATGGCTGCTAACACAACATCCATTCTGCAGTCCATGGATCAAGGAGGCATTTTGACTTTCAAGACATTATTTAAGAGAGATATTTCATAAGGCTTTAGCTACCACAGATAGGATTCCTCTGATAGATCTGGGCAAAGTACAGTTGACCCTCAAACAACACAGGTTTGAAAAGTGACTGTAGAGGTGGCTTTTACTTGAATTTTTTCCAATACTAAATACTACAGAACTACACTAAGCATAGTTGGCTGAATTGATCAACGTGGAATCACAGATACAGAGGAACCAGGGATATGGAAGAACCATATATAGAGGGCTGACTCTAAATTACACTAGGATTTTCAACTGCATGGATGCTTGTTGCCCCTAATCCCTATGTTGTTCATAGGTCAACTGTAAACTGAAAACCTTCTGGAAAGGATTCACCATTCTAGATGCCATTATGAGCATTTGTCATTCAGGGGAAGAGGTCAAAATAACATTCACAGGACTTTGGAAGAAGGTGATTCCAAACCTCATGGATGACTTTGAGGGGCTCAAGCCTGCAGTGGAAAAAGGAAGAGACATGTAGTGGAAATAGCAAGAGAACTAGAATCCGAAGCAGAGCCTAAAAATGTGGCTGGATTGCTGGAATCTCATGATAAAACTTCAATGGATGAGGAGTTTCTTCTTATGGATAAGCAAAGAAAGTGGTTTCTTGAGATTGAAACTACTCCTGGTGAAGATGCTGTGAATACTGTTGAAATGACGACAAAGGATTTAGGATATTACATCAACTCGGTTGAAAAAGCAGCAGGGTTTGAGAGGATTAACTCCAATTTTGAAAGAATTTCTACTGTGGGTTAAATGCTATCAAACAGAATTGTATGCTACAGAGAAATTGTTCATGAAAGGAAGCATCAATCAACACAACAAACTACAATATTCCTATTTTAAGAAAGTGTCACAGTCACCCCAGCCTTCAGCAACTACTACCCTGATCAGTTAGCAGTCATCGAGGGTGAGGCAAGCCCTCCACCAGCAAAAAGATTACAACTTGCAAAGGGCTCAGATGATGGTTAGCAATTTTTACCAATAAAGTGTTTTTTAAGTTGTGTACATTTTTTAGACAGAATGCTGTTGTTACACACTTAATAGACTACAGTATAGTGTGAACATAATTTTATATACACTGGGGAAACCAAAAAAGTTTTGTGACTCACTTTATGGCAATATTTGCTTTATTGTGATAGTCTGGAACTGAACCCACAATATCCCCAAGGCATGCCTGTATTCAAAAGCCAAAAAATATAATCCTTGAAAGGATTCTGTTCCAACAAGAAATCCTCTGAATACTTGTCTTCAACCAAACAATACTCACCCTTTAGAGAAGGATAACTATGGAGCATAAGGGTTGTTGAGAGGTAATTCAAGTTCTGACATAAAAGAATGATGAATGCAAGCAAAGGTGCTAAGTTTGAGATCATCTCCACTAACTTGCTGCCCCTGCATATAAACCGAAAAGGCGTTTGGCTCAAAAGAATGGATGTTACCAGGTTTCCCTTCCAAGCTTTATCTTAAACAACAGTTAACTCTGATGTTTGTAAGGGGGAAGAACAAAGCATATTAAATTGTTGAAATTGCTTTCAGGCTTTGTTTTGTTTTGACCTTTATTTGCTTTTTGTTCCTCTTGCAAGCTAGAGATAATGCCTAAATGCTAAATGTCAGCCAGTAGCATTCAAAAGAAGAGGGTCCAATTTCGTTTCTCTGGAGTTTAACTGAATGGGAATGGGGAAGTTGTGGGAATTTTGCCCCCATTTGGGAGAACGATTAGTTTGCTTTCATGAAATAAATTGCTCATGTTTACAAAACAAAAACTTCAGTATACAGTAGTCCACAGTAGTAATTTAAAAAGAAGAGGGGGTAGTTCCCTGGTGGCTTAGCAGGTTAAGGATCCAGCATCATCACTGCTGTAGCTTGGGTTGCTGCTGTGGCAAGGGTTCGATCCCTAGCCCAAGAACTTCCACATGCCACAGGCATGCCGAAAAAAAAAAAGAAAAGAAAAGAAAAGAAAAATGTCATAATATACTCATTAGTTATGTTTCTTTCTATTAATAAAAAATGAACATTTTGATATTTTTAACAGAAAATTATTTTTGCTTTATTATGGAATTGATACTGTATCATCTTCATGTCAGATAATGTGATTCAAATTTTGTTTCTGCAAAGTACTAGCTGTATGACAAAGTGAAGCATGGGAGTTCCCTGGTGGCCTAGTGGTTAAGACTCAGTGCTTTCACTGCTGGGGCCCAGGTTCAATCCCTGGTCTGGGAACTGAGATCCCACACCAAGCCGTGGAAGAAAGGAAGAAAGGAAGGAAGGGAGGGAGGAAGGAAGGAATTGAAACAGTATTTAAAAATCTTTACATAAGTTCCCATTTCTGCTTGGATATATACGTGTGTGTGTGTGTGTGTGTGTGTGTGTGTGTGTGTGTAGCACAGAGCTCCCATCCCTTACAAGAAAGAAAGCTAGACAAATTGATAATTCATAACTTCTCAACTTTTCTTGAATGCAACATGGATCTGAGGTTGCAGGAAACCCAAATAATCCAAAATCTGGAGAGAGGCGCCTGCAGAGATAGAGGGCTGGCTTGCCTGGGACAGAAGCTACTGAGCACCGGTAAGAGAAATTCAGCTATACTAGTTGACAGAGAGGTAGATTCAGGCAGGCAGGAGCACGAGAAGCTCCTAGGGGCTGCAGGGAAGAGCCAGGCACCTCATACTCTGGAAGCATTATTGTCGCTAAACCCTAACAGGTGCACGTAATGAAGACTGATGAGCATCCTGAAGGAGCTTCCCTCATGGAGGGAGCCTGGGAGGACACTGTAGCTGCTACAGGAGGGGCACAGAATCCTCCAGGCCTCTTCTCCCCTGCTCCTATGCAACAAAAGCCCCAATCCATTTGTGGAAGAACAAAATCTGCTGACGTTGGGACACTGTCAAAACCTAATGCAGTTTGCAGATGGGAACAAACCAAAAGACTGTCATCATAGGGGAGGACAGGCATGATTGCTGGACCGAGACTCAGCTGGAGGGAGGGCACCTGTGATCATTTGAAAGCCACCCCCCAGAGACCCAGGGACCCAAGCGGGCCCAAGACTGAACCTTAACCTTCCTCCACCACCAGGCTAACACACTGCAATTAGAACTATGTGTAACACTGGCATTCTGCTGGGGAACTGGGAGAAACGAATGTTCTCTGATGGCAAGCAGACATTAAAACCAGGTCCTCCTGGTACACTAGCTCCTGCCCTGAACACGAGGTATTATTACCTGAGGAAATTGAAACCTTCAGTGCACTGATGGTGACATAGCAACAAACCACAAGCCCAGCTCAATTCCTAATTAGATTAAGGCAAATTACCCTTAAAAAGGAAAGCAATGCCCGTTTCCAAACAGAAAAACCATATTCTCCACCATCGTACACATAATTTCCAGCCTTCAAAAAATGTTTTATACTGATACTACTTTGTAAGTCAACTATACTCCAATAAAATTTATTTTAAAAATGTTTTATAAGGCATAAGAAAAGAGGAGGAAAAAAACCTCCTAGGAGACAAAACAATCATCAGAGCCAAACTCATACATGGCACGACACAGACATTGGAACCATCTGACACCAATATGTAAAAGCTATAGGTCATAACTAACGGTGTAACGTAGGCATTATTGGGATTCTAAAATGAAATGTAAGAGAAAGACAGACACACAACACAGAGAGAGAAAAAGAGAAAGACATAGGAGGCAGAAGTCTGGCTGAAACTTTTTAAAAATTAATGACAAGACAACAAACCACAGATCCAAGAAGCTCAGAGAATAATAATCAGGATAAATATCCAAAGGAAAAAAATTATCAGATACATGCATGATTTGCAATTTTTCTTTAGCTTGCCTTATATTCTCAGTGTGTGTCGTGCAAAACAAAATTTTTATTTTTATTTATTTTTTTATTTGTCTTTTTTTGCTATTTCTTTGGGCCGCTCCCACAGCATATGGAGGTTCCCAGGCTAGGGGTCCAATCGGAGCTGTAGCCGCCGGCCTACGCCAGAGCCACAGCAACGTGGGATCCGAGCCGCGTCTGCGACCTACACCACAGCTCACGGCAACACCGGATCGTTAACCCACTGAGCAAGGGCAGGGACCGAACCTGCAACCTCATGGTTCCTAGTCGGGTTCGTTAACCACTGCACCACGACGGGAACTCCCTTTTTTTTTTTTTTTTTTGTCTTTCAAAATTTTTAGTTTTGCTGAAGTTCAGTCTATTTTTTTTTTTTAAGCAAAGGTCAAATGTTTCTTCTATGTTTGCTTGTAAAAGTTCTATGGTTTTCCTTTTACATTGAGACTTATGCTCAATTTTAAGCTCATATTTGTACGAGATATGGATCAAGGTTCTCACTTCTGCATATGGATTCTAGATGTTCCAAAGCCATGTTTAAAAGACTAGCATTTCTCCAGTATTTTAAATATGGCTCATTCGTTGCCCTTGAATTTGCTCACATTCAACTGGTCGTATATCTATGAGTCAATTTTGTGACTCACCATGCTATTTGATTGGTCTTTGTTTTTATACCTTTACCACAACCACACTAACTTGAATACTGCAGATCTATACTGACTTAAAATTGTGCAGTATGATTTCTCCAACTTTATTCATTTTTTTAAAAGAAAGTCTTACCTATTGTGGTCCCTTTGCCTTTCCAGAAAAATGTTAGGATTAGCTCGTCAATATGTACAAACAATCTTCATGAATTTAAAACTATCTTAAATCTATAGATTGATTAAGAGAGAACTGACATCTTTTATGTTGAATCTTCTAGTCCATGAGCCTGGTATGTCTCTCCATTTATTTGTTACCTTTGATTTCTTTCTACAGTGTTTTGTAATTTTCAGCATACAGATCCTATGTATGTTCTCTTGGATTTATAAATGGTATTCTTCTGATTTCTAATTAATCCTGGCTGGAATATAGAAATAACTTTTAATTTTTTAATGTGTTGACTTTGTATCTTATGATACTACTAAACGCACTTATTAGCTTGGGGAGGGGGTGTTGTTTTTGCAGATTCCTTGAGATGTTCTATGTAGAATTCATCCCATCTACAAATAGACAGTTTTATTTCTTCCTGATAAATGTATCTGCCTACTATATTGGGAAGAACTGGGACGCTGAATGTGGACAATGTTACCTTGTTATTAAGGGGAAAAGCATATATATATAAAATGCTAGCAGCAGGTTTTTGTAGATGTTCTTTCTTGAGACAGTTTGATTTATGGTTTACTGATAACTATTAAGATTATTTCTGTCATATTAGGAAAGTTCTAGTAGTTTGTGATTTTTTTTTAAGGAATTGGCCCATTTTATCTAATGTGTCAAATTTATATGTGTGAAGCTGTTTATAACAGCACCTTACTGGACTTCCCACTGTGGTACAGTGGGTTAAGAATCTGACTGCAGCAGCTCAGGTCATTACAGAGGCACAGTTTAGATCCCTTGCCTGGTGCAGTGGGTTAAGGACCTGGCACTGTTGCAGCTGTGGCATAGGTCACAGCTTGTATTCAATCCCTGGCCTGGGAACTTTCCTATGCCATGGGTGTGGCCATAAAATAATAATAATAATAGCAGTAGCTTATTATCATTTTAATTTATTTAGGATCCATGATGTCATCACTTCTTTTATTTCTGATATTATTTTTCTTCTCCCATTTTTTTTCTTTTCAGGTCTTGCTAGATGCTCATTGATTTCTTTGATATTTTATAGAGAAATCTTCAGCTTTCACTGTTTTCTCTCTTTTTTGTTTCAAATTTAACTGATCTGTTATTTTTATTGTTTCCTTCCTTGTATTTTTTGGATTTCTTTTGTTATTCTTTTGCTAGTTTCTTAAGACAGAAGCTTAAAGTACTGTTTTGAAACCTTTATGCTTTGCAAATATTAGCATTTAATTCTGTAAATTAAATGCTAAATAAAATAAAGCACTACTTTACCTGCAATTCAAACTTGCTATGTTGTCTTTTATTGTCATTGAAGCATAATATTTTCTAATTTTACTCAAGACTTCCTCTTTGATATATATATATATATATTGTTTCCATGTGTTTGGGATAATATTTTCCCATTATCTTTTGGTTAAGGTTTAAGATAGACCAGGATATGGTCTATCCTGACAAATGCCAAATGTGAATGTGAAACAAAGTATACTCTGGTATTGTTGGGTGAAATGGTCTATAAACATTAGACCTAATCAGATCCAGTCAGTTGCTAGTATTTTTTAGTTCTTGGCTATATTTCTAGGTTTTTTTTCCTTTACTATTTCTATCAATTACTGAGGGAAGAGTGTTGGAGTCTCCAACTATAACTGGATTTGTCTGATTGACCTCTTTCAGATTTTACCTCATAAATGTCGGTCATTTTTTGCATACACATTTAGGGTTGCTCTCTTTGTTAATTGAAACTTTTATTATCGTGTAGCATTCCTAGCAATTTTCTTTGCTCGGAAGGCTACAAAGTGAAATTAATATAGGCACTCTAGCTGTCTTTTGATTATATGTCTTTTAATTTACCTATGTCATTATATTTAAAGTGGTCTCCATGTACACAGCATATAGCTGGGTCATTTCTTTTTTTTTTGTCTTTTTGCTATTTCTTAGGCCGCTCCCGTGGCATATGGAGGTTCCCAGGCTAGGGGTCTAACCGGAGCTGTAGCCTCCGGCCTACGCCAGAGCCACAGCAACACGGGATCCGAGCCGCGTCTGCAACCTACACCACAGCTCACGGCAACGCCGGATCGTCAACCCACTGAGCGAGGGCAGGGACCGAACCCGCAACCTCATGGTTCCTAGTCGGATTCGTTAACCACTGCGCCACGACGGGAACTCCAGCTGGGTCATTTTAAAATTCATTCTGACAATCCCTGTCTTTTCATTAGTATATTTGCCTAATTTACACTGATGTCATTAATGATATATTTGAATTTAGTTCTACCACTCTATTGCTTCCAGTTTGCTTTTTTCATTGTGGTAAAATATATATAGCATAAATTTGGAATTTTAATTGTATTAAATGTAGAATTCAGCAACATTCACTAGTTTACACTGTTGTACAACTGTCATCTCTATTTGTTTCTAAAACATTTTATCACCCAAAATAGAAACTCTGTAACAATTAAGTAGTTAACTCCTTCTCCTCATGCCCACTCCTGATAAACTCTGGCCTACTTTCTGTCTCTCTGATATTGATGATTTTAGATATTTTGTATAAGTGGAATCATACATTTACCCTTTTTTGACTGGCTTATTTCACTTAGCATAAAGTTTTCAAGGTTCGTCCATGTTGTGTCAGGGGTCAGAACTTCACTCACAACTACAGATGTGATTAATTCATTTGAGTAACAAAAAATTAAAAAAAAAAAGAAGAGACAGAGAAAAAAAAAAAAAGAACCTCACTCCTTGAAATAATGCCATTTGCAGCAACATAGATGGACCTAGAGATGATACTAAGCAAAGTAAATCAGACAAAGACAAATATCATATGATATCAGTTATATGTGAAATCTAAAATTTATCACAAATGAACCTACCTACAAAACAGAAACAGACCTGTGGTTGCCAAAGGTGAAGGGCCGTGGGGAAGGCAGAGATTGGGAGTTTGGGGTTAGCAGATGCAAACTAATATATATAGAATGGATAAACAACACAGTCCCGCTATATAGAACTGGAAACTATAGTAAGAGCCTGTGATAAACCAAAATGGAAAAGAATATGCAAAAGAATATATATATGTATATGTGTGTGTGTATATATGTAAACTGAGTCACTTTGCTGTACAGCAGAAATTAACACATTGTAAATCAATTATACTCCAATAAATTTTTTTCAAAAAGAACTTCATTCCTTTTTATGCCTAAGTGATAGTCCATTGTTTGTATATGCCACATTTTGTTTTCTACGTTCTTCTGCTGACAGACATTGTGTTGTTTCTACCTTTTGGACCTTGTGAAAAATGCTGCAGTCAACACTGGTATACAAGTGTCTCTTCATGTCCCTGTTTTCAATTATTTTTGAGATACACACACACACATATGTGGGAAATTGCTGGGTGACAGAGGAATTTATTAAGTTTTTAAGGAACTGACAAACTCTTTCTGCAGTGCCTGTACTCTTTTACATTCACTCCAGCAATGTACAAAGGTTCCAGTTTCTCCACATTCTTGCTAACACTTGCTATTTTTTTATTTTTTTGTTGTAAGCCATCCTAATGAGTATGAAGTGGTATCTATTATGATTTTGCATATCCATAATTACTAAATATCTGAGCATCTTCTAATATGTTTGTTTTCCAAGTGTATATCTTCTTTGCAGAAATGTCTATTCGAGTCCTTTGCCCATTTTTAAATTGTAGTGTTTTCTGCTGTCAAGTTTTTTGGTTTTTGTTTTGTTTTAATTAGGGCCGCACCCATGGCATATGGAGTTTCCAAGGCTAGGGATCAAATTGGAGCTACAGCTGCCGGCCTACACCACAGCCACAACAACGCCAGATCTGAGCCGCATCTGCAACCTACACCACAGCTCATGGCAATGCTGGATCCTTAACCCACTGAGCTAGGCCAGGGCTTGAACCTGCATCCTTATGGTTACTAGTGAGATTTGTTTCCACCTAGCCACGACTAGAACTCCAAGTTTTTGTTCTTTATATAATCTGGTTATTAAACCCTTATCAGATATATGATTTGCAAATATTTTCTCCCATTCTTGTAGACTGTCTTTTCACTTTCTTGATAGTGTTATTGAATGTACAAAATTTTTTGATACCGATGAATGCAAATCTATTTTTTCTTTTGTTACTCTTTGTAGTATATCTAAGAATCTATTGCCAAATCCAAACTCATGGATATTACTCTTATGTTTTCTAAGAATTTCATGGTTTTAGCGTTCATATTTATATTTCAATCCATTTTGAGTTAACTTTGGTATATGGTATCAAACTTCATTCTTATCTTCTTCTTTTGCGTGTGGAAATCCAGTTGTTGTAGTACCATTTATTGGCAAGATTGTCTTTTCTCATCAAATGGATTTGGCAGTCTTGTAAAAAATCAATAGGTCAGATTGTTCTCTTTGTTTTTATTATCCATACCATTTTGTGCCTCCTTTTTGGTTACTTGAATATATTTTAATATTCCATTTTAAATGATCTATTGTTTTTGGCTATATCTGTGTGTGTGTATATATGCATATATAATATATATACACACACACTCAGGATTACCACACACGTAATTACCATACATGGAGTTCCTGTTGTGGCTCAGCGGGTTAAGAACCCAACATAGTGTCCATGAGGATATAGATTTGATCCCTGGCCTCGCTCAATGGGTTAAAGATCAGGTGCTGCCCCAGGCTGTAGTGTAGGTCACAGATGTGGCTTGGATCTGGTGTGTCTGTGGCTGTTGTCGGCAGCTGCAACTCGACCCCAGGCCAGGGAACTTCCATATGTCACAGGTGCAGCTCTAAAAAGAAAAATAAGAAAAAAATTACCATACACATAATTTTCAGTCTACTTCAAATCAACACTTTATCATTTCATTTAAAATATATGAAATATATATTTCATTTAAAATATATGTTTCTTTGCAGCCCAAAGAAACAGCAAAAAGACAAAAAAATAAATAAATAAAAATAAAAAAATAAAAAAAATAAAATATACGATCTCTGCCGCCATACAGGTACCTTTGCTATCCCCCCATTATAATTTTCTTTTTTTTTTTGTCTTTTTGCTATTTCTTGGGCCACTCCCGCGGCATATGGAGGTTCCCAGGCTAGGGGTCGAATCGGAGCTGTAGCCACCGGCCTACGCCAGAGCCACAGCAACGCGGGATCCGAGCCGCGTCTGCGACCTACACCACAGCTCAAGGCAACGCCGGATCGTTAACCCACTGAGCAAGGGCAGGGACCGAACCCGCAACCTCATGGTTCTTAGTCGGATTCGTTAACCACTGTGCCACGACAGGAACTCCTATAATTTTCTTATGTATTATGCCTACATACACTGAAAAAGCCCATTAGACAAGGTTAACATTTGTACTGTCAAATTCCAAGTAGTTTTTTTTTGGCCATGCCCAGGGCATGTGGAAGTTCCTGGGCCGGGGATCAAAACCACACCATGGCAGCAGTGACCCAAGTCTCTTCAGTGACAACTCTGGATCCTTGACCTGCTGTACTACAAGAGAACTCTGCCAAATAGTTTTTTTTAAAAACTCACAATGTAGCTTTTCTTGCAAAATAAAGTTGGTTATCTCAAAATGAATCTGTATTTTTGTGTATCCACGAAATGGAAAATGAATGTATTATTATAATGCAATTAACTGGGTACTTTATTATTACATTTGTAATGATATTCAAACCCAATAAAGGAAAATTCATAAACTATATTGTTGCATTATATGCAAAGAAAATAAACTCCATAAAATTGAAATGCAGCATTCTCATGAATGTTCATACATTTAAAACAGAATCTTTTTTGTGATTTGCTTTTTATAACTGATTATTACAGAAACTAGAAGTTCTTCTTTTGACTACAAGGTAGAGCTTTGATATTAATATAGTGAATATGACCCACTAAATCTACCGAAAACTTGATAGTTGTCTTATATTTATGCATTGCTTTGCCTCTAGATGTTTTGTTTCCAGACCTCTTTAACTAGGTTCTGAAAAGACATTTAATTTTCTCCTCTGCCACATAAAGCATGAGTTAGGAAGTGCCTTACCTCAAAGCACGCCATTTAGTGTTTTGTCCATAGTTCATTGAAGGAATGAGGTAAGAATCAATTGGTTCTCTTTTAAGAAGCTCTAAAGTCAAAGAAGTAACTTTGGACCAACATAAGGAATAATTAATAATTCCTAATTATTTGTGTCATTAATGGTGAGACTTATTAGACTGGTTGAAATAAAACTGTTTTCATTAAATCATAATCTTTGAAAAAATTCAATTGAAATATTACTAGTGTCGACTTTAAGCATCTTTAGCAGCCTCCTGAGAGAGTAGCAAATGGTCTTCACCAAAGGCATCAACTATTTTATGTGTTTATTGACACCCTGTGTAGGAACGAGGGGAAAAGACCTAAATATTCCCTCTCAGAACTGACAGGTGCTCTTGGCTAAGGACCGCTAGATCTGAAATTAGTTCAGAACTAGGGCTGGAGAATCCAAGTAAACACGCATACTTGGTGTAATCATTCTCCCTGGCTGAAGGGGAATTTTTATGGTTTCTACTGCTTAAAATATAAAGACCAAAAATATGAAAAAATTATTTTCTATATTTAAAAATTTTTAAGGTAAGGTACACGTTAGTCCTTCAAAATTGTAATCCAAAATTGGCAAGAAGCTTGACTGAATAAGTTAGAGTACCTGAAAATAGAGGCAAGGTGTCAAATTTTATGTTGATACATTTCAACATGAATAAAAATGTATATATCAAATTAATTGGTTTGTCTTTGAGTGGTGGGGCTATGAATTTGTTTATTTCCACTCTCTATTTTTCCAACATTTAAAATATGAGTTTTTCGTTTTAAATTGGGACTAATATACTTTTAACAACAAAATGGAGCAAGAAAAAATTTACATATGTAAAAATTAGCCTTATTATTAGATCATTAATCTTCCTTACATTAAGGACAAATAGTACTATTATATATTCAAAAACAAAAATGAGATGCATTTTTTGCCCTGGAGGCACTGCAATTTCAAATAGGAAGAAAAGAGTCGGTGTATATTTGCTGGTGGGCTCCCTCATGGATTTTTATCTACAGACTAATGGATAAGTTCTTGTCCACCATTAGTACTTATGTACCTGGACATGCACTGAATACCGGCATGGAGCACAGAATAAATATTCGTCTAATCCTATGGATTAGAAGGTACCCAACAAAGCATGCACACACACGTGCACACACTTACACACACAGAAGCTAAATGGCATACTGATTCAAATGACTAAGGCCAGCATTATTTCTGAAGTACGGTAGTAGTATAAGCATGAGCATAATTACACAACTCCCTACTCCTAAAATTATCACTGACCAACTACATAAATATACAAATGGGAAAAACAAAATTCATCAGCATAAAGACATAGATGGTATTCCATACCAGGAAGTTCTATTAGAGAGCCATGGGATACACTGAAAGAACCCAGAGAAGAAAACTATTTGGACAGAAAGTGATGTCTCCAAGAAGTAAGTCCTAGGAGACCCTTTCAGAGCTGACACTGATATTCTGTAACTTATTAGTCATGGCTGTATGACATGTGACTGAATGTCATGAATAAGGCAGAGTAAGTAGCTGTTAGGAGATGCAACAGCTGCATTTCTTCTTACCTCTGCAGATGGCTATCTTTGAGATTTCCATAGTGATGTAAGGCAACACCTAGGTCCTCCTTTAACTCAAAGGAATAGGGCAGATGGAGAACAAGACTTAGTTGTGGAGGAATTGGGGAGGGTCTTGCCCTACATATCCTCACTCTGTTGGTGGCTCAGAGCAAAAGTTTTGAGATGGCAAATGTTTCTGATATGAGTTATTGATTCTCCGAACAGATGCCATTGATTCTGTTTACTTTGGTTTTTGTTTCTTTGGCCACACCCAGGGCATGTGGATGCTCCCAGGCCAGGGACTGAACCCACATCACAGCACTGACCTGACACAGCAGTGACAATGCCGGATCCTCAACCACTAGGCCACCAGGGAACTCCTTGTTTAGTTTTCCTTGATGAAGTCATAGGAACAGGCTGGGAGAGACAAGGTAATATACTCAGAGGAGGGACCATGGGCTTTTGGGTCACTTTTTTTTATGTAACTTACTTGTACCTTCACGATCTACTCAGACACAATCACAAAAGTTCTACTTCATTCGATAACGGAGTGCTTCTATGTCTGCCCAGATTTATAGCTTAGTGGGTCAGAGAACATATTGGTTATGATGGTACAGCTCAGGCTGCATAGTAAATTGGTGTCCCATCATCAAGGATTCAGTCTCTGCTTGGAGTTCCCGTCGTGGCTCAGTGGAAACGAATCTGACTAGGATCCATCAGGATGTAGGTTTGATCCCTGGCCTTGCTCAATGGGTTAAGGATTCGGTATTAACATGAGCTGTGGTGTAGGTCGCAGAGGCAGCTCAGATCCTGCTTTGCTGTGGCTGTGGCATAGGCTGGCAGGGGTAGCTCTGATTCGACCCCTAGCCTGGGTACCTCCATATCCTGCGGGTATGGCCCTAAAAAAAAAAAAAAAAGAATTCAGTCTCTGCTTAAGCCCAGTGGAATAATAAGAGCTGTTTTGCAAAAGGAAAGTAGTTACCTGTGGGTGATGCTAGGGCCTTGCTCCAAAATTCTAAAGGCCTACACTTATGACTCACCTACAGGGGCTTGTCAAAAGCTCCAAAGAGCATCCTTACCTGCCCTGACACTTCAAGCACCACTGCATCTTCGGGATCCTATGGCCCAAGTGGCAGAGCAGCCTGGTTCTGGTGTAGAGCCTTCTCTTGTTCTGGGCCCCATTCAAAATGAGCAGGTCTTCTGGTCACACTGTAATGGCTGGAATGACACACCCCCATAAGGAAGACGTTGACTCCAATCCAAGGAGGCCCACAAGGCATTGTGCCGTTTTTGGTTGCAGGAGAGGCCAGATGCAACAACTTATCCTTCACCTTATAAGGGATTTCTCTACTTGTCCCACACCCCTGGACCCCTACAAATTTCACTGAAGTAGAAGGTCCCTAAATTTCAGTCAGATTTATTTCCTACTGTCTGACATGCAACTAATGTTAACAATAAGTCTACTGTAGTTGCAACCTCTTGCTCATTAGGTCCAATCAGCACAATGTTGTCAATAGAATGGTCCAGTATGATATTGTCTTGAGAATAAAGGTGATCAGGATCTGTTGCAACTAGAGATTATCATACTAACTGTCGTAAGTCAGAAAGAGAAAGAAAAATGCCATATGACATCACTTATATGTGGAATCTAAAATATGGCACAAATGAACTTATCTACAAACAGAAACAGACTTAGGGACAAGAACAGACTTGTGGCTGCCAAGGGGGAAGGGGTTGGGGGATGGACCGTGTGGCAGGTTGGGGTTAATAGATGTAAGCTATTGTGCATGGACAGGATAAACAGCAAGGTCTTACTGTAAAGCACTGAGAACTATACTCAATGTCCTATGATAAACGATAATGGAAGAGAATATTTTTAAAAGTGTGTGTATATATGTATAACTGAATCACTTTGCTATACAGCAGAAATTAACACAACATTGTAAATCAACTATACTTCAATTTACTTTTTTTTAATTGAAACATAAAAGCTCCAAGGGTTTGAGGGTAAATTGTGAGTACTTAATTTCACTTTGGTATTTTAGATCCAGTACAGAAATAACGCGTTAGTAAGATAGCGAACAGTACCATTCACTATAGGGGCTTAAAAAAAGAGCTGTAGGAGTGAGTCACCAAGATGGCCGAGTAGGAGACCCCAGCCTCCGTCCACCCACAAAGATCAACATTAGATAGCTATCTGTGAGAGAAAGCACATGTGGGAGAGATTGGAGGGTGGGGGACTTACTTAAGGAGCTTCGGCAACGAAGTGCAACAAAAACCCTTAAGAACTGCACAATAAGGAGTAAGAAGAACAACTTCATTTTGCCTGCATCTCCCTAGTCCCTAAGTCAGCACTGTTCAGCACCAAGAACGAACTCAACTCACTAGAGTTCCCCTGCTGGGAAAAGGACAATGGGTGAGTGACCCGCTTCCCCAGCCTTCAAAGGACTCACTTCAGCGTCATCTCACCCAGAGACCAGCGGAGCTGAGACACTTAGGAACCATTAAGAGGGGCAGGGGTAACCCTTATCAGCCACACAGCGGAAGCGTGGTTCCCAGCCCTGCTCTGCAGACGACCCCAGCAGCCTGGGCTGTGACGGACCTCAACAGCCCTGTGGACTCTGCAAAGCCTCTCAGCTTTCCTCACCGAGGAACCTTCCATAGACCCAACACCCACTGCAGCCTTCGCCACCGCAGAAGCAGATGGCCAGCACAGCCGCCGCGGAACCCCTGCAAATATCGCCGCTGAGGTTTCTTCCTTCCTTTTCTTTTTAAAATCATTATGTTTTTTCGCCGCTGAGGTTTCTACCCCAGTGGCTCGGCATGTGCAGACACCCGCTGCCTGAATCCCTTCCGCTCCCTTCCTGCCCCTTCCTCTGGAGCCCGGGATCCACACTGGCGGCCAGCTCCAGCCTCTGCAGCTGTGGGCCTGCAAAATACCAGTCTAGCTCCCCGTGCTGCGGGCCAAGGCCACAAAGCTGCTCGAGGACGTGGAACCTGCCCTGCTTCCCACCCTGGCCTGCACCACTCGGCTCACCTGCCGCAAGCAGCTGCTGCTGCGCTCCAGTGCAGGGTCAGCAAATCTCCAGCCCCCGCCTACATCCCGGGAGCCGGCCCTCGGCGCGCAGTGCGTCGGCCACGCTGCTGCCGGGCCCCCGCCACTGCGCATGTGCCTGCAGCCACCCCGCCCGCAGTGCTTGAGAGTGCTCACCGCCAGCTCTGGCCACCACTGCGGCCTGCCTTGGGCCCTGGAGGCACTGTGGAAGACCCAACATCCCTTGCAGCCCCTGAGGAAACCGCCCGCTCGGGTCTCCCGCCAAGGATCACGCAGCAGGTGATGTCTTGGGCCCCAGTGACCTGAGCTGATGCCACATTAGAGCTCTGAGGACATGGCGCCACCACGGGCCTCTGTATTTGGTGCCCTCCACTACTGGACCTGGAGTCACAGGTGAAGGGCTTTCCTTACCCAGGTCAAATATTATTTGAATATAACTTGAAGAAAAGATCTTCTGTTAATCTTAGAATTTTTTGAAGGGAAGATTAATCATGGGGACACATTTTAAACCCCAGGGCAACAACTTAATGGCCCATGGGTTGGCAGACTTTCTTTACAGGGCCAGATACTAAATATTTTAGACTTGTAGGCCATATAATTCTGTTCAACTACGTACTTTGCTTGTGTAGTGTTATAAACCTAAAAGAACTGGTCTACCAGTGTTCTAATAAAACTTTATGTGGAAACAGGCAGCTGGCTCATGGGCCGTAGCTTGTTGACCTCTGCTTAGCAGTAGAGATTAAATGGAATAAAAATACTCGATCCAGGAATTCCCGTTATGGCCAGCGGAAACGAATCTAACTAGGAACCATAAGGTTGCAGGTTTGATCCCTGGCCTTACTCAGTGGGTTAAGGATCTGGCATTGCGTGGGCTGTGGTGTAGGTTGTAGATGCAACTTGGATTAGATGTTGCTGTGGCTGTGGTGTACGCTGGCAGCTGTAGCTCCGATTGTAACCCCTAGCCTGGGAATCTCCATATGCCTTGGGTGTGGCCCTAAAAAGCTAAACAAAACAAAACAAAACCTCAATCCAAAAGGAAGCATAAAAAGAGTAAAAATGATGCATAGAGCAGATGTAATAAGTAGACAACTGCTAGCAAGATGGTAGATTTTCACCCAACCATAATAATTTCATTAAGTATCAAGTTCCTAAAACACAAAGTAAAATACAAGTTGGATTTAAAAAGGCAAGACACAGATATAGGTTCTGTATAAGAAATCCTTTTCAAATAAAAAGAGATTGACACATTAAAAGTAATAGGTTGGAAAATATACAGCATAAAAATCTAGAGAATGATGGAATAGCTATATTAATATCAAAGTAGACTTCAGAATGAGAAATGTAACACAACATTTTAAGTCAACCATACTTCAATAAAATAAAAATAGAAGAATGAGGAATATTACCAGAGAGAAAAAGGAACATTACCTATTTATAAAAGGGTCAGTTCTCCAAGATAATGTAATCCTAAGTGTGTGGGCACCAAATAGTACTTCAAATAATAGATCTGACAGAAGAAATAGACAAAGCCACAATTTTATTTAGAGACTTCAGCATTCGTCTCCGAGTCATAGATGCAATAATTAGAAAGAAAATCAATCAATAAGGATATAGAAGACCCGAATGACACTCAACCACTTTTTTCTAACAACTACATAATACTCCACCTAGCAACATCAGAATATACATTTACTCAAGTGTACATAGAATATTTGCCAATATAGACAATATTCTGGGCCGTAAGAAAAGCTCAATTAATTTAAAAGAATTCAAATCATGCAAAGTAGGGGTTCCCGCTATGGTGCAATGGATTAAGAATCTGACTGCAGCGGCTCAGGTCACTGTGGAGGTACAGGTTCGATCCCTGGCCTAGCACAGTGGGTTAAGGATCCAGTGTTGCAGCTGCAGCACAGGTCGAAGCTGAGGCTGGGATTCAGTCACTGGCCGGGGAACTTCCATATGCAGCCTTGAAAAAAAATCATGCAAAATATTATTACTGATAACAAAGGAATGAAATTAAATTTCAAAAATGGCCTAAAATCAAGAAAATACTTATATACTTAGAAACTAAATGACACACCTCAAAATAACCTGAGTCAAGAAATCAAAAGGAAAATTAGAAAACATTTTTGAAATGAATGAAAATGCAAATACAACATATCGACATTTATCAGCAGTTTAGCCAAGACAGTGATTGACAAAACATTTAAAGCTTTATGGTTGCACTTACAGAATTCAATATCTTAGAATTCTGTAAATATTGAGTATCTACATAAAAAAATATCTGAAAACTTGATCAAAAGTTCCACCTTGAGTTTCCATTGTGGCTCAGGGGGTTAGGACATTGTCTCTCTGAGGATGCGGGTTCTATCCCTGGCCTTGCTCAGCGGGTTGAGGATCCAGCTTGCTGCAAGCTGTGGCATAGGTTGCAGATGCAGCTTGGATCTGATATTGCTGAGGCTGTGGTGTAGGCTGGCTGCTACAGCTCGGATTCAACCCCTAGCCTGGGAAAGTCCATATGCCGCAGATGTGGCTGTTTAAAAAAAAAAAAAGTTCCACCTTAAGAAACTACAAAAATAAGAACAAATTAAACCCAGATAAGCAGAAGGGGGTAGATAATAAAGATAAGAGCATGAGTCAACAGAATTGTAAAAGCTGCCACTCAATATGAACTCCATATAGCAAAATCATTTGTATGGCAAATATTAAATTGTACTTATTTGTATGCCACATGCCTGCAAAACCTCCTGGTTCTCTAAATCAGGCTCTGTCTTCTGGGAAGAAATGACTATAACAGTCTGAAGTCAACCTCCCTAAAAGATGCTCACAAAAGATATGCAAATTCACTTAATCACCATGCTTCACTAGCAGCTGACCTCTGCGGAACTCAGCTTCTCCATTCATAATATAGTTATTTGCTAGAGAGCAATTATTGGCTTGTCAAGTTAATACCATACATTGTTAAAAAGTAAATTAATTATTTAAATAAAATAAATGTTCAGGGGCAATGTTATAACACTGTTTGGCTTTTCAGATTTAGAAGAAAGGCTGAAGTATAATTAACAGAAGACTATTTCTTAGGAATGTTTCTCTCCGGGATTACTTTGTCATGGATATGCATGAAAGGACATTAATGGTTACATATGGTTTAAAAAATGTACTAAAAATATATTAAACCCAGCCAAATATTATGGAAATTGCCAAATTTTCTAAAGTATTGAATTTTATAAGTGCAACCATGAAAGCAGAACAAATTGTGTTAGGATTTCAGGTGTATGTTTTGTTTTGGGAGAGAGAACTAATGCCCTTAAAACTCTAATAAATTCAAAACTGCTGTTACCTCTCTTTTAATTAATGTTTTAATTTGCACAACTGTCAATGAAGGAGAAAATAGAAATCATGCTAATGAAAGCAAATGAGTAATTTCAATAATAAAAGAGAAAACATTAATATTTGTGACTTAAATCCACTGCAAACTATAATTAGTTGATTCTCCTCTAAACTATGCTGAATATTGCATACAAACTAAACCATTTACAGATTATGCCTACAGCAAGTAGGCATGCTTCTGTTAACATAATGTTTGATAAATTATCTCAAATGTAATAGTTTGCAAGATTGTTCCGAGTGATTTTTAAAAGTTCGCAAGCCACAATATAACATTTGCTAGCATAAAGTTTTTATTACTTGCCAAAAAAAATATTAAGTGAAACAAAACTTGTAAAACTGTACCTTGAAAATACCAAGAGAACGTTATTATTATTATTGAAATATACTCATTTGCTCTGGCTCCTGACTGCTTATAGCAAAGATTGAGAAGAGAGAAATGACTTAAAGATAGAATTGTAGAAGCAGAACTTTAACTCACACCAGTCAGAATGGCCATTATCAAAAAGCCTACAAATAATAAATACTGGAGATGGTGTGGAGAAAAGGGAACCCTCATATACTGTGGATGAAACCCACATCCTGGTTCTGCAGAGATGCCGCCAATCGCATTTCGCCACAGCGGGAACTTGTAGTTCTCACTTTTTAGTGATATTATGAGTCCTTTAAATTTTCATCACTATGATTCTCATCAACCAGTCTTAGAACCCTGTGAACTGGAGATTGGCACTTGCCATCTGCCTCTACACAGATTGAATCATGAGCCACTGCACCTGCCAATCTTCAACACCCCCTGAGAGGAGCTCAGGGTGGAAATCAGGAGTGAGGCACTCTGTACTCTGGCAGAACAGGTCTTCAGATAATTAGATATTTTCAGGAGAAGATTTTATGGGCCCAATTCTTGCATTTCCTAGTATCTAGAAAAGCACTAAAATCCTTCATGGTGATGTCTGCTCCTCGTAACTAGTAGTAAGCTTCGCGAGACTAGCAGCAACTTTCTATAAAATGTGACATTTCCCTCTGCCTCTTTGGTTTCTCAGAGCTCTCTGAAATGCTCTCTTGCCAGGCCATGGTCCTGAATTTGCCCCAAATAAAACTGAACTCTCAACTTTTAAGTTGTGTATGTGTTTTAGTTAACAATTTGGAGTATAAAACTACAAGTGAGGGGCCATCTCCTCTTGCTCTTCCTGATTCAGTCATCAAGGGAAGGACCCCAGACTCAGTTGACCCCTAGAACAAGGTCCTTGGCTGAATCTGGGGGATTATCCCAGAAGGTTTATCCCTTTAGGCAGAGGTAAGCCATAGAAGGGAGGCCGTTAAGCCACTCAGCAACCTTGAAGAAGCAGGTTCCATGTGGAGCACAGAGCTATAGAGACCAATAAGGCATGGTCCTCGTCATGCACTTTGTGAAGACAGTGTCTCTGCTCCATGTATTCTGGGACGGGTGCTTCCACATATGGCCACCTGAAAAGATGTCCCAGAGTCATTTCCATACTAAGAGAAAAGATACCTGAACTCTAACAATCATTCTGACTATTCAGGCGTTTTCTACAATGCTCAACATTTCAATTTTTTTCCCTCTGAGATGCCTAAGGCTATGGAATGTGATCCTTTATTATTAAGCCTAATATGAAAAATGCTTTAATGCCACATGATGGATGGAGTATTAGTTTGCAATAAGAAGTACCTTCAATTGTACCTATCAAAGAGAGGGGAAAAAGCATTGTGATTTCTTTTTACCCCATGGCCTGACAACTTTTTTTTATTTTTTGTCCTTTTAGGGCCACACCCATGGCATATGGAGGTTCCCAGGCTAGGGGTCTAATCAGAGCTGTAGCCACCGGCCTATGCCAGAGCCACAGCAGTGCCAGATCCACGCCGTGTCTGTGACCTACACTCCAGCTCACAGAAATGCCGGATCCTTAACTCACTGAGCGAGGCCAGGGATCGAACCTGCAACCTCATGGTTCTTAGTCGGATTCGTTTCTGCTGCACCACGATGGGAACTCCTGGCCTGACAACTTGAAAGAACATTCTTTTATTCCAAAGAGGCTATTTTGGGGAACTTTTCTGGAAATCAGTGCTAAGTATCTATGTATTTTGAGGGAGAACAGAAAATTGTGCTATTAAAATTTTTTCTCTATCAATATTTAGGATATTTTATTTCTCCTATTTTAATTTTATTATCAGTGACAGTGTAGATAGAACTTAGGACAGTACAATTACAAACAATCCAAATCAGAATTTGCTCCACATTTTTCTTCACCCCAACATGTATCCTGATGAGAAGAGCTTCCTGTTTTACTCATATTTGAGATTCAATCATTTCCCAAGGGCTTCTGAACTCCAAAGAGGAAAGCAGTACCTGAAGGTCAGTTCAAAGGCAGAGAGACGGAGGCCTGCAGTCCACGTGTGTCTCCAAGGTGAACCCGGGCTGTCTCGTCCCTCTCACCGATGCATCCACCAAGAAGGGCTTTCCTTACTATAAAGATTAAACTCTCTGACACTTAAAAATCATTTCATCAATTTCTATATCCTTAATTAAATTATAAATTTCAGGAAATTATAGCACCAAGCAGAAATGTCATGAAGCCAATAATAGCCTCGCTGGCATAAAAGATGGTCCCCACAGCTCCACGCATAACCCACATCCGTGTTGCGCAGTCTGCGCACAACCCACATCGCTCATTCATGGTCCGCGCACAACCCACATTCCCACTGCGCAGTCATGTCCAGCTGGAAGATGGCTGCACACACCTTCCACAGTTTGCTTCCCTCTCCAGCTGGTGGCTCTTGTGCAGAGGTGCTCTTTGCAGATAACAACATATTCACCAGACGGGTTTACCTCGGTTCAGGAATATTGAGTCCACTGCCCCAGTAACATAAACATTAGGATGCATCGAAAATTCTGTTTTAGAATTGCCTGTCCCATCATTACACAATAAGCAACTTCTCCTGCTATTCGCTTACACGTAAATATAATACTTTCTGCTGTACAACACTTCACACTTAATAGAACAGATGCACTATTTTATAAAGCATACATTTTGAACAGAGGAATATATAAGTATATGAAGAAAGGGGTGGCGCTGCTTTCTCATTTACATTCACCAGAACAGCCTGCTGCAGTGGGCAGCTGGGCAAACACACGCAAACGTCCATTTCTCACGGACCTGCTCTGTTCCTTCCCCCAGGGACACGTCCATCCTTCACCTGTGATTCACACACTCCTGCTGAAGCCCTTTCAGTTCAGTCAGAGTCAAGAGCTATTGTGGGCAAAGCTGCCAGGATGTCACACAGCAGAACGTGGATTCCACATGCTCTGGTGGGGGAACTCCAGGATGAGGAGGAAAGGTTTCCAGTTTTTCAAAAACTGGGCCTAGCATTAAGCACAGTTCTCACCTGGAGTAAGCTTTGCTCAGGGATCAGTGACCATTAACCACTGGCAAAGACAGAGGAAAATATGATTTTCCCTAATAATGATTTGATTCAACAGAAGTCTGCAGCTAAGTTTTTATTTTTAATTTTTTTGGCCACACTCACTGTATGTGGAAGCTCCTGGGCCAGGGATTGAACCCAAGTCACAGCAATGACAGTGCCATATCCTTAACTGCTGCTAGGCCACCAAGGAACTCCTGCAGCTAAATTAATTTTGTCTTTACATGGGAAGATGCTTACATTTCGCCAGGGTTAATCTGATCATTAGAAAAATTGTGGGTGCACTGCTGACAGATAATGAGGATCACAAATGGCAACAGAATCTCAGGAAGTAACCCCAGAAACAGGCAGTCCACGTCATGAAGACGTCTGTATTGTATCACTGGGCATCCAGACGCACTTGCAGCAAGAACATGTTCTGCCCCGAGGAGCCGGGCACTGGGTGCCCACCCCAGAGACGCTAGTGGGAACGGCAGGGGCCACTTCTCTGCATGTTTCCATCCCTGTCCGTCTCCTGAGCCCCTCCCCTGGGCCAGGCACTGAGCTGCAACTGTGAGGGACACCCCACGAATTGCACATGCACCCTCCATGGGAAATAGGGTGTGTGATATGGCATGAGCCAGAGAACGTGGTTAAAGGTGGGGGGAAGTGGTCAGGGCTCAGATAGGGACAGATCTTATATTCACAGTGGCCAAGACGGGGACGCAATCTATGTGTCTAACAGTGAAAGAATGAATAAAGATATACAATCAGACATATATATATATATATTATTCAGACATGAGAAAGAACAAAGTCCTGCCATTGCAGCAACATGGATGAGTCTTAAGAGCATTATGCCAAGTGAAATAAGTCAAACAGAGAAAGACAAATACATATGCCTTCATTTATATATGGAATCTAAAAAAGCCAAATTTGTAGACACAGAGAGCTACCTGGTAGTAATTAGCAGGGGCTGCCCATTGTCACTTACCAATGAGTTTCTGTAGCTACTTTTTATTATACCCATCATATTTATATTTCATTAATTTATGGTGCTTGTCTGACCTTGTAGGCCTTGACTTTGCAACTCCTGTTCTCATCCAGTCTTCTCCTTTTCCAGGTAAGAACAGAGCAACCCAGAGGAAAAGAAAGGACTTACTTAATGGCACACAACTGCTTTGTGGTAAGTGGATTAAAACTCAGATCTCTCCCAACAAGGGATTAATTTCCAAAATATACAAACAGCATATAGAGCTCAATATCAAAAAACAAACAATCCAGTCAAAAAATGGGCAGAAGATATAGACATTTCTCCAAAGAAGACATACAAATGGCCAATAGGCACATGAAAAAAATGCCCAGCATTGCTAATGATTAGAGAAATGCATATCAAAACTACAGTGAGGTACCACCTCACACTGGTTAGAATACCCAGCATTAACAAGTCTACAAATAACAAATGCTGGAGAGGGTGTGGAAAAAAGGGAACTCTCATACACTGTTGGTAGAAGTATAAATTCATGCAGCCACGATGGAGAATAGTATGGAGGTTCTTTAAAAATCTAAAAATAGAGCTACCATATGATCCAGCAATCCCACTTCTGGGCATATATCCAGAGAAAACCCTAAATCAAAAAGATACATTCACCCCAGTTTCTATAGCAGCACTATTTACAATAACCAAGACATGGAAGCAACCTAAATGTGCATCAACACACAAAAAAAGAATAAAATAATGTCATTTGTAGCAACATGGATGGATCTAGAGATTACCATACTAAGTAAGCCAGACGGAGAAAGACAAATATACTGCTTATATGGATTCTTTTAAAAAAATGATACAAACGAGCATATCTACAAAACAAAAACAGACCCACATTCATACTTAGGGTTACCAAGGGGGTAAGTGGGGAGCAAGGGATAAATTAGAAGTTTGGGATTAACATATACATACTATTATATACAAAAGAGAAAACCAAAAAGGACCTACTATATAGCACAGGGAACTCTACTCAATATCTTGTAATAATCTATAAAGGAAAAGAATCTGAAAAAACAATATATGTGTATATATAACTGAGTCACTTTGCTGTATACCTGAAACTAACAGAACATTATAAATGAACTATACTTCAATTAAAAAAAATCAAACAAAAATGTTCCCTGTTCTACTGTATTCTAGGTGTCTGATTTTAGGCACATCAACTAGCCTCTATAAAGCTTAATTTTATCATGACAAAGTGAGGAAAATTATAGAACCTACCTTCAAGAGTTATTGTGATGAATAAATAAGTGAACATATACAAAGTGCTTTGTCTGTGAAATCAGATTGTTATGATCATTATACAACTACAGATGTGATAAATTCATTTGAGTAATAAAAAAATGAAAAAAAAAGAAAGTGCTTTGTGCAGTGAAAGTACTTCAATATTTTCCTCTCATTCTTTTCTAACATGCTCTGTGTGCAGACCAGTCTATCAATATCTTATTTCCTTCTTTCTATTTATCTACCTATACCTACTACATCTTATAATCTTTTTTGCTAGATTACTAGAAGACTACCAGTAGGCCTTCAAAGGTAAAGGATCCTGTTTTATTTTCCTTCGCACCAAACACCTAGCCCAGTTGCCAGCACAATGTGAGTACTTAATATTTGTTGAACGAATGAAAAATTAGTATATTCTCAATTAATGCATCTCAGATGATCTAATTAACTCAAACATTTATATTCCAATTTTAGAACAAAGCTAAACTAGAAAAATGAAAGAAATGTAATCACCTCTTGCTTCCAGTCCATCATTTACCAATTTTGTCATTGTCATCACTGCCATCATTTCTTCGCATTATCCTTGCTTTCTTATGGAATCTTTATTTCAAGGAGATAAAAACACATAATCGGAGTTCCCGTCGTGGCGCAGTGGTTAACGAATCCGACTAGGAACCATGAGGTTGCGGGTTCGGTCCCTGCCCTTGCTCAGTGGGTTAATGATCCGGCGTTGCTGTGAGCTGTGGTGTAGGTTGCAGACGCGGCTCAGATCTGGCGTTGCCGTGGCTCTGGTGTAGGCCAGTGGCTACAGCTCCGATTCGACCCCTAGCCTGGGAACCTCCATATGCCGTGGGAGCGGCCCAAAGAAATAGCAAAAAAAAAAAAAAAAAAAAAACCCACATAATTACCTTTGCAGTTGCAGCTGGTATAGTTACACTGACATGAGACAAAATAGAATTTATGTCAATATGAACGAGTAGGGATAAAGGCTTTAACTTCATAATGACAAAAGGTATGCTGAATAATAATTAAAAAGTCTAGATATAAAAAACAAGCATCAAAACAGGACTCAGACATGACACATATTTTAGAATTATCAAGTAACATATGAATAATTTGAATACCAGAAGGAGAAGAGAACAAAATAGAAGAAATATTTGAACTAAGACTGCTGATGTCTAAGGGCAACAGAAAATGGATGTCTCAGCTCAAGAAAAGAGAACAAATTCACCCTTTGTCCACCTTTTTGTTCTATTCAGGTCCTCGAGAGATTGGATGATGCCCTTCCACATTGGTGATAGCAGATCATCTTTACTTAGCCTATCAACTCAAAATCTAATCTCTCCCAGAAACATTCTCACAGATACATGTAGAAATAATGTTTTACCAGCTATGCGGACATCCCTTAGCCCAGCCAAATTAACACATAAAATTAACCATCACAAGGATAGGAGACATCTCCCATTTTCTAAAGCCTTCAACTGGTTGGATGTGACTCATCCACTCTAGGGTTGGGAATTTGTTTTAGTCAAAGTCTGCTGATTTTTTTTTTTTTTTTTCTTTTTAGGTCCAGACCTTGGCATGTGGAAGTTCCCCATCTAGGGGTCAAATCAGAGCTGCAGCTGCAGGCCTGTGTCACAGCCACAGCAAAGCTGGATCTGAGTTGCTTCTGTGACCTACACTGCAGCTTGTGACTCCAGTTCCTTAATCCACTGAGTGAGGCCAGAAATCAAACTTGCATCCTCACAGAGACTATGTTGGGTCCTTAACCTACTGAGTGACAAGGGGAACTCCAAAGTCTGCTGATTTAAGTGATAATCTCACCTTAAAAATACCTTCACAGTGACATTTAGACTGGTGTTTGATGGACTATCTGGGCACTGGGGCCTAGCCAAGCTGACACTTAAGATTCCTTAACCAAGGATATTACATAATGATAAAGAGTTAAATTTTCTAAAAAGGCACAATGATTCTAAATGCACATATTGCTAACAACAGAGTGCCAAAATACATGAAACAAAAAAATGAGTGAAATTTAAGGAGAAATAGATAAATCATCTGTTGGGGGTGGAGACCTCTATCAGATAAAAACAACCTGGACTTAGATAAGGAGAGATTTTATTCAGGGGAGGAAAAAAAAAAAACCTATTGTAACAGGGTACTATTGTATCCCATCTCAAAAATCTGCAAGCATCTCAAAGTCCAACAAAAATATAAGTGGTACCTTACATTCTGCCAATTAGAAGAAATTGGCCAATTAGAAGAAATGCCCAGCGGGGTCTGAGAGGAATAGGGTTGCACTGTGGTCAGCCAGTTCTCAACATGAACTGATAAGGGAAGATGTTCTGCATTTAGTACTTGCTCGTGCTTGAAGCCAAGAAAAGTTCAGGGGCCCTAGGGAAGAGAAAAATCTAAATTTTGGTCAAGACAAAATGGAAACTAAGAAATAGACAACTATGAACACCTGGTCAGTTTAAAACCCCTCTATTAGTAATTGATAGAAATTACCAGGCAGAAAATCAATAGGATGTAAATGACCTAAACAGCACCATCAGTCTACGTGGTCTAACTGACATTTATAAAATACTCCATCCAACAAGTGCAAGAGTTGCCTTCTTCTCAAGTCACATGCATTTTCTCAAGAATATTCACCAAGGGAGTTCCCGTTGTGGCGCAGTGGTTAACGAATCCGACTAGGAACCATGAGGTTGCGGGTTCGGTCCCTGCCCTTGCTCAGTGGGTGAACGATCCGGCGTTGCCGTGAGCTGTGGTGTAGGTTGCAGACGCGGCTCGGATCTGGCGTTGCCGTGGCTCTGGTGTAGGCCGTTGGCTACAGCTCCGATTGGACCCCTAGCCTGGAAACCTCCATATGCCTCGGGAGCGGCCCAAGAAATAGCAACAACAACAACAAAGACAAAAAAAAAAGAATATTCACCAAGATCAGCCACATTCTGGGCCATAAAACCTTAAATCCTTTAGAGAAAATCACATGCAGTTAGAGGAGCAAAAAGCCAGGGTAGGAAATCTTGGATCCTCCTTCCTCCCGCAAAAACACTGATTCAGCAACTCACGGAAGAATTCCCATTGTGACAAATCTAAAAACTAATAGAAAGGCTCCTGCACCCAGGGAAAAGCTAAACCAGACTCACTGAAGCTGGTAGGGAGATTTGGGACACCTCTCGCTGGAGTCCTTGATCCCAGCCCAGCCCCATAGGATCAGGAAGAGATTCCCTAGCTCCCAACTTCACCCAGGGGAGGGAAGGGGTTGGTTCACACATCCAGCACCCAGCTTTTTCAAAGGGACTCTGTAGAGGGCTGGCCTCTCTCTTACAGTTGGACTTCTGACATGTCCAGCATAGTCTAGCCGCCAGAGGTGGAACTGAGGTGACGCCTTGGACTGGTAGATGCCTTAGATTCTTACCACTGCTCAGCACAGAGTGAAGAGATGGAAAATCCCAGCTTTCAGCTTCCCCCTGGGGAAGGAAAGAGCTGCTGTGTGCACCTTCTCCAGGGATGCCCAAAGTACTAGCATCTATCTCACCAGTCCTGCAATTCGAACAGGTCCAGCACTATCTACCAGCCCCAGGGGAGGTAGAAGCCACACAACACAGAGTGAGCAGATGAAAAAATCCAAGCTCTTGGTTTCCCTTTGAGGAAAGAAGGAGTTATTAGAGGCCCCAGAGCCTCCGGGGACTGATTGGTGTGAGTCTTGTTCTATGCGTGGCCAGACAGTGAAGCCTGGGAGAAGTGCCTGCTTTGTCTGATGCACAGATACCAACACAGAGAGCCAAGGAAAATGAAGAATCAGAAAAAGATATCCTAAACCAGGTGAATCTAACGAACAAGGAAAATCTCCAGGAACCAATCCTAATAAAAGAAATCACACAATGTATATTCTCATACTACAAAGCAATTAAATTAGAAATCAATAGCTCTAATGTTCCCAAATATTTGGAAATCAACACATTTTTTTTTTCCCTCTTTCAGCTGCCCCACAGTATACGGTGTTCCCAGGCCAGGGATCAGATCCGAGCTACACTTGCAACCTACTGTGGCAACACCAGATCCTTTAACCCACTGTGCTGGGCCAGGGATCGAACCTGCATCCTGGTGCTGCAGAGATGCCACCAATCCCATTGCACCACAGTAGGAACTCCAACACATTTTTAAATAACACAGCAAAGAAAAACTCTCAAGAGAAATTTTTTAAAATATTGCAAACCTAATAAATATAAAAATACAACTTAAATTTTGTGAGATGCATGGAAAGTAGTACTTAGAAGGAAATTCATAACATAAAATACATATATTAGAAATGAATGGTGAGGAATTCCCTTGTGGTACGGCAGGTTTAAGATTATTGTCCAGCATTGTCACTGCAGTGGCTCAGGTCTCTCTCTCTATATATATATATTTATATTTATATATTGTTATATTTATATATCATACATGAATATATGGATATTTATAAATTTATAAATATATATGAATATTTATATATAATTTTAAATATATATATATACACACACACACCCCATGACAAAGAGTGATTTATTCCAAATATGCAAGGCTGGTTCAAGGTTCAAAAATCAGTGTAATCCACATCAATAGTCTAAAGGAAAAATATCATGTGATAATTAATATCAATTGATGCAGAAAACCATCAGACAATAACTGATGTCCATTCATGATAAAAGCTCTCAGCAAACTAGGAATACAGAAGCACTTTCTCTACATGATAAATAACACAAAAAAATCTATAGCTAACATCATATTTAATGATGAAAAAGCAAATGCTTTATCACTTTTGGGAACAAGGCAAGGCTGTTCTCTCTCCCCACTCCAATTCAATATTATACTGGAAGTCCTAGCTAGTGCAACAAGATAAGAAAGAGGGAGGAAGGAGTACCAATAAGAAAGGGAGAAATAAAAATATCTTTGTTTGCAGATAGTGATTTTCTATGTAGAAAATCAAGAAAAACTTCTGGCACAAATAAGTAATTATAGCAAATTTTTATTGTATAATGATAATATAAAAATGTCAGTTGGTTTCCTATATATAAGTAATGTATGAATGGCCTTAAAAATATAATTTACTGGAGTTCCCTTTTGGCTCAGCAGGTTAAGGATCAGGCATCACTGCTGTGGCTCTGTATTCCCCCTTGTGGCCCCCTAGTTACGAACCCAACTAGGATCCACGAGGATGCGGTTTTGATCCCTGGCCTCGCTCAGTTGGTTAAGGATCTGGCATTGATGAGAGCTGCGGTGTAGATCACCAGTGAGGCTTGGATACCACATGGCTGTGGCTGTGGCTGGCAGCTGCAGCTCTGATTTGACCCCTAGCCTGGGAACTTCCATATGCCTCAGGTTCGGCCCTAAAACGCAAAAAAAAAAAAAAAAAATCAAGAAAGCAGTAATTCCAGGATTACACAAACTATTATTCCCAATATGGAATATGAAGGTACAATTTGCAACTCATTCTATGAGTCTAACAACAGGTCATTAACTATCAAGAGTTGTATAAGAAAGGAGAATTACATGTGAATCTCATCCAAAAGTATACAAAGTATACATGCAAAAATCCTCATAAAATATCAGCAACAGAAAAAAGAATAATTTATCATTATATTGCTGAGTTTTCTCAGAAATGCTGGTTCTGTTTTATGCCAACATTTTAATTAATGTAATGTACCACATTACCTTATTAAAGGGGGGATATCATATGATCATCGAAATAGGTGGAATGAGATCACTTGATACAATTAATAACACATTCATAATAAAAACACTTAGCTAAATGCCTATAAGAAAACGTCCTTTACTTGAAAACTGACAAAAAAGTACAAAATACTTAATGGTGACACACTAAGCAATTTCTATTTGCAATCTGGAACAACACAAGGAGGCCCATTACCACTACTTCAATTTAACATTTGTCCTGAGGTCCTAGCCAGCAAGGTATATTCATCAGAAAGGGGGCAGGGGAAGAGGATATTATATATATAATTATGCACATAAGAATATGAAATTATATAGAGTTAAATTATTAGAATTGATAGGTAAGTTTAGCAAGTTCTCCATAATAAAACACATAAGAAAGAATGGTATTTTTTTTTTTTTTGAATTTTTGGCCAGTCCTGCAGCATGTGCAAGTTCCCAGGCCAGGGATCAAACCAATGCCACAGCTGCATCCTGGGCCACAGCATTGACAACGTTGGATGCTTAACCACTAGGCCATCAGGGTGCTCTGAGAGAATGGTATTTCTATGTACCATCAACAGCAGATAGAAACGACATTTAAAAAGATAACATCTACAGGACCATAAAAATTTCAATTATTATAGTATTAAACCTAACAAAATATGTGAAGGACTCTGTGCAGAATACTATAAAACTTCATTGAGAAAAATTAAAGAAGACCTAAGTCATTGTTAAATATACCATATTTATGGTTTGGAAAACTTAATATTCTTAAAACCTCAAATACCGCTAAGTTGATCTATGAATTCAGTGCAAACCCAATCAAGAAATACATTTTCAGGTATTTTCCTGGCAATTGACAAATTGATTCTAAACTGTATATAGAAATGCAAGGTAGCAAGAAATGATGGAAGCTCTTTCGAAGATGACCAATATGTGAGGACTTGAGCTATGAGATATCAAAAAAAACTATAAAATTATAGTAATTAGGCAGTTTGATACTGATACAGGGACTGTAACATAGAACAAGAGAAGGCAGAAATAGAGTGCTATAAAGGTTTGGGTCACAAATTTCCAGTATGTGTGTTTTGGGTGTGCGTGGGAGGGGGGAGTGTTTCCATACCAACAAGCGATTCTTGGGACAGCAGCTGGGTGTCTTACAATTCTTCTCAATTCTGACACCATCTACCTGAAGATTGCATCAGATTCCACAAGTTAAAGGTTCAGTCCTGTAAGATTGACCCTGACCCCAACTTCAGATGCCAGTCTCAAGTCCATGTTATCACCTATGCTTCTGACCATCCAGGTATAAATCAAAGGTTCCCACAACCCCCTCTTTGTATTTGATTAATTTGCTAGGGCAGCTCATAGAATTTAGAGAAATATTTTACTTACTAGATCAACACTTGATCACAAAAGGTTATAATTCAGGAACAGCCAGATTGAAGAGATGCATAGGCCAGGATATGCGGGAAAGGGTGCAGGGCTTCCGGGCCCTCTCCAGGCACACCCCTCTCCCCAAATCTACCACTTGCCAACCCAGAAGCTTTCCAAACTGTCTTGCTGGGGTTTTCTGGAGGCTTCATTACGTAGGAATGAGTGATTAAATTATTGACCCTTGGCAACTGAATTCAATCTTCAGCCACTAGGCCCTTCCCAGAGGTGGCTGGGGGTGGGTGGGGGTGGGGGGGCAGGGCGGCGGGGAGGAGTCGGGGGGCGGCGGGGGCGGGAGCGGGGAGTATTGAAAGTTCCAACCCTCCAAGCACACAATTGGCTCTCCTGGCAACCAGGCCCCTCTCAGACGTTTTCTTAATTGCTTTCCCAGAGTGGCCTTATTAACATAACAAGACACCTTTATGGCTCTCAGCGCTTTAGGAAATTCCAAGTTTTTTTGGAGCTCTGTGCCAGAAACAGGACAAAGACAAAATATGTATTTCTCATTATAATCACAATATCACATAGGATATTGCATAAATGGATATTTGAGTTTTGACAAAAGTAGCACTGCAGAGGAGTGGGGCGGGGGGGGGGGTCAGTTTTTTTCTTAAATGGTGCTGAGACAGTTGGGGATACCTAGGAAAAAAAAATGAAAAAAAAAGAAATTTACCCTGACTTCACCACATACTCATACATCAATATACACAGTCCCTCCTCATTATTTACAGATTACGTACTTGTGAATTCATTTGCTCACTAAAATTTTTTTGTAATCCCAAAACAGTACTTGCAGCACTTTTGTGGTCATTTACGATCACGCGATCACGCGCTATGTGGTCAATTTGAATCGCTCAACACATGCGTTGGTAGTTGAGGTCAAGTAAGGCAATGTTCTGCCTTGTTTCAGTTCTCATACTGTAAACAAATGTTCTTTTCAAGGTCAATTGTGTGCCACATTTTTTGCCTTCTTTTTTTTTTTTGGCTTGTTTTTGGTGATTTTCCTGTTTTGCTATTTAAAATGGCCTCCGAGCACAGTGTTGGAGTATTGTCAGTCTTCCTAAGAAGGCTATGATCTGTCTGAAGAGAAAACTTGAGTACTAAGAAGCTTTCTTCAGGCATGAGTTACAGTGCAGTTGGCTGTGATTGTGTCAACCTAAATAAACCTCAGAGGCAGTAATCAAGCAGAAAGCATTTATTTGTGATCAAAGAATTGTGGTTAGGGCACACAGATTCTGGTTGCAACCCAAAGCGTCCCCCTAGGGAATAAAAATCCAGAGCTTTTAAAGGCAAAGAAGGGGGGTTTGAATTACAAGGAATTTTAATTGTAGTTGGAGGCAGAAACTGGTCTTGGCTCTAAGGCTGTCACTAGAGGGAGGTAAAAGTTCGCTAGGGTGACAAGTTGCAGGTGTTCGTTCTTGCTAAGTCCGAGTTCTTGGTTTGCAGTTTGGCCCAGTTCAAAAGTTTTTGGTTCCATCTGGTCGGGACATGCATAAAGTCCATCTCATTAGTAGCCTCTTGGCTCCATTTTAAAACCCCTTGACATAAGTGACTCCATTTTCTTTCACATCTCACAAGTTCAATGTTAATGAGTCAACAGTTTGGTATATCCAGAAAAAAAGATGAGGAATTTGGCAATCTTTACATGAGGCAGCTCTGGAAAGTGCTAAACAGCTACAATGTGTGATGATGCTGTGAAGAGGATGGAAAAGTAGCTAAGTCTGTGGATTTATAAGATGATAACCAATTAACGAAAGCATAGTAGACAGCATTGTTGTGAGGCTGAAAGCCAAAGAAATTTATAGTCACATTACTCAGGGTTAAGAAGATGTTAAACCCTTCTTGACTAATGCTGGCTGACTAGCTCCCACATTTCAAAAGGTGATATGGTGTGAAAAATGTTAAACTTGTAGGTGAGGCAGATTCCGCAGATCAGGAGGCTGTGGAAGAATTTTTAAAGTATCTGCTCAATGTCATTCAGGAAAACAGTAATGGGAGAAGTAGATTTACAATGTTGATGAGACTGGCTTGTTTAAAAGAATATTGGCAGAGGAGTTCCCGTCATGGCACAGTGGAAATGAATCTGACTAGGAACCTATGAGGTTGCAGGTTATATCCCTGGCCTTGCCCAGTGGGTTAAGGATCTGGCGTTGCCATGAGCTGTGGTGTAGGTTGCATATGCGGCTCAGATCTGGCACTGCTGTGGCTGTGGTGTGGGCCAGCGGCTATAGCTCCAATTTAACCCCTAGCCTGGGAACCTCCATGTGCCACAGGTGCGGACCTAAAAAGACAAAAAAAAAAAAAAAGAACATTGGCAAATAACCTATACAACACAAATGACATTTTATCTGGTGAAAATGTCACCAGACGCTCAAAGGAACCTAATCTTGTATTTTTCTTAAGAGCATGGTTCATCACTTGCTAATTCATTTTGCCAAAATATTTTTGGCTGTGACATACAGCAGCTTGATGTGGGATCTCAGCTCCCAGGCCAAGGATTGAACCCAGGCCACAGCGGTGAAAGCTAATCCTGAACACTGGACCACCAGGAAACTCCCTAATTCAGTGTTTATTGGTGACTTTATAGAACATAACTATCATGAATAATTTTATATATATCTATACACATATATATATAATCTTACACATCAACAAAGACCTCTATAGAAAAATGGAAAAAAGATTTGAACAGTTCCTTCAAAACAAAGGAATTCCACATGTCCAAACATCATTTGAAATAGTGCTCAACTTTATTAATAATCAGGAAAATATAAATTAAAACCATAAGATCATTACCCACATTCCAGACTGGCAAATCTTTACAATTAGATAATACACAGTTGTGAAAAATATATAATTCTTTTTTTTTTGTCTTTTTGCTATTTCTTTGGGCCGCTCCCGCAGCATATGGAGGTTCCCAGGCTAGGGGTTGAATCGGAGCTGTAGCCACCGGCCTGCGCCAGAGCCACAGCAACGCAGGATCCGGGCCGCGTCTGCGACCTACACCACAGCTCAAGGCAACGCCGGATCGTTAACCCACTGAGCAAGGGCAGGGACCGAACCCGCAACCTCATGGTTCCTAGTCGGATTCGTTAACCACTGCGCCACGCTGGGAACTCCATAAAATATATAATTCTAATACTCTACTGGTGGGAGTGCACAGTTCATATCACCACTTTTGGGAATTGTTTAATAAAATTGAAGCCATACATACTCTGTAGCCCAGCAATTCCACTCTTGAGGAAATACTAGAGAGAAGTGCATGTATATATGCACCAGAAGACATTGTAAAGAATACTCATAGTAGTACTGTTCCTAATAACCCAAGCTGGAAATAATCCATAGACACATTATTGGCAAAGCTAGGAATAGTATGCAGTATTTCTTGTCATAGTGAAAATAAGGACTCTAAATATGGGGACATATACCCATATTTTCTGAAATGATTACCATCCTCAAGTTTTTCTAATAAGTATGGGAAAAGTTAGAGCTCAGAGTAGGCACCAAAGAATGGTAATATACTCCAGCCTAGGAGTAACTGAGCCCTCTTCCCAGATTTGCTCTATTTTTAAAAGCACGATGTCATGGTCTGTGCATGCAGGTTGGAAAAAGAATTTTCCAGTATTGCAAGGTGAAGAGAAAGAAGAGTTTATTGAGATAAGACGCTGCTAGTGCAGCAGGACGACTTCCTGATCATCAGGGAGCGCTAACCCTGAGTCATGGTCAGGTCTGTTTTTATAGCCCAGAGACAAAGGAGAACAGAGGTCTTACCAAACACTTGTAGACCTGCTGATTGGGGAAAGATGGGATTTTCCAATACACCTTCTGGTTGGTGGGGGCCTATATTGCCCCTACAGGGGTGGGGTGAGGAGTGGGCCACATACCTTTCCTAGTAGGGGGCAGGAAGGAGTAGGCCAGGTTGCTCAATGTGGGGAAGGGGACATTACAATGAGATGGGTGGGGTGATGATAAGTGTCTGGCAATTCTTGTCTTTGCCAGAGGCTTTGAGTTCTATCCCCTCGAAGGGGACTTGAAGTCCGACACATAACAATTTTCACTTTATTATCTTAACATTCCTTTTTTTTTTTTTTTTTCCTATTTTGGCAGCTCTTTGCAGCATGTGGAAGTTCCTGGGTCTGGGATGAAATCCATAGCACAGGAGTGACCTGAGCCACTGCAATGGCAATGCCGGATCCTCATCCCACTGAGGCACAAAAGAACTCCCCCAGTGAAAATACTTGAAGCGTATCAGCATATGAAAATCCACGCAAAACTAATGAAGCATTCCCTTGCTGTTGTTATGTTAATGGTATGTTATTTAAACTCATTTAAGTTTATTGTCCTCACCAATTAAATAGAGATGAATCAATTCCACTAGCAAATAACAGAACACCTGACTAACAGTGGTTTAGATAGAGTTATGTCTGTGGCAATAACAAAAATCCAAAAAATGAGCAGTTGCAGGCATTGTTTCAGGTGCTGAACAATGAATTAAAGGACTCAGGCCCTTTCCTTTGTGTTTCACCATCATTACTGTAGGGGAGTAAAACTTGCCACCCCAAAATACCTCTTTGGCATGCACGTTATATCTAGCTGAAAACAATCAAGGCCCAAAGGACTCAGGAAAAACCTTTGACCTTCCTGCTAACTGCCTAAAGAATGTGGACAGAGGACCTACTCCAGGAAAGGAGCCATCACCCAGCCGAATCTCTTTGTTAAAATTCCTCTCTGTTTCCCATCATCTCTGCATGAACCAGCAAACATTTGTTTACTAAACGTTTTCTTTTCCATCTCCGTGTGAATTGCCTTTCTCCCCTTTGAAACCCCAAACCACAACCAAGAACAACTCAACATCTCTGAGTTACAGGCAGAGAGGGTATTTTTTTGGCAGCAACTATTCCACAAGGTCAGCCTTGGTTGTAAGGGAGACTGGAAAACCGAGAATTCATCTTTCCAGCTTGTGGAGTAGAAGAATGTAAAAGAGAAAGGGTTAAGGAATGAGCATTATATGAGCCAATACAATGCCAGGTATACTCACCTTACCTACTACAAAGGTTGTGCTGTCAGATTTGAAAGTCCTTAGAATTTACAAAGTGCTAAACAAATGTAAGGAGTTATTATGCTCATCTTTTGGAAGTAAATATCATTTGGTACTTTAGTGAACTCAAATTATGAGTCAGTGATTAATGAGAAAAATGACATCTATGCAAATATTATACTAGATGATTTAAATCTGTCTTTCTATTTTTATCTATTTTGAACATCAGTTAGCGACTGCTAGCTTGGGACTTTGTTCAAGATAGAATATCTCAACTTAATGAACCAATGTGAAAAATTCCTTTCTTTTCTAGGAGATGAATCTGGAAAGCTTGTCATATTATTTATCTCTGACTAAAGTTTCTACTATGAATAGATGGAAGGCAGAGCAAAAATATTCCCTATAGAAATAGGCAAGGGGAAACTGATATTGATTTTTGCAAAATAAATTCAGAGTAACTCTCACAGGCTTTGGGTGTATCTAGGTCACTGGGAAGGAAAAAAAAGACCATAACATTTTGCTGACAGATAGGAGAAATACAGTTATTTCTTACACATGGTTATTAAATGGATTTAGAACTTTTTTTATTATCATACCAAGATTATTTCAACCAAGTAGGAACTACATACATATATGAACAGAATGCAAGAAAATAAATTTGACAATACTATGCATTTAGATCAGTTTTGCATAAGGAACTCATGGCTAAATTAATATTAAAATCCCAAATAAAATCACTTAAAAATTCAAATCATTTCAGAGTATCAGCTCCTTCACACATGATTATATAGCTATAGCAGAATATAGTGAATTAGTCAGTGGTTATTTCTCTCTCATTGAAGTCCAAAATCATTCAAGGTACCTTAAGGCCATTCTAGGAGTTTTCAGAATTACCAGCTTTAAGTATTGAGCAAAGTAGAAATTTAGCAATCTCAACATATGAATCCAATGGAATAGAAATAGAAATATCTTCATTAGCTAGGAGTAAATAATAAAGGTAGCAGTAACATCTTTAACTACTTTATTAGTCAACAAAATATATGTTAAGCACCTAACATGTGGCAAGCCATATGCTAGGCACTGGGAATACAATGGTGAGCAAAAAAACATGGTATCTGCCATGTCCTTTTATGCTACATACAGTGTAGGGTAAAAGACAAATTTTAAACATACACCTAAATGATATACTAAGTATATATGAAAACATACACTTAAGTGCTTAACATAATTCCTAGTACATAGTACTCGTTCAATAAATGTCTACGACCAGCATTGATGATACAAAAACAAAGAAATACATGTAAAGTGCTATGAAAGTATAAAATCAGGAGGACTAAATCTATTCCAGAGAGTTCAGAAAACGCTTCCTGAAAGATCTGATATTAAACCAATTTCTGAAGGGTAAGTGGGTATTAACTTAGCAAAAAGAAGGCATATACCTTATTCATTTCTAAAACGAACACTATATATGCAGATTGCTCTATTCACTTATCCTTAAAAATGTCTTAGAATTGTCTGCTGATAACTTTGCTGAAGTCTTTATTCCCTATTAAATGCTCTCCCTCCACTTTTCTACCAGTTCTAATCTCATTTCTTTTTCAAAGCCTAAATCTGTTGAATTACTCTGCAAAATTCTACCTTCTTCCAAAAGTGACATTTGGTCTTAATCATTAGTTATGTAGAAACTAAGATATTTGGTACATAGCAATAGATGTGGTGCAATATTAAGTCTTAAGTTCATATAGTTGGACTCCAAGAAGAAAGGCAGAAAAGGACAGGGAAAAATATCTGAAGAAACACTGGTCAAGAACTCTCCAAAATTGGTGACAGCAAATCAGAGACACAAGAACCTCAGAGAATAAACATGCATATTAAAAAACAAAGATAGCTTCCTATTTCAGCTCCAACATATAAATATCTTGGAAATCATCATGTCCATATATACAAGAAAAAAACTGAATAAACAAAACCAATGACTTTTCTTGGGACCATTAGAGAATAAAAGCTGCAGGACAAACTGCTATCCCAAAATCTGGAGAGAAAAGATGAATACAGAAAACAGCTGAGATCTGTTTACTCGGATTAAATGCTAGTAAAGTCATAAAGTGGTAAGGACACTCAAACAGTAACTTTGAGAAATTATTCGAGGCAGTGTGTAGACTAGTGTGAAAGTGAGGAACTCTGAGGGGCTACAGTCTTATGGAGACCTCCACAGTTGTGAGTTTTACCTCCAGGAATTCTATGAGATTCTCATGGTAAAAAGCCAAGAAAGGAATTCCCTGGTGGCTCAGTGGGTTAAGGATCTGGCATTGTCACTGCTGTGGCCTGGATCACTGCAGTGGTACAGGTTCAATCCCTGGCCTGGCAACTTCCGCATGTCATGGGCGCAGCCAAAATAAAAGTCAAGAAAAATTCTGTCATGCCTCTGGCAGGGGATGGGGTAAGTAACCAAGACCCAACTCTGTGATGTTTATAGGAAATCCACTCTAAAAACACATGTTAAAAGTAAAAATATGGGAGTTCCCGTCGTGGCGCAGTGGTTAAGGAATCCGACTAGAAACCATGAGGTTGCGGGTTCGATCCCTGCCCTTGCTCAGTGGGTGAAGGATCTGGCGTTGCCGTGAGCTGTGGTGTAGGTTGCAGACACGGCTCGGATCCTGCGTTGCTGTTGCTCTGGCGTAGGCTGGAGGCTACAGCTCCGATTAGACCCCTAGCCTGGGAACCTCCATGTGCCGTGGAGCGGCCCAAGAAATGGCGAAAAGACAAAAAAAAAAGTAAAAATATGGAGAAAGTAATATGCTAATATTAATATTAAGCAAAAGTAAGTTGGAGTACCTATATTAATTTTAGATAATGCTGACTTTGGAGCAAGAAAAATTATCAGGGTTAAAGACGATCAATACATAGTGATAAAAAAGTTAATTCTCTAGGGAGACATAAAAATACGTGTGTGTGCATGCACGCACGCACATGCATGTGTACCTTAAACACAGAGCATTGAAATCAGGGAGACAAAAACTGATAGAACTACAAGGAGAAATAGACATATCAACTCTTATACTTCAATATCCATCTTTCAGTAAGAATATAGTTAACCTGAACAGGACTATCAATCAAACTGATCTGATTGATATTTATAGAATTGTCCACCCAGCAACTATAGAATACATGTTCTGCTCAAGCTCACACAGAACGTCCACCAAGGCAGACCACATCCTGGGCCGTAAAACACACCTTACCAAATTTAATAGGAATGATGCAAACTATGTTCTTGGACAACAGTAGAATTAAACTAGAATCATAATATAATGATACTTGGAAAAGCCCCAAATGTTTGGAAATTAACCAACCCACAACTAAATAACACATGAGCCAGAGAAAACATCCCAAGAGAAATTTAAAAATATTTTTAAATGAATATGAAAATACAGCCTATCAAAATTTGTGGGATACAGTGAAAGCAGTACGTAGAAGGATGTTTATAATCTTCAATGGCTGTGTTAGAGAAAAACAAAAATCTATAATCTATAATTTATGCTTTTACCATAGGAAGCTAAAGAGAAGAGCAATTTAAGCCTAAAGCAAGTATAAGAAAGGAAAGAATAAAAATTAGAATCAAATCAATGAAATTGGAAGTAGCAAAATAACAGAGAAAATCAAATAAATCAAAAGCTGCTTCTTTGAAAAGTTCAATGAAATTGATAAACATCTTCCATTCTAGCCAATAAGAAAGAAGATAGAAAATGCCAATATCAGAAATGAAAAAGGGACCATCGCTATTGATCCCAGTGAACATACGTAGAACTTTGAATTATGATGATGGGGAATCTGCCTTGGTTTTAATTTTTCAGTGCTTTAAACACATAAAAAGATAACGAGGAATAAGAAAAGATGAAGGTAACCATTCCCTTTTATAGTAGTACCAATCAACTGGAAAAGTGAGTTAAAAATCCATTGGAAATAGAAAGAATATTTACTAAGAAAAGTTCAGGAAAAAATATTAAGTAAAATGCAAACATTTATACTGAAATTAACTCATTTAACAAACATTTATTGAGTACTTACTGTATGTCTGACACCACTAGCATTTCTTGGGTTATAGCAGAGAACAAAACACTCTGCCCCCATGGACTTTACATTACTTGGAAGAAAAAAGGTAATAAACTTAAATATATATATATTAGAATTTTGTGACTGCTATGGAACATGGAAATATTGAAGAAAATACAACAGTAGGGATATGCTTGCCAGTTGTAATACAACACAGGGTGGTCAAAGTCAGCCTCATTGTGAGGTTGAGAGTTTAGTAAAAAAAAAAAAATGGAAGGAAGTGCTGAGGAATAGAGTAATGCAGATATCAGGGGGATGATCTTTTGTTTTATTTTGTCTTTTTTCTTTTTGGCCATGCCCACAGCATGCGGAAGTTCACCAGCCAGGGATCGAACCCACACCACAGCATTGACAATGCTGGATCATTAACCAGCTGCACCACCAGGGAACTCCTGAGAGATGATCTTTCATGGCAGAGGAAACATGGCATAGGCCCTGCAGTGGGAGCCTTCTAGGAAAATCAAGTTCAGTGCAGGTGAAGGCGAGTGAGAGAAATAAGAAGTTAGATCATATAGGTTAATAGGGGATCAGATCAAATAAGTCTTTGTAGGACCTGTGGGATTTTTTTACTTTACTTTAAAAAGAAAAGCCATTAAGGAATTTTGGGGAAAAGGATTAATACAACATAGTTTTAAAGGGATTATTCTGATTACTCTGTTAATCATAGACTATACAAAGGTAAGGGTAAGACTTAGGGAGTCTTGTTAGGAGGCAATTTCCAAAATTTTGGCCTGAGTAACTCGAAGGATGGAGTTGCTAACAGTTGAGATGGAGTAAGTCTTAGGTGCAGCAGGTTTATAAGGAAACTAACAGGAGTTCAATTTGCAATATACTGAATTTAAGTTTATTAGGCATTTAAAGATGTTGAGTAAGCAGTTGACACACTAGTTCAGAGTTGGAGAAAGTGGTCTGAGAGAAGTGTATAAATTTGGGAGTTGTCATCCTATAGAGGGTATTTTATTTTATTTTTGTCTTTTTTGCCTTTTCTAGGGCCGCTCCCGCGGTGTATGGAGGTTTCCAGGCTAGGGGTCTAATCGGAGCTGTAGCCGCCAGCCTACGCCAGAGCCACAGCAACACGGGATCCCAGCCGCGTCTGCAACCTACACCACAGCTCACGGCAACGCTGGATCTTTAACCCACTGAGCAAGGGCAGGGATCGAACCCGCAACCTCATGGTTTCTAGTCAGATTCGTTAACCACTGAGCCACGACGAGAACTCTATAGAGGGTATTTTAGAGCTATGCATCTAGATGAGATAATGAAGGAAGAGAGAGATGAAGACCAAGGCCTTAGTATATTCAAAATTTAGAAGTCAGGGAGTTCCCGTCGTGGCGCAGCAGAAACAAATCCGATTAGGAGCCATGAGGTTGCGGGTTCCATCCTCGGCCTCACTCAGTGGGTTAAGGATCCGGTGTTGCCGTGAGCTGTGGTGTAGGTTGCAGACGTGGCTTGGATCCCGCGTTGCTGTGGCTCTGGCGTAGGCCGGCGGCTACAGCTCCGATTCGACCCCTAGCCTGGGAACCTCCATATGCCACGGGTGCAGCCCTAAAAAGACAAAAGACCAAAAAAAAAAAAAAAAAAGCAACATATACCACAAACACATGAAAATTTCATCTAGGGAAATAGACATAAAATTTTAAAATGAAATTAATTTGCAGAATAATACACACAAAATGATCCTGTTATTATACAGAGAATGAACAACAAAATTTCTGTGTACCAAGGTGAGAATAAATTACATTCATGTGTGTATTTATTTGCACAAGTGTGCACTAATTTGTTTGAGAAAGGATGTGTACCAGGCTATTAACATTGAGTACACTTGGGTGAATATATAGGGTTGTAATAATGGGAAAGTTTTGACCGGAAGCAGACTGGAAGAACGTCATTACTGATCGGTATTTATTTTTGCAGTTTCTCTAACAAGGCCCATGTAGTCCTACTGAAATAATGTTAAATGAGAAAATATATCTTAAAATAAGTAAATATTGGATTATCACTTTTTCACATTTTGTGATCTTACAAAAGGTATTCAACTCTTCCTCTCAGGTGTCCTTTTATGCAACCGAAAGGAAAAAAAATCACTAATAATAAAAAACAGCAATAGCAGCTTCCATATATTTATCACTTATGAGGGCTCAGCTACTATGTTTCATACAGTTATATGGATCGTCTAATTTTATTCACCCCACAAGAATAATAATAGAAACTACTATTTATTACTAAAGAGTTACTGAAAAGATAAATATTCACATATATACATTTTAATCATGTAAGCTGATAATTAGTATATAAATTAAGGGGTTATAAGTATCATGAAAATGATTTATAGCATAACAATACATGATAATATTCTGTATGCTTATGTAAGGCCTTCATGTTTACTGCACAAGAAGAAAATATTAGAAACCATCCTACTAACTTGTTGCCTTTAACTATTGCTACAAAATTCCTTTTATTCTCCCATAATGAAGGATCACAAGGGAGTTTAGGTTTTATGAGTAGGCATTATAGTACACACTGAGTAGGTTACCTGAGAACCTATGTCATAGTTGAGACATAAAATCCAGTTACATAACAAAGTGATTGGCTGGGCGGAGAAGAGGTAATCAGTGCCAAAAGTATATCTGCTGTCTGATTTGTTCTGTATTAACAAATATGGCAAAAACTGAATACAATTCATTGAAATGCAAACTCTCCCCAATACTACAAAGTTTCAAACACATAGATGATATAGTGATCTGCCTAGAAAAAGCTAGAGAATCATTAGAAAAAGTGATAACCTACAAAGTAGTTCAGAAAAGTGTATAGGCAGAAAAGAGGTAAAGAAATATTTTATAGAATCTCTATATACTAGTAATAATCTTTTGTAAAAGGCAATAGAAGAGTTCTTTTTTTTTGTCTTTTGTCCTTTTAGGGCTGCACCCGTGGCATATGGAGGTTCCCAGGCTAGGGGTCCAATCGGAGCTGAAGCCACCGGCCTACGCCAGAGCCACAGCAACTCGGGATCCGAGCCACGTCTGTGACTTACACCACAGCTCATGGCAACGCCGGATCCTTAACCCACTGAGCGAGGCCGGGGATCGAACCTGCAACCTCATGGTTCCTAGTTGGATTTGTTTCCACTGCGCCACGACTAGGACTCCTAGAAGATTTCTTTTGTGACGCAGTGGATTAAGTATCTGGTGTTCACTGAAGTGGCTCAGGTTGCTGCTGTGGCGCAGGTTCAATCCCTGGCCTGGAAACTTCATATACTGCAAACGCTGCCTGCCCCACCCCCCCGCAAAGGCAATAGATTTAAGAAGCAATTTTCAATAGAAAGGAAAAGCAAAATGCTTAGAAATAGGCGTATCATGAATGGTTAAAACCCATGTAAATTTAGATGGAAAATAATTTTCCTGGAAAGGATGGATCTAGATGAAACTGGGTTAATTTTCAATCATTAGTCAATGGTTAATTACTTTATACTAATACATAAATTAAAATTCCAGTTGGCTTTATTTGATATTTGGAAAAAGTTATTTGATAAAATATTACCTGCATGAATATGGATAGGGTTAATCAACATAAACTACTGAACAAAAAGAATGAAAATCTCTGACATATCAGGTAGGAAATGGTCTAGCAAAACTGCAGTGAATAAAAAAAGCTGGATCTGGCTCTACATTCAGAGAGACAGAGGGAGATCACTGGGAGAATACCAATATGTGAAATATTACTGAATGAAATTCACCAGGCAGGTTAGCCCTAGTTTAGTATGAAAGATACGTGTTTGTGAGGATTGAGGATTATTATTTTTTATTATAAAAGCTTGCATATTTTGTGAGAAAAGATTACACTTGTTACTGATAATAACAACATAAGAAACACATATGCACATGTAGGTATATATAATGTATTTATGTATGTGTGTGTGCTAACCTCAGAGCAGACACTGAACGTAGGGCTTTAAAGCAATCCCTTAACCCCCACAAGCCACACTTGTGCCTTCTGTAAAAATATAGTAATTGCTCTTGAAATTAAATAATGAGAAAAAATTGTTTTACTTAGTAGTTACATACCAAGTAGGGTTCTTAGTAACTACTTATAGATGCTATATAATATATATCGCTTAGAAAATCCAAGCAGACAACTAAAATATGAGGTCTACCAGATAAATACTTCAGTGGGAAAGGCAAGAGAGCATCCCAAAGGCATGAGTATGCATGTCTGAGGAGAAGGGAAACCACAGACATATAGAGGCGATCATGTTTCTGATGAAAATTCAGCCCCAGATGCCAGGCTTACCTCTGCATTTCTTCTGGTTCATGAACTGGTCCTTGTACATGGAGGGCAAGGAGAGAGGGAGGGAAGAGGCAGAGGGCTCCAGATCGGTAGACCGAAGTTTACTAAGTAAGGAAACTTAGGTGCAAGGCTTGTCTCCAGTGGCTGCATCCCCGCTTGCCTGAATCTTAAAAATTTATATGAGGCCTTTAAAAATTTTTTTTGGGTGCACCCGCAGCATGTGGAAGTTCCCTGGTCAGGGTCTGAACCCATGCCACAGCAGCAACCCAAGCCATTGCAGTGACAACACTGGATCCTTAACCTGCTGAGCCACAAGAGAACTCATAAAAAGGCCTTAACTGGGTTCAGTCATATATTCTGTCCAAATGGTCTCAACAATACCCTGCGCTCTCAAGGCTGTATCCTCGGAAGAGCTCCCACTGTGGGACCTACATTCCAAAGGCAGGGGAGGGACGCGGAGCCAGAGCCTTCGATTGCCCTAGACCAGGTCAACCGGTGGTCACAGCCTCTCGGTGCCCTCCTCCAACAGTTTTTCTTCGTCCAGATCTTGTTTCTATAATATATCTCTGCCTTGTTGTATGATTTTTTTGTTTGTTTTGTTTAGTTTGGGTTTTGCCTGGCAACATTAGTTGTGCTCATTGGGAATGTTGGCACAAATCACCTAGTCTGTGGTTACTCCAAAGGAAAGTCCATATTTGGTGTTTTAGATGGATTATTTCACTTCATTTTCATAGCAAACTTATATTCTAAGAACATACTAATTCCCTTTAAGTATTTTATAATGACTATATACAGCACCAAATGAACAGAATGTTATGATGCTTTCATTGTAGAGAAAACAAACAAATAAGTTCTTTTGGCTGTATGAATATGTATAATGTGCATATACAAATAAACGTGAGTGGGTTTTTTTGAGCATGGAGTAGGTTGTGGGAGGGAATGTATGAGGATGCTTGCCATAAGTACATTGGGGTGCAAATTGCAATCATAAGGGTAATGAGGGACATCAATAATTTCTCTGAAACTAGTTTTCTATTGTGTCTCTAACAATAATAACCACATATTTTGAAAATAAATGAGTAAAAGACATTTAATAAATATCTTAGCAACATTACTTTTTTTCCAGCACCATTTAGACATAATTATATATATTTAAGGTTTACAAAGTGATGCTCTGATCTATGTATATATTATGAAATGGTTACCACAATCAAGCTAATTAACATATCATCCCACATAATTGCCATCTTTTTTCTGAGACCAATTAAGATTCACTCTCTTAGCAAATTTCAAGTTTGCTATATAGTATTAAACATAGTCACCATGCTGTACATTAGATCTTCAGAATTTGTTCATCTGCACAACTGAAACTCTGTACCCTTTGACCAACATCTCCCCAGTTCCTCAACCCTTCAGTTCCTGGCAACTACAATTCTACTTCTCTAATTTTATGAATTCAACTTATTTAGGTTCACATATAAGCGAGATATTGCAGTATTTGTTCTTCTGCATCAGGCTTATTCTACTTGGCATAATGCCCTCTAGTTTTATCCGTGCATTTGCAAATGGTAGAATTTCCTTCTTTTTCGTGGCTGAATAATATTTCATTGTATATATTATACCACTTTTTAAAATCCATTCATCCCTTTAAGTTCTTCCCTCTCAGCAAATTTCAATTATGTAATACAGTATTATAGTCACCATGTTTTACATTAAATCTTCAGGTTTTATTCTCTTCTAAGTGAAAGTTTGTACTTTTATCAACCTCTCCCTATTTCCCCCTAGTCCACAGCAACTACTTTTCTACTCTGCTGCTGTGAGTTTGACTTTTTTTAAGATTCCAAATATGAGTGATACCATGTTTTCCTTTGCCTGTTTTATTTCACTTACCATAATGTCTTAAACATTCATCCATATTGTCACAAATGGCAGGATTTTCTTCTTTTTCATGGCCAAATAATATTCCATCGTGTGTATATGAGAAACAGGATATCAAAATATTGGAGTTAGCAGGCAGGAATCTTAAAACAATTTTTATTACTATGTCCAATATTATAAAATGGAAACAATTCAGGAGGGAATTAAAACAGAGATTATCAAATTGAAATTTCCAAAATGAAAACACAAGCTTAATAGATGGTTTTAACAACAGATGAGAAACAGAAGAAAAGGAAATTAATGAGCTGGAGGAAAAATATTCAGACAGAAACATGCAGACATTTCCCTAAAGAGGATAAATGGATGGCAAATAAACACATGGAAAGATGTTCAACATCATTAGCCATGAGGGAAATGCAAAATAAGACTGCAATAAAATATCATTATATACTATTATAACAGCTAAATTAAAGAATAGTAATGATACCAAATGTTAGCAAGGATGCAGACAAACTGGATGTTTCATATATTGCTGGGGGGAATGCAAAATGGTACAGCTGTTCTGGAAAATAGCTTGGTAGATAATTTAAAAACTAAATATACACTTACCACATGACTCTTCAATCATACTCTTCAGCATTTGCCCCCACAAATAAAAATTTGTCTAAAAAAACAGTTGTACGTGAATGTCCATAGCAGCTCTATTTATAATAATCAAAAACTGCAAATAACACAAATGTCCTTCAGTAAGTAAATGGTTAAACAAACTGATACATACATACCTTGGAGTGCTGCTCTGCATTGCAAATGAATGAGCTATTGTTACCCACAGGTTAGATGGAGCTTATTACACGGAGAAAAAAACTCAAAATAATTACATAGTTATGATTTAATTTATATAACATTATCTAAATGAAAAACCTGTAGAGATGGAAAACAGATCCCCAGAGTTTAGGGATGGAGGTGGGCGAGGAGTGTGTGACTATAAAGGGGTGTGTGATAGAATTCCTTTGTGGTAATGGAACAGTTATGTTATCTTTTTTTTTTTTTTTTTTGGTCTTTTTGCTATTTCTTAGGCCGCTCCCGCGGCATATGGAGGTTCCCAGGCTAGGGTCAGACAGGAGCTGCAGCTGCCGGCCTACGCCAGAGCCACAGCAACGCAGGATCCGAGCTGTGTCTGCAACCTACACCACGGCTCACGGCAACACCGGATCCTTAACCAGCTGAGCTAGGCCAGGGACTGAACCCGCAACCCCATGGTTCCTAGTCGGATTCGTTAACCACTGAGCCACGACGGGAACTCCAGTTATGTTATCTTTATTGTGATACATGTGATAGCATTTCAGAGAACTTATACACACACAGAAAAATGAGTGTATGCAATAACTAATGAAATCTGAATAAAGTCTATAGTCTAATTAATAGCATTCTACTAATGTCAGTTTCCTGTTTTTGGTAATGTGCTATGGTTATGTAGGATGTTACCATAAAGGGCTGCAGAAAGAAGGATACACAGGAATTTTTTGCACTGTTTTCACAACGTCCTGTGAATGTAGAATTACTTCAAAAAATAAAGTTAAATAAAGGTAAATAATGATAAAGTAATTAGAACAATTATGATCATTCGTCTTAGGACTAGTTGATGGATAATCTCACGTGATCCTCACAACCATCCTATGATTTAGAAAATATTAATTAATTCTGCATCACAGGATTGCCATGAGGTGTCAATGAGGAAGTTCTTTTGGAAGATTAAAAGCAACATAGAAAATTATATTATCAAAACATATGTCAAATTTTTCTCTACATCCCCTATAAAAGTATACATACACATGCACACACATTTATATAGACATATTTAAAAATTAAAACGGCCAGTTGACATATCAGAAAAGGAGAAAACTCTGTGAAAGAAAGATCTTGCATCTTCTTTCATGTAGTCATCCTAGAATAAAAAGCAGTTATGAATTTGACAAATTAACACTTGTTAAGTGGAACACAAGGTGCTGGATCACAACAGAAATTGAAATAAAGAGATTTATTACTCACAGGTCCTGGAGGAGGTACCTGAGACCCCTCGAGGGGTCACATAGGGAGGTCAATGCAAAGTGCAGCCAGAGGGGGAGATAGGACCTGAGGCACAGGCCTTTATGAAGATCCGCGTGGGGAATGCTTTGGGGTCTCCAGGCTGGACAATTCAAGTCAAAAGAGTGGAGTTTTTGGTAAACCCCATGGGTGTCTCATGTAAAGAGCACATAATGGGGAGGCCCTAAAAGGCAGCGGAGACTGTTGATCACAAGGACACTTGGGGAAGTTGCATCCGGAATTTATATTTACCTATGACTCTGCCACCTGCTATGTAGGGCATGTGCTTGCATGAGGGGCTAGTGTCAGTGTAAGGCCCCCTCAGGCCTTTTGGTTGAACAAAATGGATGCCAAGTTAGCAATATCATGGAGTAGCTTAGTTAAACTCTCAACAAAAGCCAAGAGTGAAAATATTTATTTCATAAATATGGGTAGCCAATGTTTAGGTTAATATCTAAAATAAAGGGGGAGAATATTTCATGAAATCCTTAAATAAAGAGGATAAAGCAGGTATTTGAAACACCAGATCCTCAATGATGTTGTAATGCTATAGTAATGAAAATATTGCACTATTGCCTCAATTATTGACAAAGATAGATAAACTGAATTGAGAGTTGAATTGCTCTCACATAAAGTAGCTATTTTACAGAAATGGATATCCACAGATCTATTTTCAATTTATAACATATCCAAACTCAGTTCGTGTGTGTTAAAATTTAGAATAAGAAAAGGCATTAATTACTGTCACCTAGATGGAGGTTCATGGTGAGTTATTTAATGAAAAAGATGGATTATGTGAGATTAATTCTACTTGGGAAAATGGTATTTTGTTTCAAGGTCTCCAGTGAGTCACAGGATCAAGATGTAGCGGTAGTCAAACTCAACCTTGGAAAATCGCTCCAAACTGATTACCTGAAAGCTCAGGGCTTCAGCCCTACTAAAGGACATGTGTTGAAGTCAGTGAGAAAAACACATTGCAGAATGTGTATAGTATGAGCCCATGTTTTCAGAAGCTACCAAGGCCAAACTTTATGGACTGGCTTTAAAGAGACTGAATCGTAAATGTTGTTATCATCACAAGATTTAATCAGGTCTATACAATGACATGCCTGAGTATATGCACTTTTGGAATATTACATATATTTCTAAATGTGGTAAATGTTGAATAAAATGAACTAGGCAATTCATATTGATTAACGGAGAAATATGAAATGGAGGGTGATGGAGAAGGTGTTGCTTTTGTTTTTATTATTATGTCCTATTGCCTGGTATCACTAGGAATGGTGAAAAGTAATTTGCAATGTTATTTTAAAAATTATTATGGGAAATAATAAAAATAATTGATACCATAGATCAGTTATTCGATTTGGTATTGCAAATAAGAAAAAATGATGACAACGATAATAATTAACACTTAATGCTTACATTCCTGGCAAAGAATTTTGTGCTTAATATATAATCACCCTTGACCTTCACAACAATCTTATAAAAATATTATGAATTGTATATCACAGAATATTCATGAGAATTCAATGAGACAACATATGTAGCAACCCTTTTGGAATCTGAAAAGTAATAACAGAAACAAAAATGGTTTTATTTTTACAAGTTTAAATTTCATTAAAAATAGAAGTTTCCATTGTGGCACAATGGAAATGAAACTGACTAGGAACCATGAGGTTGCAGGTTCAATCCCTGGCCTTAATGAGTGGGTTGAGGATCTGGTGTTGCCGTGAGCTGTGGTGTGGGTCGCAGACACGATGTTGCTGTGGCTGTGGTGTAGGCCGGCAGCTGTAGCTCTGCTTAGACCCCTAGCCTGGGAACCTTCATATGTGGCGGGCGCTGCCCTAAAAAGCAAAAAGCAAAAAAAGAAAAAAAAATCACTGAAAATAGACATTCAATACTCACATTTGATTTCCTGTTTAGAATTCACTTTCCCATCTACAAGATATGAAGTTGAACTAAGTTGTTAGTAACAGTTCCTTAAATAAAAGTGCTCCTTAACTTGTTTCATATGATTATTCATGAAATATTCTAATTACGGTGAAGTAGTGTGTAGCTTGGTTTTGATATGCCAAGGCCCCAAAGAAATGAATATTATTAATCACCTAAAAAGACTAAGAAAACCTGCTGAAATTTAAAAAAAAAATGTCATTTGGTAAGACAATCAGTATTTTTTTGGCCACACTCAAGGCATGTGGAAGTTCCTGGGCCAGGGATTGAATCTGTGACAGCAGTGACCCAAACCTCAGCAGTGACAATGCCAGATCCTTAACAGTAGGCCACCAGGGAACTCTGTGAAGCAGAATTTAAGGACATAAATACAAACAATGGCTTCCCTATGTATCAGCGATAAATACCTTTTTTTTTTTTTAAGAAAGGCTTTTTTTTTTGTCTTTTTGCCTTTTCTAGGGCCACTTCTGTGGCACATGGAGATTCCCAGGCTAAGGGTCTAATCGTGGCTGTAGCTATGCCAGAGCCACAGCAACGCAGGATCTGAGCTGCGTCTGCAATCTACACCACTGTTCATGGCAATGCCGGATCTTAACCCACTGAGCAAGGCCAGGGATCGAACCCACCAGCTCATGGTTCTTAGTCAGATTTGTTAACCACTGCGCCACGACGGGAACACCAATGAATACTTTAAAAATAAAAATTCATAGGAGCGCCCTGGTGGCTCAGTGGGTTAAAGATCACTGCTGTGGCTCGGGTCACTGCCATGGTATTTGTTTGATCCCTAGCCCTGGAACTTCTGCATGCTGTGGGTGAGGCAAAAAAATTTTTTTTACACAAAGACAAAAAAAAAAAAAAAAGAAGTTTCTAAAATAATAAACATATATGGAAAGAAAATGCTCAATGTTGTAAAGTTGTTAATATTTCATGAATTAACTTATAGTCATTTTAGAATTAAAAGTCCTAATAGAGCCTAATGTAATTTTGGTCAGTTTAATTGAGGTAATGGTAATCTCTAAAAATAAACTGATGATATATGACAAAGAAGCAATGGATAAGTAGTATAGGAAAAGCAATTGAATAATGGTTACTGTACTGTAAAGCCATGATAATTTAGACCATCTGCTGCTGGCTCAGTCATAGGTCATTGTAAATTATCTGAGAAGTAACTGTAGCACAAAGTCGATATTTGGCAGAAAACCACACATAAATCCTCAATTTAAAACACATGCCTAAATTTAGCTTACATGGGTTAAAATGTAAATTTCATAATTTTCAAACACTTCTAGCATTAATTCACAAAGCAATCTGACTTAGACATCTGTGATGTACTTAGTTTTTATAGTGTGATGAAAATGAAAAAAACTTATGTAATATTTCCCATTGTTAAAAAAATTCTCAAATACCTTAGAGTTTGTGCATATATGTATATATTAGGATTTCTTTTAAGACTACAGAAAAATATGGAGGAGATATAAACTAAGCCATTTGCATTGCTTATAAAAGGACTAGAGAAAGATATAGAATGTAATGGGAGAGCGCTACATTTTCTTTATGTCTTTACATTACTATTTCAAAATGAGCAAACATTTCTCTTTAAATAAGACATAATTTAAAAAGAAAATACAGGGAGTTCCCGTCGTGGCGCAGTGGTTAACGAATCCGACTAGGAACCATGAGGTTGCGGGTTCGATCCCTACCCTTGCTCAGTGGGTTAACGATCCGGCGTTGCCGTGAGCTGCTTGCGGTGTAGGTTGCAGGCGCGGCTCGGATCCCGCGTTGCTGTGGCTCTGGCGTAGGCCGGTGGCTACAGCTCCGATTCGAGCCCCTAGCCTGGGAACCTCCATATGCCAAGGGAGTGGCCCAAGAAATAGCAAAAAGACCAAAAAAAAAAAAAAAAAAAATACAGGAGTTCCCTGGTGGCCTACTGGTTAAGGATTAAGAGTTGTCACTGCTGTTGCTCAGGTTTGCTCCCTTGCATGGCCAAAAAATAAATAAGAAAAAAAAAAAAAGAAAATACAATGTGGTTAGAAATGAAAGGAAGCTTTGCTTAATTCTTCCATAACTGACAGGTAGTACACTCTGTGCTTTTAAGTGGATTACTTACCTTGCTTAATCTTCACACGCACACACAAATATAGTATAGTTATTAATTCTACATTAGAGACTTGTTAAAATGACTAAAGAAATTGATATGTGAGAAAATTATAACTGAAAGAGTTTTCAGTGTTCAAGGTCATCCATACAAATAAAATAAATATAAATAAATATAAAATAGATAAAAATATTTTCACCGCTGGCTTTTGAAATCCTATTTAGAATCTATTTATGAATTACTGATAAAGTTATCTACATTATCAACTTTCTCCAATTTTGCGAACTAACATATAGTCATTCTCAACTTACAAAAAAAGTAAAAAAGCTTATTTTTTGTGTATATTTAAATGCATACACATGTATATATTTTTAAGAGAACAAGTAGGAAATATACCACATTGTTCATACTTCTTTCTTTCCTTCTTTTTTTTTTTTGTCTTTTTTGCTATTTCTTGGGCCGCTCCCGAGGCATATGGAGGTTCCCAGGCTAGGGGTCGAATCGGAGCTGTAGCCACCGGCCTACGCCAGAGCCACAGCAACGCGGGATCCGAGCCGCGCCTGCAACCTACACCGCAAGCAGCTCACGGCAACGCCGGATCGTTAACCCACTGAGCAAGGGCAGGGACCAAACCCGCAACCTCATGGTTCCTAGTCGGATTCGTTAACCACTGCGCCACGACGGGAACTCCTGTTCATATTTCTTACTCTAAAAGATGTGAAGCATGGAAGCTTAGTGTGAGTGGGAAGGCAATTCCTGATTTTTATTGCATATTCTGTGCTAGTTCCATTTCAGATAGTGAAAAGGAGCTATTTTGTTATATTAAATAGTCAATAGAAACAAAGAGATAAAAATAAAAGGTTCTACAGACAAGTCATTTAATATGGAAATATAAAAAGTCACTTACCCTCTAGAAACTGTAAGTTTTCTCTTCTGTAAACCAAAGATATTAACCATACATAATATTAAATTTGGACAAAAGTAGCAGCAGTAATGATGATAAGATTTAAAGAATACTTACATGGCAGGCTGACTACTTCGTGTGTATTTGTGGATAATCTCACTTGAACCTTGTAAAAGTCCTGTGATACAGATAATATTAATTGTGATGATTCAGTTCCTCTTGGAAATTGGAATGAGATAAAAAAAAAGCTATTAAATCATCACATTTGCTCCAAAGCCAAAATACACATTTAATTATGTTCTCTTGATATTCTCTTTAGAAGCCAATTATCTATATATCAGGATGTGATTATCTCAAATAATCCCTCCTATTCACTATGATTAATCACCACTATTCACTTAATTGTCAGTTTATGCCTCAAGGTCTCAGATGAAACTGAAGTTCCAGAAACTTGAAACTCAGTTCAAGGAGCTGCCACAGGTAAATGCTGTGTATTGGCTGCCATGTTACTCTGAACTGACCACGTGAAAACCAGAATTTTGGAATAGAGAAGCTTCCAGGTCTAAAAAGAACATGAGGTAAGTACAGCAGAAATTGACAGAACATTGTAAATCAACTATAATAGAAAAAATAAAAATCTTAAAAAAAACAAACACGAGGTAAGGAGTGGTTAGGAAGACCAGGTCTTTAAAGCATGAATACTGGGAGTTCCCGTCGTGGCGCAGTGGTTAACGAATCCGACTAGGAACCATGAGGTTGCGGGCTCGGTCCCTACCCTTGCTCAGTGGGTTAACGATCCGGCGTTGCCGTGAGCTGGGGTGTAGGTTGCAGATGCGGCTCGGATCCCGCGTTGCTGTGGCCCTGGCGTAGGCCGGTGGCTACAGCTCCGATTGGACCCCTAGCCTGGGAACCTCCATATGCCACGGGAGCGGCCCAAGAAATAGCAACAACAACAACAAAAGACAAAAAAAAAAATAAAAATAAAAAAATAAAAAGCATGAATACTGAGTTACTCTGTACTATTGCACATGAAATTTGCTAATTAGAGTAATGCAGTAAACAGTTTGGGCAGCACTAATCATTCAGTAAACCCAAGGAAAATGCAGTAAACAATGATGAACTTCAGTAAGATAATTTGGTAGAAGAAGTAGTTTTATTGAGATGTAATTTGTTATGATATATAATTCACTCTTTTTTTTTTTCTTTTTGGAGCCGCACCTGCAGCATATGGAAGTTCCTAGGCTAGAGGTCAAATTGGAGTTGCTGCAGCTGTGACCACAATCACAGCTATGCCAGATCTGAGCCGCATCTGTGACCTCCACCACAGTTCATGGAAACGCCAGATCCTTAATCCACTGAGCAAGGCAAGGGATTAAACCCACATCCTCATGGATCCTAGTTGGGTTCTTAACCCACTGAGCCATGACATGAACTCCAAAATTCACTCATTTTAATAGTGTATGATTTAAGGATTCTTAATAAATTTATAGAGTTGGGCAGCTCCCAAGTTCCCCTGGCCCAGGAACTTCCATATGCTGCAGGTGTGGCCATAAAAAGAAAGAAAAGAAAAAAGTCAAATAACTATAGGTAATGGGTTTATTTCTGGACTCTCAATTCTTTTCCATTGATCTATATGTCTGTCATTTTCCCAGTACAACATAGTATTGATTACTGTAGACTTGTAGTAAGTTTTAAAATTGGTCATTGTTAGTTTTCAAATGTTATTCTTTTAAATATTGTTTTGGCTCTGTAGATCCTTTGTGTTGCCATATGAATCTTAGAATGAGCAGCCACTATTTGTGAAAAAAGAGAGCTGGTCTTTTAACAGGATTGTGTTGAATCTGTAGGACAATCATAGAATATTGCAATTTTAACATTATTGATTGATTCTTCCAATTAATGAGATGTTCCTCCATTTATTTAGATCTTCTTTAATTTCTTTTGGAAAGGTTTTATAGTTTTGTTTGTTTGTTTGTTTGTTTTGGCTGTACCTGCAGCATGTGGAGGTTCCTGGGCCAGGGGTCAAACCCATGCCACAGCAGTGACCTGAACCACAGCAGTGACAATGCCAGATCCTTAATGACTAGGCCACCAGGAAACTCCTTATAGTTTTTACTGTATAAGATGTGGACATTTTTGCTAAACATTTCCTCAGTATTTTATTCTTTTTGATGTAAAAGGGAATTTCTTCATTTTCTTTGATATTAGTTATTAACACTTATACATACTATTGGCATTTTTTTTTTTTTGCTTTTTGCTTTTTTAAGGGCTGCACCTGCAGCATATGGAGGTTCCCAGGCTAGGGGTCCAATCGTAGCTACAGCTGCTGTCTTAGGCCACAGCCATGCCAAATCCCAGTCGCGTCTGCAACCTACACCACAGCTCAGGTCAATGCTGGACCCTTAACCCACTGAGCAAGGCCAGGGATCAAACTGCAATCTTATCCTTCCTAGTCAGATTCATTTCGGCTGCACCATGAAGATGGGAACTCCTACTATTGACATTTGTATGTTAATGTTGGGTGCTGAGACCTTGTTGAGCTTGTTCATTAGTTCTTGGGTTTTTGTTGGGTTTTTTTTTGTTTTGTTTTTTTTTTTTTTGCTTTTTAGGACTATACTCCTGGCATATGGAAGTTTCCAGGCTAGGGGTCAAATCAGAGCTATAGCTACCAGCCTACACCACAGCAACTCTGGATCCAAGCCACCTCTATGACCTACACTAAGGCTCATTGCAACACTGGATCCCTGACCCACTGAGTGAAGCCAGGGATCAAACCCTCATCCTCAGGGATACTAGTTGGATTCTTTTCCACTGCGCCACGATGGGAACTCCCTGTTGTTGTTTTTAATTTTTATTTTTTTGGTCTTAACCACAGCATATGGAAGTTCTCAGGCCAGAGACCGAACCTGAGCCACAGCTGTAACCAGAGCCTCAGCAGTGACAATGCTGGATCCTTAACCTGATGAGCCACAAGGGAACTCCAGTTCTTGGTTTCTGTACGTATGGATTCTCTAGGATTTTCTACATACAGAGTCATATTTTTTTTTGCAAATAAAGACAGTTTTAATTTTTCCCTTGTGATAATTTTTTTTTCATCTCTTTTACTTACCTAACTGTGCTGGCTAGAACAAGCAGTACAATGTTAAATAAAAGCCATAAGAATAAATATCCTTGGCTTGTTCCCGATCTTAAGTGGAAGGCATTTATTCTTTCATCATTATAGGTCATGTTGTTAGCAGTATTTTTTTTTTTGTCTTTTTGTTGTTGTTGTTGTTGCTATTTCTTGGGCCGCTCCCGCGGCATATGGGGGTTCCCAGGCTAGGGGTCGAATCGGAGCCGTAGCCACCGGCCTACGCCAGAGCCACAGCAACGCGGAATCCGAGCCGCGTCTGCGACCTACACCACAGCTCACAGCAACGCCAGATCGTTAACCCACTGAGCATGGCCAGGGACCGAACCCGCCACCTCATGGTTCCTAGTCGGATTCGTTAACCACTGCGCCGCGACGGGAACTCCCTGTTAGCAGTATTTTGGTGCCTGCCAATCCCTGCTGTACATGATCTTGCCCATCCTCTATCAGTAGACTTCTGTAGCTTGTTTACTCACTGCATGCTAACCTGATGTTGGGGGATCGTCTCTGTTTCCTTGATACAACTAAATCTTAGGTAGGCAAGATATTAGGTTCTTGTGGGCAGGCCTTTCTCGAAATGTTGCCCCTCTCCCAGCTGTAGGAAACCTCTAATGATCTGAGCCCAAGTCATTGTTCTAGCTCTCCCCCAGGAACAGAGAATGTTTTATTTTCCTATATACCCAGCTTCCATAGGTCTTATTCTGCCTGGGTAAAACAAGATTAGCTGCCCTTCCCCTAGAAACTTAGGTCATATTTCATAGTGGAGAAGATTTGGGGCAGGATTTCATGATTTTCTCTCAGCAATGGCTGCTCACTTCCTCCAGCCCGTACCCAATCTTTTCTCATGCATTTCATGGGCATTACCTTGCAAATGTTCATGATCTTCAAGGTTCCTATACTCAAGCGGTCTACACTGGTTCTTTTGCATTTCATTAAAAAAAAGTAGCTAGAAAATTTAGCTGAGGAGTTCCCATTGGCTTATTGGGTTAAGGATCTGGCATTGTCACTTCAGCAGCCCAGGTTGCTGCTTTGGCACGGATTCGATCTCTGGCCCCGGGAACGTGCATATGCCACAGGCATGGCAAAAAAAAAAAAAAAAAAAACCTTAGCTGAATACTTCTAACCTGCTTATCAACATAGGACTGAAAGTTCTATCCAGCACAATAGAACAAGAAAAAATAAAAGGATGTCATACAAATCATGAAGGAAGAAATGAAACTGCCTTTATTTGCAGATAGCATGGTTTTCTATATATAATATGAAAAAACCCTCCTGAAATTAATAAATTAATTCAATTAAGTCACAGGATATGATTAGTATATAAAAATCAATTGTATTTTTATACTAGCAATGAGCATGTGGAAATCAATATTTGAAATACAACGCCATCACAATTACTCAATATGAAACATTTAGGTATAGATATAACAAATCATGTACAGAACTTATATGCTGAAAACTTGCAAAATGCTGATGAAAAAAATCAAAAATCTAAATGAATGGTGACAGATATTTATGAATTGGAAGAGTCATCATGACAAAGGTGTTAATTCATCCCAATTTGATATGCAGGTTTTAGGTAATTCCTATTAAAATTCCCACAAGACTTTTTGTAGATGCAGACAAGATAATTCTAAAATCTGTATTGAAAAGACAAAGAAACTGGAATAGCTAAAAACACTTTGGAAAAAAAAATACAGTAGGAGGAAGTACTCTGTCCAAATAGAAGACACATTATATAGTTACACTAGTCAAGACTATGTGGTATTGGTAGAGAGACAGACACCTTAATAAATAGAACATAATAGATAACCTAGAAATAGCCAACACACAAGTATAGACAACTGATTTCTGACATAAGCAAAAAAGCAATTCAATAGAGAAAGAATGATCTTTTCAACAAATGCCAGACAAATTGGATATCCGTAGGGAAAAAGAAGAAAAAAGAACTTGGACCTAAGATTCACAATTTATACAAAAATTGACTTATTCCAACCAAATAACATAATCTATAAGTCATATAGATTTTAACTAGCTTACTTATTTATATTACAACATAAACTCTGATCCCTGACACTCAGTAAGAAAAACATGACTTTTTAAAATTACATTTTATGAGTAGTTAATTTTTATTTTAATAGAAAACATGCAATGGAAGTTGTATGTGCCTATTAATATTTACAAATATATCCTGATGTCCTGTTTATATGTCAATATAATATTTTCAGTGGATTTACAATAGATTATGCATAAGGTTTCCCTATAATACCAAATAGATATATTGTGTTATTTTTGCTACTCTGAATAATTTTAATAAAATCTGATGTTTTCCTAATGAAAAAAGACTTCCAAGCCTATATTTCAGGATAACTTCATGTTAGTTTTGAAAGCTAAATAGCTGCCATATATTGATCTGTGCAATCCCCATAGTAACCATGATATATTAATCCCTTTAATATTAAAATCTCAACCAAACTACTGTACATTGTACAAAGTAAATACAAAATATATGATCTTACTGAATTAATTAACGAGGAAATTCTTCATAAGAATTTTTAGGATTTTTTGGTTAGAATTATAGGCGCAGTAATATGGGGTAATTTATTAGAATAATAAGTTTGAAGAAATATATGAACTCAAAATTACCAGAGTCAGTTTTTTAAAAAAGGAATGTTAACCTATAACACTCTTATCTATAAGTTCTTTAACAATATTTATCTATTGAAAACGGCCTTTATAGAAACTGATAATCTCCAATGTTTTTGAGTTTTCAGATTGTTATTCATTGACATTGTAATGGTAATAAATAGAAAATTAAATGTTAAAAGCTTTGCTCTAGAGATCTTTTACATCTTCCTCATATTACTGAAAAGAACACATTAATATGGGATTATATTAATATATAATATCTCAATGTGAAATAATCACATGACATCAGGCAATAGTTCTCTTGAGTTCTTCAAGGTCATGTTCACTACTATAAAATTAGGAGATAAATAAATGTGGTGTTAAATGTCTTACTTAAACTTGTATATATAAGGCAGATACTGATGTTTAGAATTGTGAGTAGATATAAATGTTATTTAATTTGAGGTCATTTTACATCTGTAAATATATTGATGAAAATGTTTCAGTTACTACATAAATTATTCATTTTGACTACAAACAAGGTCTCAATCAGATGAGTAAAGTTGTATATCAGCTTCACATTCTTAATGTTTCCATTTAGATTAAAAGCGTGCACTGAATTAGTAAAGACATTGCACCTATTTTTTAAGCAAAATATGTCTACTTTAGAAAAGTTTATGTGGAAATGGTGAGAAAAATTACCATTAAATAGTCAAATATATCATGTGATATGTGACTATATATTATATTATAGTTATGTTATATATTATAAAATAATTTATAATGTGTAATATATACTATATATTATAAAAGGTATATTTTACAATAGATACTTTTTTGGTATGTCTAAAATTCAAATGTATCTGGATCATCTTATTTTTTGCTGAATATGACCACTCTACTATTGAATAATACATAATTAGGAAAACATACATTATTGTGAGTCAACAGCTATGTAGAATATTACAGTGAACATAATATTCCCAAATCTCTCTTCCAGCTAGATGGGAGAAAGTGTTTCCCACCTGTGTCTCTTTGCTTAAAATATATTAGTTGGTTTTTATTTTTTTATTTTATTTTTTGGTTTTTAGGGCCACGTCTATGGCATATGGAAGTTCTCAGGCCACAGGCTGAATCGGAGCTACATTTGCCAGCCCACACCGCAGCCACAACAACGTGGAATCTGAGCCATATCTGTGACCTACACCACAGCTCATGGCAATGCCAGATCCTTAACCCACTAAACAAGGGCAGGGATGGAACCGTGTCCTCATGGATACTAGTCAGGTCCATTAACCACTGAGCCATGATGGGAACTCCTGTTAGTTAATATTTAGAACTATTAACTACCAGGTATTGTGAACAGAGAAAATAGAAACAAATATTTAGTTAACTTGGGTAGAAAGTGGAAGAGTGCAAATTTTGGGAGGATGGTATGAGGTAGAGAAAATAAACTCTGGTTCTTCAGGCAATAATATTTTAAAATTAGTAAAATGTCTCAGAGACTACATTGAGATAAAGAGCAAATAAAGGACCAAAACTAGTACACAGAGAAAAAGTCATTTTTTCAGAGGACTCGTGCAGAAAAACAATTTGTCTTAGGGAGTTCGAGAAGAAATATGCAATCCGTATTTTTCACTTGTGTCTTTCTCAGAGTTAAGAGGATTATAAATTTGCTTTCATCAGTTTGAGACTTGAAATGAAATGCCATAATAGAGGATTTCTAGTATGAGCACATTAGTCACTTATCTTCCTTCTCTTGGAATTCACAAGAATAAGGCAACTGAACTATACACCTCTTAAATGATGCTAGGAGCAGCTGAAACCTTAAATAAGGAAAAGATGTCCACGCTGCCACAGGCAGTGGATAGAGTACAGTCATATGACATGGAGTAAGTCCAGAGAATATGCCACAAATGTAGATCACAGAGGCTTCTGACAGTGTCCATCTCTCAGATTTAAAGACAGGGGCCTGAGCTGAAAGTAGTGGATTCCTGTGTGCAATACTGGGAACAGTGTGCAAAGGCTGGAGGTGTGGTTTTGTCCTGAGAAGCTTAGAGCAATCACATAGAGAGGAAATTTTTGTTACAGAAATCTCTCAGAAGAAGCAAAAAGAAATGGACAACGAAAAAAGAAGCTGAGATATATGTATGAATTGATATGTTACTGTCTGGACAATAAGAACCTCAGAAAAATAGAGAAATGAAACCAATACAGATAAATTTCTCAGACTTAATGAAACATAAAAGTAACAAAACAAGAGATTCAGAGTATACTGGAAAAGGAGAAATAAATTGCAACACACAGAGTCACATTAGAGTGAATTTTTTCTAAATGTCACAGAAAAGGAGAGCATTCTGAAAGCTTATAGACAGACATAAAATGAAAACAAGAGTCATAGTGAGAATCAGATTTTCAAATAGCAGCACATGATGCAAGAAATTGGAGAAAAAGAATGTAAAATCTAGCATATGTATTTATCCAGACAGTCATTGAAACATAAGTGCAAAGTGAAATTATTCTCAGCTTATAGGCCCTAGAAGTATGTTACAGAGATAAGGCAAAACAGTTAGAGATGAAGTACTTAAATCAGAGGAGGAAAAATTCCAGCAATTGCCTAAGGACATGGAGAAGAAAAGGTGATAAGTTATCATGGTATACTTTGTTGTGCTAAAATGGATGAGAGAGAGTGAAAGAGAATGAGAGAGAGATAGTAAAGATAGCTGTAATTACACCAAAATAGAAGTCTATAAAATATCAACATGATGGAAAGTGGAAAGAGGGGGAAGAATGAGTGATACGACAGCATGACAGGTTGAAATAAAATATATTCCAGAATTGAGATGTATACTGTTTACAAGAGTCATACCCTAAATACAAAAACACATGATAGTTAAAAGTAAAAGCATGAAAAAGAAATATTAAGCTAGTCAGTCAAAAGAAAGCTGCTGTATCTACATTAATAGGAGAAAAAATAGTATTTAATTTAAAAAGAGGACAGGCATAGATTAGATCTTGGAAATTTTTATTTCATTTAATTTTAATTTTATTTTATTTATCTTTAGGGCCACATCCATGGCATATGGAAGTTACTGGGCTAGAGGTTGAATCAGAGTTGTAGCTGAGGGCTACACCACAGCCATAGCAACATCGAATCCAAGCCGCAGCTTGCGGTAACGCTGGATCCTTAACCCACTGAGTGAGGCCAGGGATCGAACTGCATCCTCACAGACACTACGTTGGGTTCTTAACCTGCTGAGCCACAACAGGAACTCCCAGATCTTGGAAAATTTAAAAAAGACATTAGTGGAAAAACTGTTGAAATCCAAGTTCCCGGGGCAGGGATTGAACCCACACCACAGCAGCAACCTGAGCTTCTGCAGTGAGAACGCCCGGATTCTTAATTTGCTGCACCACAAGGGAATTCGAAAACTGGAGTTTTGTTAATACTAGTATATCATTGTTAATATCTTGGTTTTGAAATACGTACATACCATGGCAATGTGAGATGTTCACATTAGTAGAAATTGGGTGAAACTGTATGATACTATAATATATATGCAACTTTTCTGTAACTCTAAAAATCATTCTCAAAAAAAGTGCCTTAATCACAAAAAATTACTCAAAATGGATCATAAATTTGGAAATGTAGAAGTGTAAAACTTAAAACATAGGGGGAAAAAATCCTTCAGGACCTAGGGTTTGGTGAAGAGTTAAACATATTACCAAAAGCACGATCCATAAAAGAGAAAATGACAAACTGGACTTTGTCAAAATTTAAAAAAAGTTTGTTGTGTGTAAGACCTTTTTAAGAGGATAAAATAATAAGCTACAGATGTTGAGATATCTGAAAATCACATATGTGTCAGAGGACTCATCTCTAGAATATAAAAAACTTCTCAATAAGAAGAAAAATAATCTATCTACAAAACAGAAAAACACATGAGACTTTTCACTGAAGAAGAGATATAGGTGGCAGTTAAGCTCACTGAAAGATGTTCGATATCACCTGACATTAGGGAAAGATAAATTAAGGGCATAGTTAACTTTCAGTCTATAACTATTAGAAGAGCTAAAGTTTAAAACAGTGACACCACCAAATGCTGACAAGGATGCACAGAAACTAGATCTTTTATACATTGCTGGTGGAAATAGGAAATGGTATAGCCACTCTGCACAAGTTCAGTAATTTAAAAAAATTAATCATACTTCCTCATCCAGCAATTGCACTTCTGGTTACTTATCCCAGAGAAATGAAAATATATGTTTACACAGAATTTTGTGCACGAGTACCCACAGCAGTTTTAATTGTAATAGCCCAAACCTGGAAACAACAACAGCAAAAAAATCCCTTAATAGGTACAAATGCTACATAAGCTGTAGCACATTCTTACTATGGAATTCTACTCAGCTGAACGAAACAAAGCCAGTCTCAAAAGGTCATATGTTGCATGATTTCTCTTACATACTGTTCTTGTCAAGATAAAATCATAGAGATGAAAACCAGATTAGTGGGTTAGGGGTAATCTGGGATGTGGGATGTTTGGGACTGTAAAGCAGTAGCCAGAGGGAGATCTTTTTGGTTATAGAAAAGTTCTGCATCTTGATTGTGGGAAAATGATGGAAAACAATACACACACATTAAGCCATTGTTGAATTCTTAATTTAGATATTGTACTGTAGCTATCTATGTAAGATGTATACATTGAGGAGAATTGGGTGAAGGGTACGTGACACCTTTCTGTACTATCTTTGCTATTTTCTGTGACTCTAAAATTATTTCAAAATAAAAAGTTAAAAAATTGTTAGAGAAAAAATTTATCATACGTGAAGTCACACAGAATGACTGAGCTTCTTTTATTAATCATAAGATAGATTTGTCTAATGAAATACTCTTTTAATTGAAAGGGACCAGAAAGTTAAAAGTGATTAAGAAATATGGAAGTTCCCATCGTGGCTCAGAGGAAACAAATCGGACTAGTATCCATGAGGACGCAGGTTCGATCCCTGGCTTCGCTCAGTGGGTTAAGGATCTGGTGTTGCCGTGAGCTGTGGTGTAGGTCGCAGACATAGCTCAAATCTGCCATTGCTGTGGCTGTGGTGTTGGCCCGCGGCTACAGCTCTGATTCGACCCCTAGCCTGGGAAACTCCATATGCCGCATGTGTGGCCCTAAAAAGACAAAAAAAAAAAAAAGAAATATGGAACAAATGACTTTTTCATATGTTAGCCAGGTTTCCTTTTCTTTTTTTGTCTGCCCCCACAGCACATGGAAGTTCCGGGGCCAGGGGTCGAACCAATGCCACAGCAGCGACCCAGGCCAGATCCTTAACCTGGGTAGCCACAAGAAAACTTCCCAGGTTTCCTAATTATGTTGAGATAACAGTTTTTTTTTATCATTAAAAATAGAACTACCATATAATCCCACAATTCCACTTTTGTATATTTATCTGAGCAAAAGAAAACACTAATTAGAAAAGACATATGCACCCCCATGTTCACTGCAGGATTTTTTACAATAGGCAAGATATAGAAGCAACCTGAGTGTCCATCAGTGGGTGAATAGATGAAGAAAATGTGGCATGTATATAGAATGGAATATTATTCAGCCATAAAATAGAATGAAATCTTACTATTTGGATGGAACTTAGGACATTATGCTAAATGAAATAAGTCAGACAGCCAGAGAAAGACAAATACTATAAGAGCTCACTTATCTGTGGAATAGAAGAAGGAGGAGAAGATGAAGATGAAGAAGGAGAAATAGCACCTTATAGATAGAGAAGAGATTGGTGGTTGCCAGAGGGGGTGGGTTGGGGATGGGCAAATGGGTGAAGGGGGTCAAAAGGAACAAACGTCCAGTGATATAATAAATAAGTCATGGGGATATAATGTACAGCATGGTGACTATAGTTAATGATACTATATTGCATATTTGAAAGTTACTAAGGAGAAAAAATCTTAAAAGTCCTCCTCACAAGAAAAAAAATTTTTTTGTTAACTGTGTGTGGTGCTAATCTAGCTAGATGTGTGGTGATCATTTTGAAAACCCAAAAGTTTTTTTTAACACCAGTTGATGGCTGTTTCTAATATTTTTATGGAAATGAAAATGTCCCGGAATAGCCAAAAGAACTTTTAAAAAGAACAAAGTTGGAGTTCTCTTGTGGCTCAGTGGGTTAAGGATCTGGCATTGTCTCTGCAGTGGTGCAGGTTGTTGCTGTGAAAGAAGATACTGGAATGGCAAACAAGCACATGAAAAGATGCTTAGTCATTAGGGAAATGCTGCCTCACAATGAGATACTACTGTGTATTCATCAGAAGGTCTAAAATTGGGGAGTTCCCGTCGTGGAGCAGTGGTTAACGAATTCGACTAGGAACCATGAGGTTGCGGGTTCGGTCCCTGCCCTTGCTCAGTGGGTTAACGATCCGGCGTTGCCATGAGCTGTGGTGTAGGTTGCAGACGCGGCTCGGATCCCGCGTTGCTGTGGCTCTGGCATAGGCTGGTGGCCACAGCTCCGATTGGACCCCTAGCCTGGGAACCTCCATATGCCGCGGGAGCGGCCCCAGGAAATAGCAAAAAGACAAAAAAAAAAAAAAAAGAAGGTCTAAAATTGATGATACTGGTGACACTGTGTTTGTGAGGATATGGATCACTGGAATGCTACTATACTGCTGGTTAAAATGTAAATCACTTAATCATTTGGGAAACAGTTTAATATATTTGTAAGAAGTTAAACGTATACCTACTACGTGATTAATCCATTCTTAAGCTAGGTATTTATTCAAGAGACATGAAAATACATGTGATGCAAAGAACTATATGCAAGTGTTCACAGCAGCTTTATTCAGAAAGGCAAGAAAATTAGAAACAACCCAAATGTACACCAACAAAGGTATGGATAAACAAAATTTGATATATCCAAAAAATGGAAAACTATTCAGCCATAAAAATGAATAAACTATATTGATCCACAACGACGTGTATCAATCACAAAATAATTATGCTGAATGAAAGAAGGAAGAAAAAAAAGAATGTATGATTCCATCTATGTAAATTTCCAGAATATTCAGTGATTTTTTTTTTTTTTAAATTGACCACACCTGCAGCATGCAGAAGTTCCCAGGCCAGGGATGGAACGTACGCCATAGCTGTAACCAGAGCCACAGTAGTGGCAACACCAAATCCTTAACCTGCTGAGCCACGAGGGAACTCCATTTCCAGAATATCTAAATTGATCTGTTGTCACAGAAAGCATATCAGTATTTGCTTTGGTTTGAGGTTGGAGAAGAGCCATCAGGATTAACTGGAGAAAGGAGATTGCAAAGTTGCATGAGGAAACTTTTGGAGATGACAGTTACATTCTCATGTGTGTATAAATGTCAAAAATTATCAAAGTGCACATTTTAAATACATGCAATTTATTATCTATTATTATATTATGTATATATATATAGCATTAAGTATATATTATATATCTATTCATATTATTATCTATTGTTCTTCCAAAAAGCTGTGATTATTATTTTTTTTTAATTTTAATTTAATTTTTTTTCTTTTCTAGGGCCGCACCCATGGCATATGGAGGTTCCCAGGCTAGGGGTCCAATCTGAGCTGTAGCCGCCAGCCTATGCCACAGCCACAGCAATGCCAGATCCGAGCCACATCTGCGACCCACACCATAGTTCACAGCAACGCCGGATCCCCAACCCACTGAGCAAGGCCAGGGATCGAACCTGCAACCTCATGGTTCCTAGTCTGATTAGTTAACCACTGAGCCACGATGGGAACTCCTGATTATTTTTTCAAAGCTAGCTAGCAACAAAAACAAAATGACTAGTCAAAAGTTTGCTTTGTCCCATACATAAAGGGGTGATGAAAAAATGATTTCTAACAAAAATGAATAAAAATATGTATTGTAAGTTCAAGTTTTCCTACTCTGTATTTTTCCATTGTACTTTGTGGTCACAGTGATTTCTACTTTGCTAAAAGTGCATTATATGATAATATTTCTATAAAAATGATGAAAGATTTCTGTCTATGAAATTCTCTGTATTTCAAGTTTTAGTAGTTTCAAATGTGCACAAAGGTATTTGCCATATACACATAATAGTACAAAAGCAAATCAAATGATTCATTTCTCTACATCAACCAAGGATAATTCCTTCTTAAAATATAGCCAAATTGTAGAAATTCAACAAACCTATGAAAATCACTGCATTTTAAAATAAAAACTTCCCTGGAACCATAAAAGTGAACATCCTTATACTATTCCCTGGTATTTATCTTCTTGTTCTAACTAAAACCTGGTTCTCCACTGAGGATGTTGATTCACTTAAATCCTTCTCAACTGGTGGCTGTTTGCTCTTCCTACTCCTGCATCTCATGGTACTCACACTCTCCATTGCCACTTTCATGCCATCCTCTTCTGCTCATCCTTTATGATTCCAGTTGTGAATCCATTGCCTTTAAGACTATACCAACTCTACCACCCAATTCCCACTTTGTTGTATTTATTCAGAGACTCTAAGAATATCCTTAATCCCATTTGTAAAACTATGCTAACATTTGTTGCGATGATAAAAGGCTGAAATATTAAAAGACAATCTTTCCTGTGTTGAAGTGCCTTTATTCCTTTGACCAAGGTCAAATTGTATTTGCATAGGTCTATTTGTGGACTTACTATTCTGTTCCATTTATGTATGTGTCTAGTTGTTTTAAATATGCTTTCTTGTTTATTTTTACTTTGAAATAAATCCTGAAATTGGGAAGTGTGTTCTTTATCAGTATCATCTAAACTGCTCAAGATTTAAAACGAGTTTGTCAATATCTACAAAATAGCTTGCTGAAATTTTTATTGGGATTGCACTGGATCTTTAGATCAATTTAAGAAAAGTTGGCATACCAATAATATTGTGTCTTTTGATCATTAACAGGGAATATATCTCAATTGATATTTTTCATTACATTCAAGAGTGTTTCATATTTTTTCCACAGAGATTTGTAAATATTTTATTGGATTTAACTTGGCCTTTTTTTTTTTTCTTATTTGCTATGTTGTAAAGGGTATTGTTTCTTTCATATTCCAGTTACTTATTACTGGTATACAGAAAATCAACTGAATTTTGTTTAACTTTGAACTTAGCTTCATGTTATCTCTATAAATTCCCATAAGGGCACAGAACAATGGGTTCCCTTTCTTCTTGAACTTCCCAAGTCACCGTATTGAATAACCTGAATACTGAGTTTTCATTGATTCACCAGGACCACCCAGAAGAGACACAGCCACCAATCAATGAACAGGTAGGTTTGAGCTTCCTGCGCTGTGCCCTCACGACCAGCAGGGGGCGCTTGAACCTACCATTTCTACCCCGCGCAGAGCGCATGTCTGGTCGGAGCGCATGCGTGGTTCGACTGTACCGTCGGCGCCTCGTCCGCGGCGAGGGCAAGAAGTTAGTTTCCTTACAACCAAGGGGACGCCCTGGCAACTTCTGGACAGCTTGGGGCTTCATCCGTGGGGAAGAAGCTTCCTGTCACGGCCGCAAGGACTAAGAAGCAGGCTCTTCCACGGTTTGTCCCCGACGTCTTTCTAAGTAGTGAGTATAGCATTTTTCATTTTCTGGAATGTTCTCACGTGCTTTTGTCTTTACGTTCTCGTATAATATTTTAACAAGAATTAATTTGCGCAATTGTCCAGTCACTGAGGGGTTTTAAGGGTCGAATTCATAGCATCTTGTATAATGGTTTGTGGTTTCAGGGATTCTGGGGAGAAATCCTGATACAGTTTGAGAGGGAAACACATAGACACGTGAAAGTAATATAAAAAAATAGGGGCAGCCAGCCCTCTGTGGAGCCATAGCATAGCCTGAGGCAAAGGAGGAAAGGTTTCCCCCAAGCGCCTTCTTCCACTCACTTGTAGTAACGTTTCTACCAGTGATTCAGGGGGCGAGCATCTCTTGCTATATCTCACCCTGTTTCCAAGATCACCCCCAGTGTTGCCTTGTCGCCCATTTCTCTGCTCAGAAAGGAGCAGTTCACATTCTCATCTGAGCAGGGCCGCCTTCCACAGTAGTCCTGCAGATGGTGTGGCTGAGCGTGGCAGCCCTGTTTTCTCTTAAAAAAAAAAAAAATCAGAAGTATAATTTACACACCATAAATGGTTTCATGTAGTACAATTCAGTGAATTTTAGAAAGTTGAGAGGTGTACACCCATCTCCACAGTCAAATTTATAACATTGCCCTCAACTCGAAAAGAAACCTAATGCTCATTTGTAGCCCCTTCTGGTAACACTTTATTCACTTGGCCTCCAAGGCACTTCTTTTCTCCTACTTTTCTGCTTAAGGCTGTTCCTTCTCAGTCTCTTTTGCTGGATTCACTCTTCCTTGTTGTCTTAATGTTGGGATGCCTTTGGGTTCAGTTCTGGGACCGCCTCATCTTTTCTCTCTCCATACTTCCCCTGAATGAATGTTTCCAGTCTCCTGGCTTTACAGACTATCCATATGCTAATAACATCTAATTTTATATTTCCAGGTTAGGCTTTCCTCAACTCCAGAGGACCCTTGCCTACTCAGCATCTCTGTGTGCATATTAAATTTAATAAATCTCCTAATCAGCCCCACATTCTCCTTGAACTGGAGACCTCTCCATCTAGATGACTGGACATCCTATTCGTTAGTAAAACCTGTAGGCACTCCTTTAAAAAATATATACAAAATAATTATTTTATCTGGTCAGTCAGATAAATACTCTGCAGTGCCAAACCTGCGGTGGCTCCCCTATCGAACTCGGTTTAAAAGCCAGTCCATGCAATGGCTTGCTTACACAGCCCTGTTCAACTAGCCTTCCTTTATTTTGCTGAACTTCATTCATTCCTAAAGACTTTCCCAGTGTACACTGCAGCCGCGCTGGCTGCCTCGATGTTCCTAGAACCAGGCAAATACCCTACTCCTTAGGGTATTTGCATGGGATATTCCTTAGGTGAGTTCTTCTGTGCTAGCCCATGTTATCCCTTTCTCACATCCTTCATATGTTTTAGATATTTGCTCAAAAATCACCTTCTCACTAAGACTATAGGAAAGGACAAATAAGTTTTTCTCCACCCATCTGAGTTTTTGGTGGAGACTGCTGTTGTGAAAACCAAACAAGTGTCTTAACGTGTATTCCTCCTTTATACATGGAAGACACTTGGGGAGAGTAACTGTGAGGTGCTTTGAATTGTAAGTAAATACCGTCTTAATAGGGAAAGGGGAGAGGGTATGTAGATGACTTAGGGGGTAGTAAATGATTTTTAGGCAAGATGAGGGACCCTTAGAAGAATAGAGGGGAGGTATGTTGGTTTGTGAGAAAGTGTGTTTGGCTGTAGTGTTGACTAATAGTCTCCGCTCCTGTGATAAAAATCTTTCCTGGTTGATGAATTGCTCAGGGAGAGCGTCTATGACAGTTGAGTTTCTTTTGGAGGATCTGTCTGTAGGCAGATAAGGGGTTTCAGAAAAAGCCCCTCCTTGAAGTTGCTATTTTTCAAAAACCTACAGCTCAACATAATCAAAATATCAAAGTGGCATATTTTGGAGTGGCAGATTCTCCTACCCTTCAAGCCTTCCTTGATCACTTCATTTTGCAGCAAGTCCCCATATTAGAACTCCAGACCCCCTTTAATCTGGTTGTGTATTTTTTTCTCTTGCCCTTCATCACCTTCTAATGGTACAGAGTTTACTTATATCTGTGCCCCCTCCACCCAGCTAGAATGCAAGTTCCCTGAGGACAAATATTCTTGGTTCTTTTGTTTAATAACGGCACGTAGGAGTTCCTATTGTGCTGCAGCGGAAATGAATCTGTCTAGGAACCATGAGGTTGTGGGTTTCACCCCTGGCCTCACTTAGTGGGTTAAGGATCTGGTGTTGCCATGAGCTCTGGTGTAGGTCTCAGACATCCTCAGATCCTGCGTTGCTGTAGCTGTGGTGTAGGCCGGCTGCTGTAACTCGGATTACACCCCTAGCCTGGGAACCTCCATATACCACAGGTGTGACACTAAAAAGCAAAAAATAAAAAATAATAATAGTAAAAAAATAATGGCACGTAATTGGCACCAACAAATATTTGTTGAATGAATACCAAGTGGCAGTGTGTAACTATCATAATGAAAACAGTTGGGTATATAGTTTAAGAAGTAACTGAGGGGGAGGAGGAATTAGATGAAGGTGGCTGCAAGGTACAGACTTTCAGTTTTAAGATAAATAAGTACAAGGGACGTAATGTGCAACACGAAAAATATAACTAACACTGTTATACATTATATATGAAAGTTGTTCAGAGAGTAAACCCTAAGAGTTCTCATCACAAGGAAAACATTTTTTCTATTTCTTCAATTTTGTGTATATACAAGATGATGAATGTTCCCTTAATCTTGGAGTTCCCATCGTGGCTCAGTGGTTAACGAATCTGACTAGGAACCATGAGGTTGCAGGTTCGATCCCAGGCCTTGTTCAGTGGGTTAAGGATCTGGCGTTGCCGTGACCTGTGGTGTAGGTTGCAGACGCAGCTAGGATCCCGAGTTGCTGTGGCTCTGGTGTAGGCCGGCGGCTACAGCTCTGATTAGATTAGACCCCTAGCCTGGGAACCTCCATATGCCACGGGAGCAGCCCTAGAAAAAGGCAAAAACAACAACAACAACAAAAAAAGTTCCCTTAATCTTATTGCAGTAATCATTTCATGATGCATGTAAGTCAAATCAGTATGCTGTATACCTTAAACTTATACAGTGCTGTATGTCAATTATATCTCAGTAAAACTGGACCAAAAAAAATGAAGGATCAGTTTAACAAAATTGAAAGCTCAATTATTACAAGGCCCAGTTTCATATTAGCATACCCCCCCACAATTAAAGTTAAAAATCTCACCTTCCCAGTGTTTTCCCAAATAAACTCCACATGGATTAAAGAGAGTGTGAAATGTGAGCCATAAAATCCCATTGGTCCTGAGAGTGACATAATGCTGTCTTTTCTTAAGGAAGGAAAACAAGTTATAGAAAAATGTTCTTTAAAATGAGCTCATACTTGTACAAATGAAAATGAGGTGGAAAAGAAAGCCTAACATGTGTACATTTGAGTTAGCAGATGGTTGTGTGAGCAAGGAAAACTGTGTGGACAGATAAGCACAGAGATTTTGGCAATGGTTGAGGCTGGGCACAAGAATTAAACTAATTTTTTTCTTTATTTTGCATAGTTGTGTATTATCTCAAGTATTAGAATAAGAAAGTAGTGTCTTTTAATGAATGTTCCACACATTGAAAAATTAAACTTACCTCCTACCACATTAAACAAAGTCTTCAAGGATCAAACTTCCCAATCTGTAAAAAGGGATAATTTCTGGCCTTATGACTGATAATGACAATTGTTAACATTTACCAAGTTCTGACTGATATTTCAGGCACTGTGCTAAGAGCTTCTATGTGGTTCTGCTGATTTAATCTGCATAATAAAACTCATGACAGATAATATTACTTCAGCCTCAGTGATCTGTCAAGAGGATTAAATGAGCCAACATGCAGTAAGAAAATACTGCTATAAACTGAACACAACCTAGAAATGGAAGTAATTACATGATTTTATTTATTTATTAAATGTTTTAATTGAAATACGGTTGATTTATAATGTGTAAATTTCTGCTATATAGCAAAGTGACTCATATATATATATATATTCTTTTTAAAATATTATTTCCTATTATGGTTTATCACAGAACATTGAATGTAGTTCACTGTGCTATATTGTAGGATCTTCTTGATTATCCCCTTCCTGTATAGTAGGTTATATCTATTAACCCCAACCTCCCACTCCATCCCTCTCCCCCCACCCCCCTTTGGCAACCACAAGTTGGTTCTCTATGTCTGTGAGTACCAGACTTATATATATTTTCGTCTATACCCACGGCATGTGGAAGTTTCTAGGCTACGAATCGAACCCATGCCACAGCAACGACTTGAGCCACAGCAGTGACAACACCAGATCCTTAACCCACTGTGTCACAAGGGAACTCCCAGACTTAGATTTTTAAAGGACCATTCTGGTATTGATATTTAGGATAAATTGAAGAATGGGGGAAAGCAGGGAGACCATTAATAGTCTATTCTAGTCATCCAGGAAGAAGACAATGGTAGCTTGGACCAATGTAGTAGAAGTGGAGGTGGTAAAAATGGTGAGATTTTATACGTATTTTAAAGGTAGTGTCAATAGGCATTATTTTATTCTTTTTTATAGCTGAGTGATATTTCATTGTATAAATATACCATATCCGATTTATCTGTTTGTTAATGGACATTGTAGGTTGTTTCCATGTCGTGGCTATTGTGAATAGTGCTGCAGTGAACAAAGGGGTGCATGTATCTTTTTGCATGCAAGTTTTGTCTGGATATATGCCCAGGGGTGGGATTGCTGGGTCATATGGGAGTTCTATATTTAGTTTTCTGAAAAACCTCCATACTGTTTTACATAGTGGTTGTGCCAGTTTACTTTCCCACCAACAGTGTAGGAAAATTCCCTTTTTCCCACACCCTCTCCAGCATTTGTTATTTGTTGACTTTTTGATGATGGCCATTCTGACAGGTATGAGGTGGTACCTCATAGTAGTTTTGATTTGCATTTCTTTAATAGTAATGTTGAGCATCTTTGCATGCGCTTTTTGGCCATCTATATGTCTTTGAAGAAATGTCTGTTTAGATCTCCTGCTCATTTTTTGATTGGGTTGTTTGTTTTTGGTTTTTTTTGATATAGAGCTGCGTGAGTTCTTTGTATATTTTGGAGATTAATCCCTTGTTGGTTGCTTTGTTTGCAAATATTTTCTCCCATTCTGTGGGATGTCTTTTGGTTTTGTGTATGGTTTTCTTTGCTATGCAAAAGCTTTTAAGTTTAATTAGGTCCCATTTGTTTATTTTTGTTTTTATTTTCATTACTCTAGAGGTTGGATCAAAAAATATATTGCTGTAATTTATGTCAAAGACTGTTCTGCCTATGCTTTCTTGTAAGAGTTTTATATATCCAGACTTATATTTAGGTCATCAGTCCATTTAGGGTTTATTGTTGTACATTTATGTTTGAGAAGATTCCAGTTTCATTCTTTTACATGTAGCTGTCCATTTTCCCCAGCACCACTTATTGAGGAGACTGTATTTTCTCCATTGTATATTCTTGCCTCCTTTGTCAAAAATTAATTGACCATAAGTGTGCAGGTTTATTTCTGGGCTTTCTATCCTGTTCATTGATCTGTGTATCTGTTTTTGTACCAGTACCATACTGTTTTGATGACTGTAGCTTTGTAGTGTAGTCTAAAGTCAGGGAGCCTGATTCCTCCAGCTCCATTTTTCTTTCTCAGAATTGCTTTGGCTATTCAGGGTCTTTTGTGTTTCCATACAAATCTAAAAAATTTTTGTTCTAGTTTTGTGAAAAATGCCATTGATAATTTGATAGGGATTGTATTGAATCTGTAGAGTGCCTTGGGTAGCATATTCATTTTGAAAATATTCACTCCTCTAGTATAAAAGCATGGTATATCTTTTCATCTGTATGTTTCATCTTTGATTTCTTTCATCACAGTATTATAGTTTCAGAATACAGGTCTATTGCCTCTTTAGGTAGGTTTATTCCTAGGTATTTTATTTTATTTTATTTTTGTCCTTGCTTGAGACATATGGAAGGTTCCTGGGCCAGAGATTGAACTGCAGTGACAATGTCATATCCTTGACCTGCTGCTCTGCAAGGAAACTCCAGTATTTTATTCTTTTTGATGTGATGGTTAATGGGATTGTTTCTTTAATTTCTCTTTCTGGTCTTTGGTTGTTAGTGTATAGGAATGCAGGAGGTTTCTTTGTATTAATTCTGTATTGGGGGACTTTATCGAATTCATTGATGAGCTCTAGTAGTTTTCTGGTAGCAGCTTTAGGATTTTCTATATATGGTATCATGTCATCTGAAAGTTTTACTTCTTCTTTTCCAACTTGGATCCCTTTTACTTCTTTTGCTTTTCTAATTGCCATGGCTAGGACTTCCAGAAGTATGTTAAGCAAAAGTGGTGAGAGTGGACATCCTTTTCTTGTTCCTGATCTTGGAGGAAATGCTTTCACCTTTTCACTGTTGAGAATGATTTTAGCTGTGGTTTTGTCATATATGCCTTTTATTATGTTGTGGTAGGGTCCCTTTGTGCTCACTTTCTGGAGAAGTTTTTTTTTTTTTTAAATCAAATGGGTGTTGAATTTTGTCAAAAGCTTTTTCTGCATCTGTTGAGATGATCATATGGTTTTTACTCTTCAGTTTAATGTGGTGTATCACACTCGTTGATTTGCAGATAGTGAAAAATCCTTATGTCCCTGGGAAAAATTCCATTTGATCGTAGTATATGATCCTTTTAATGTATTGCTGGATTCAGTTTGCTAGTATTTTGTTGAGGATTTTTGCATCTATGTTCATCAGTGATATTGGTCTATAATTTTCTTTTTTGTGGTATCTTTGTCTGGTTTTGGTATCGTTGGGGACATGGCTCGGATCGTCAGTGTCGAAAAATGAGACACATGAACACAGGGAGAGCTTGACAAGGCTCTTTACTTCTGCAGAAGGGCGCTGGTGCTCCACAAACCGCGTGCGCCTAACAAAGGACCCTCCCCTATTTATCCCTAATGCAGGTGATTTACCTGTCCCCTCCCCATAGGTCAGGTCAGGGCGCACATTCTTCCCGGTTGGCTAATTTGAAACAAATTGTTACTGGGAGAAGAGGGAAAGAGGAGGGGTTGTTGCAGGAAGGCCGTTTCAGCCAAAACCGAGTCAGCCAAAAATGAAACCGGAGCAAAATGGAGTAACCAAGATGTCCTTTGATAGGAAAGACATTATGTTACTTTGCACAGTATCAGGGTGATGGTGCCTCATAGAATGAGTTTGGGAGTGTTACTTCCACTGCACAAACAGAAATTTAATAACATGGATACCTCCTGAATGCATGGCAGATACCTACCAAAACTGAGTAATTTTACAAAATGGCCCAGGCCACCACTTTAAATACCATCTTCAGCTAAAGACAAAAGAAAAATGTTGGGAGGAGGGGAACCAGTTATGGGAGGTTTTCAGGAAAAACAGTAAACAAAGGAAGGCAGTCATGCAGATTTAAGTCTGCCTTCTCCCTTGATAAATAGTTTCTGGAAATTTAGAGTCTCCCTTCTAGTATTGGCAGCTACAGGTAACTACCAGGAGGGGATTTAAAAGGGAAACTCCCTAACAAATAGAGTTTTCCCTTATAATGTAAATGTCCTTTACCAAAGGGTAACTTCCACCCGGTTTTCCAGAGTTCTCCTGTGTCTCGTATTTCTTGGAAATAACTAGCTCAAGATAATCCTTATGCCAAAAGGGCATATTTTGGGATGGCATATTTGGCTCTCTTTCAGCCTAATCACCTCCCAAAACCCCATGTATTAATACCAATACCTCTGCGAGTTAGGATTTCACCACTTGAATGGAAAATTGCCATTTTGTTGCTGCAACTATATGAAGACCCATGAAAATAAATAGAAGTTTACAAATATAATAAAAATCAATATAAATCAATATCAGAATAGTAGTATAGTAGCAGTATGTGTCTGGCAAGCCACTCAGTTCCAAATGTGCGGAACTAGCGGAAAAATAATAGAGACCAAAGAAAGAAAAGATATTATGACCTCAGATATACAATGGCTTATGAATAAAGAACTAGAATATGTAGCTTTATTACTAAATACAGAAACCAAAGCAACCTAAGTGAGTATCTATAGTGTCTTATTCTCCTGTTCTATTTTTAATATTCTGAGTGTAAAGATTCCTGCTCCTTTAAAACAGTCTATTATATTATGTGAGTTGCTTAAAGCTGGTAGTGGTAGTGGAATGGATTCTGGATGCTTGCTTTCTAGTCTTATTATCTGCAAGGATAAGCTGAGGGGATTCTCGTCTTTTATAATGAACTCTATGGGGAGCCTAAAAGAGTTTGGGAGAACACATACCTCAGTTTGAGTCACAGTTCAACCATTTAGTAGTTTTGTCAGTTATATCAAGTTAAATTTTCTGAGTCTCAGTTCTTCCATCTATAAAATGAAAACATTATCTCTTGTAGGGTCTTTAGTAAGATGATACACACACACACACACACACACAGTGCTTAGCATTGTGCCTGGCTATTAGAAAACACTCAAAATGCCGGTAATTAATATTATAAGATTACCTGTTAAATAAAATGGTTTAGAAGAATTTTTCCAATATGCTTAATTAATAAAGGAGTTAATTTATGTGATAAGCGTTCTGGAAAAATAATTTATGGTGAGGGGCATAGAGAGTATTAGAGGAAAGTAGTATTTTTTTTTTTTTTTTTTTGCTTTTTAGGGCTACACCCGCGGCATATGGAAGTTCACAGGCTAGGGGTCGAATTGGAACTGTAGTCGCTGGCCTACGCCAGATCTGAGCCGTTTCTGCGACCTACATCACAGCTCACGGCAACACCGGATCCTTAACCCACTGAGAGAGGCTAGGGACTGAACCTGCAACCTCACGGTTCCTAGTCAGATTTGTTTCCGCTGCACCATGACGGGAACTCCAGTAGTAGTTATTTTTATGCAGTGATCTTTTTCTTATAAGGTGATATTTGAGCAAAGACCTGAAGGAAGTGAGAGAACAAGCCATGCAAGTATTTGGAGATAGAAGAGAATGCTGTAGGCAGGGAAAACCCCAAATGCACCAAAATACCATGCCTGACATATTAGCCCTGGGTTAGGGTTAGGTTAGGATTTGGGATACCAACCAGGAAGCTATTTCATGAAGAGCATAGTCAGTACAGGGATTAGTGGTAGAAGATGAGTTCAGAGAAGTAGCCAGAAGGTTGATCTTGGAGGGGCTCATGTGATTGAGAATGGACTTTGAAATTAATCAGAAAAAAGTAGGAAGCGGTTTCAACAAGTTTTAAGCAGAGATACAATCTGACGTGTTTTAACTGATCTGCTCAACATATTATGATCAGATTGAGCCATGGATCAAAAGGCCATAAGCAAGGGAGTTCCCATTGTGGTGCAGTGGAAACGAGTCCAACTAGGAACTATGAGGTTGTGGGTTCGATCCTTGGCCTCGCTTAGCGGATTAAGGATCTGGCATTGCTGTGAGCTGTGGTGTAGGTTGCAGACGTGGCTTAGATCCTGCATTGCTGTGGCTGTGGTGTAGGCTGTCAGCTATAGCTCTGATTCAGTCCCTAGCCTGGAAACCTCCATATGCTATGAGTGCATCCCTAAAAAGCAAAAAAGGGGGGGGGGCATAAGCAGGGAGACCAATTTGAAGGCTATTGTAATAATCCAGGTAGGAGATAATATTTGGACCATAATGTTGTTACTGGAATGTGGTGAGAATTGACTTGTTTCTAGATATCTTTCGAAGTGCTAATGGACTAGATTGGTTGTGTGAACAAAATTGAGGAGTCCAGTTAATTCCTAAGTTTTTACCTGAGCATTTGGTAATTCAAGATGCCTATTAGATATCCAAGTGAAATTTAAGTTTGTAGTTGGAAGGGAGATGCTGGATCTGGCGTAGAGCCATGCACTTGGGATTTATGAGGCTGTACGTGAATTTAATGTCATGAGAAAATACAAAATCATTTAGAAAGTGAATATATAGAGAGATCATAGATGGATGTGAATTTGAGAAAGAGCTTCTTAACTTGGTGCTTAACCCCACCCCCTAGTCCTGCTCCATCATATTGTCAGGAGAACATCATCATCCACACCATTGCTACTGTAAGGAGAGAAAACTGCACCTAGCCCAGCACCAGCACCAGCACAGTGCCAGCCAAAGACAATGGGATACCACTAAGTGCTACTGCAACCTGCAACCTGACTGCAATAGGGAACCAATAACATGTGCAAGCAAGGGAGTCAGCTCCTAAACTTCCTCTCCTCATCCTGCCACTGCCCTACTCTACATGTTAGGCAATTGCATCAGTAAATTATATAGTTACGCTATCTATGAAAGATTTAAAACAAAAGTGCACATAAAATGAAAATAGATGGCAGATTATGTATGAGACACATGTTAGCTAAAGGAAAGATATAACAATTTTGTCAGATAAAACAGAATTTGAAGTGAAAACATCATACAAGATAAATGGGGTGTTATTTACTGATAACAAGAAAAATGGATCAGGAGAATCCAGTGATCATGAGAGCAGCACTCTAAAGCTATAAATGACAGAACCACAGAGAAAAGGCAAGTCAGACATTTTAGTTGGTATTATTAACACGCTTCTATTATAAATTGATGGACAAGAATGCCAAAAACTCTAGTAAACTAGAAGATATAAATAACACAATTAGAGTAGCTAAGAGCATAAACTCTGGCAGACTGCTGAGTTCAGGTTTCATCTCTACTCTCACGTAGCTGTGTGACTTTGGGAAAATTATTTAACGGTTTTTTTAATCAGTTTTTTTAATAAAATGGACATGATAATACATATCTCACAAGGTTTTGTTGAGGAATGAATGAATTATTGTATTTAAAGTGCTTGGGTAGTATCAGATACAGTTAATTACTATCAATAAATATATATAAATTTATACCTAGTCGAGAATACACATTTTAAATTGAGATATAATTGATACATAGTATTATATTAGTTTTAGGTGTACAAAATTATACATAATTTTTTAACCAAAATGAAACATTCGCAGAATTTGACCATGACACAAAAAAGAAATCTAAATAAATTCTAAAGAATCAGCATCAAGCAGGATGTGTTTCCCTGACCACAGTGAAACAAAATTAGGTATCAGTCAAAAGTGATGAATGAAATGAGCCTTGTCTGGAAAAATACACTAATAAGTAACACTTGAATTTTTAAGTATAAATAGGGGAAATAGTGAAATACTTAAATGAGAATGTTATTAAAAATACTGCATGTCAGAATGTACGGAACAAAGCTAAAGCAGAACCTAGAAGGGGACATACAATGAACGTCCATAAAGGAGTTGGAATCTTACCTCAAGGGTAAGCTCAATGTCACTCTATATCACTGTGCCACAGTGTTACTGAGCAGCATGAGTTGTTTTCCCATTGCTGAGATTCCCATTATGGCTTTCATAACTACATGTTGCATAGTTTATCTGTGTGGCATGTTCTAATTCTATATAAGGAGGGCTGTTGCTAGCAATCTGGACTTAAATTACAATATGGGACTTTAGTTATATATCATCTATCTCTGTTGTTATAAGATGAAAACATAATATAAATATAAAATTTTCCATTATACAGATGAACTTTCCTGATACTATTGCCCTGTTCTTGTTTGCCACCATCTGTTACAAAATCTTCAACCTGTCCCACTATTCTTTTGGTGCATTATTTTAATTTGTGTGGAGTCTATAAAGGTAGCTGAGAAAGGATAAAAGATAAAAGAATGACATATGTGCCAGAAAGGATGGCTTTTTCAAATTAGTTTCAAAGATAAAGCTGTGTTGACTAAAAAAATACACAACCTGAAAGTTGAGAGTTAAGTTTTATTTGGGGCGAAATTAGGACTTAACCCCTGTAGACAGCATCTCAGGTAGCCCTGAGAAACCGCTTGGAGGTGGTGATGGGGGAGCTAGGAAATATAGGAGTTTTTGCAACAAAGGGCAGGGAGCAGGAATCAGAGAGGCCCGGGCTCACTGAAATCATTCCTTTGATATGCACATCAGCTATCAGGGCCAGTATCCTGAGTTTTCATAGCCTGCGCGACTCACCGGCTCTCACCCTTGGAGGTGACCGCATTCACGTGGACTGTGGCATTCTTTTATTCTTAACCACAGATGAGGTTGAAATACCACCCAAGGAGGAAAAGGGGGGAATATCAGGATACGATAAAGGTGAAGGGGAGGTGCATGCAGCACACACACATTTTACAAACGTTTGTTGCTGATCGCCTGAAGGTTGCTACCAGTCACAAGGAGCAGACATCACTATGGCGGGTTTTAGTGTTTTTCTGGCTATGAGGAGATCCAAGAATTGGGCACATAAAACCTTCTCCTAAAAATATCTGACTATCTGAAGGCCTGTCCTTCCAGTTTTCCTAGAGCACAGAGTGCCTCACTCCTAGTCTCTAGCCCGAGCTCCACTCAGGCAGTGCTGTGGGTTGGTAGCCGTAGTGGCTCATGTTTTAGTCCATGTAGAGGCAGATGGCAAGTGCCAAACTTCAGTTCACAGCTGGACCCTACTTAAAGTGGTAAGGACAGATTTTTAAGCAGTGACACAGTATTGCATGCAATAAGGAAGAAGGTCCAGTGTGAACAGAATTCAACTTTGATTTGTACAGAGATGATGGGGTGTTTTAAAGGGAGAAGAAGTGAAGAGAGAAGGGATGGTAGAGGCTTGAGCAGCGTCAGGGAAGAGGGAATTTACAAAAAGCAGGGGTTACTCCTTGTGCCACATATCTGGGTTTGCTAACTGGTGCTTATCAAAGTTAGGCTCCCCTCCTCCCACAGAGGCTGGGAGACAGCAGCTCTGTGTTCAGGTGCTGGCTGGGACAAACAGTACTTGCTTTTGGCAGCCTTGGTTTTTCTCAGGAGGACACTTTTAGGAGGGCTGGTGTCATGCTAGGGATGTGTCCTTAGGCTGCTAGATGCTATGTTGATGTTTGTCCAAGTCTTTTAATGAGTGTTGGAGATGGACAAAATAATTTTTTTTTTGTCTTTTTTTGAGGGCTGCACCCGCGGCATATGGAGGCTCCCAGGCTAGGGGTCTAATCGGAGTTGTAGCTGCTGGCTCTGCTCAGCCACAGCAATGCCAGATCCAAGCTGCATCTGTGACCTACACCACAGCTCACGGCAATGTCGGATCCTTAACCCACTGAGCGAGGCCAGGGAGCGAACCCACAACCTCATGGTTCCTAGTCGGATTTGTTTCCGCTGTGCCACAACAGAAACTCCGCTGGACAAAATAATTTGTTCTGAAAATCTATATATTATTATCAAAGTGGTCTTAGGACAAAATAGATCAGGAAATGCTGTTCTAAGAAAGAAAGCACAGAGGCCTAATAAATAATCTGCCTCCAGTATTTCCTTCCTCTAATCCCATTTCCATATTGTCATTTTACTAATCTTTGTAAACCCGTGACCTTATTACTTCTTTCTTAAAACTTGTCATGTATTTGTTATCTGTATACCTAGGTCATGAGAATTGTAAACTTTCTTTTTCACCTTCAGATTACTGATGCCTAGCACATAGTAGATGTTCGCTGCATGTTTATTGCGTAGAATTGGTCTGTGATAAAAGTTGTTATGCAAAAACTTGATATCCAAAAAATAGTAGCAGTGGAAAAAAAGAGGAGAGGAGACATGGGGTTATAAATCTACAGAGATCACATTTCCTTGGGGGAATCCCTGTTTCCAAAACCATTTCCTTCTAAACAGTTTTACTTAATTTTCCTTCTCATCTCAGAAATCTAATCTTCACAAAGTCTTACTGCTCATCTGAAAGAGGTAATTTAAAAACTAAAGTTGCCCAAGGAAAATAATATCCTAATAATTAAATGTGATTGAGTTTAGCTATCTTGTGCTCTCTGCTTATGTTTTATTTGTTCATTAAGTGAAAATGAATAGACAGGTAGATGGCACACCCCCACATTCACAGAGGCAGAATATCTTGAAAATTTGTGCTATAGGTAGTCAATCCTAAAGTGCAGTTCTTCTAGAAATATTTTATTTATGAATCATTGAATGATTTTTTTTTTCATCTTTTAGGGCCGCACTCGTGGCATATGGAGCTTCCCAGGCTAGGGGTCCAACTGGAGCTGTAGTCACTGGCCTACACCATAGCCACAGCAACATCAGATCTGAGCCACATCTGTGACCTACACCAGAGCTCACAGCAACACCGGATCCTTAACCCACTGATTGAGGCCAGGGATGGAACCCACATCCTCATAGATGCTTGTGGGGTTCGTTAACCATTGAGCTATGGCAGAAATTCCCTGACTTTTTTGGTTAAGTGATTTCTTTTATCTAATTTTGTTTTTCTTCTTCTAATGATTTACATTTGTTTGCATTCTCTAGCACAAGGCAAAATCAGCATAGGGGACCACTCAGTAGCAGAGGGAATCAGTTGACTCTCCAATCCATAGACTTTACTCAATGAAAGCAAACACTCAGACCCTAATGAATAGCGGTGGGAGTTGCGTTGCTGGAATTCTAAAAATAAAAGTATCAAAACACTTCTTTACTATAGAACTAATGGCAAAACAGCATACCTAAGACACTAAATGGGAGCAAAGCACTATTTCCCTGACATGTAATGAATGCATCTTTCTGACTGTCATGACTTGATGAAGGCTCCAATGCCCTTATGCAGTTTTGGTGTTTTAAACCTGTAAAAGGACAGTCTGTTTGCTTTTCTATCTAACTTTCTTTGTAGTTTAAAGGCAAGTGACCATATGGAGAAGACTTATTTTAAAAACCGCATGTCTTTTAATCTAAGGGCTTATTAAAAATGGGAACAAATCTTGGAAATGTAAGAGATGCTGGCACTTGACATATGTATTAATGTTCAAGTCACTAGGAAAATGTGAACTTTCCTCTAGCATGAATTTAGTGCAAACAACACATTTCTGGAGATTCAACAACTTGGTGTAAATCCATAATAGATTGAAGAAAAGGGAAATAACATATCCTCAATGTCCTATTAGCTATCTTACCAGGAAATAACTTCTAAAAATAAGCCCTTTCCTTTTGCAAACAACTTCTCAGAAGCATAATAATCCATACAGGAAGACATTAAAATAGGTGAGCTCAGGGAGGCCTGCAAGTAGAAGGTATTTTTACCACATGTCAGTGTGGGAGGGAGTGGAGCTGCAGTATACCCTAGGAATGACCAAGGTCGCATAGCTAACACTCAACTG